>NC_068358.1:24177888-24527888 GCF_020536995.1 Dreissena polymorpha | reverse complement strand
AAGCAATCCATCATACCTTCCACAACCCCAATTCGTAAAATTACATAGTAACTTGTAAATAATATATATTGTAGAAAAACGCACCATATACGGCAATACTATTCACTTATAAAACTTGTATGATCAAATTTCTCAAAATATGTATACATGACAATGCTTATTATTTGTTTTGTTACAACCGGTTTTACTTATTACATCAGTATTTTTTGTTATTGTAAAAACTAAATTCGGTCAGAAAAAAGTTTAAGAGCTGTTCGTGGAATGTGATTACGTAAAATCACGTAGTCCACAATACCAAGAAACAATTCGTTTAAAATAAACTACCTTGAACTTCATAAGTCTTAAATATGCGAAAACATATCGAATGTATGACCTTAGTTTTAATTTACTTGCGCTGTTCGTTGAATGTAATTAAATCAGCAGGATGTCTCCAAAATGTAGGCCGTAGTAAAATATCATCCAGCTGTATCTTCGCGTATCGTTGGCGATTTGAAGTGTACCAGTCATTCGTAAGGCTCATCCGCAGCCTTTTGGACCGTATTCGGACTATCGCATCAGTATAGGAGCATCCAGCTCATTAGACCAGGACCTCACGACACATTAGATCAGGACCCCATTGACATTATAAGTGCTGATTTGGACACTCAGTGCTAACAGTGACATTTTGGTTCTAGTGGCTATAAAAAGATTCTGGTTATTTCCTTTCAACAGAGTGTGAGTACCATTTTGGTAGAAATTAAACTGATATAACAGCTGATCACATTGGTGTTGTAATGTGTTAGTACATTAAATTTTCCAAATAGGGGGGTAGGGTGAAATCACTGTAATATCTGGAGAATAATTTCTTGTGTGATATTGTATGTGCGTAAGAAAATCACAGAATTTCACAAAATGCATGAAAATTAATTGGTGTTGGTAACTAACGTTTAATAATCTATTTAAAGTCTTCATTAATCGTATTACTAGATTTCCTTCAGGTCATTTATTCATTGTGCAGCTATTTTAATTAGTAAAGAAATAAAACATTTTAAAGTCAAGTACATGTTTATACTGGATTGATGCAGCTTCATGTATCTACTCTATGCATTTAGTCTTTATAGGTCAAGTTAAACGGTTCATTGATTCAGTCCAACTGTCCATTCATGACTTGTTGACATTGACAGTCCTGCAAATGTTACACTGTGACTAGATTGTAGACCTTGTAGTTTTGTAGAATTTCCAATCTTACATTGGGAAATTCAATTTTTCAGAGTAGCACTATTTTAGTCAAGTTGTTTTAGTTATGTAATTAAATAGACCATAAAAAGGTATATTTATTTAAACTTTACTAATTGAGTATTCAATTTCAACGTAAACACTTGCATAATATGCTATTTTATTCTTATATTTGTTCCGGAATTGAGTTCAGGAAGAAATGAAGTATTCGTAGAATATTTCTGTTCTTGCTGACATTGAGTCGAAAGAAAATATTTTTACGGTGATATTCAATTGTTCATACAATATAACTAATTCAAGTTTTACTGTATTAAAAGTTATTTCATGATATTGCTTTTGAAATAATCTTTCAAAAGACATATTGGAAGAATTTCGGTGGATTACCGTATAACTGCAATAAGTTCATAAGCGCACCCAGTCGGCAGTGATTGGTATTACCGTAGTTGTTCACAAAGTAATATAAAAATAAAATAAAAATTAAATTCTTTTAGGATAGTGATAAAGTCACAGGTGATTGTTGCAATTGAATTACCGTACATATCCTAAAAGAGCAACAATTGAATATATAATAAAAGTAAATTACAATAATTAATTTAATTGTTCGAAACAATTGAATTAATTCAACTTCAATGTGAAATGTCATTTTGAATGATAGTTCAGTTTAAATTTAATTAAATTGTAATTGACAATTTGATTAATTGCAAGACAGAGTAGTTTAAATTTAATTAAATTGTTATTGACAATTTGATTAATAGCAAGACAGATAAGTTTAAATTTAATTAAATTGTAGTTGACAATTTGATTAATTGCAAAACATACAATAAATAGATTCAACATTATTAATTAAATTGTAGTTGACAATTTGATTAATTGCAAGGTGTACAATAAATAGATAAACATTATTAGTTAAATTGTAGTTAACAATTTGATTAAATTCAAGGTCAAAGATTAATTAGAGAATCAATTGAAAATAATTTGATAGGCATGGATCCGGAAGCTGACAAATCGGATACAGCCTCTGGGGGCATAGGTGAAAATGAAGTTAAGTTGCTGGAAGCTTTAAAGCTGCTGGGTATCAAACCAAATGTTGATTGCCCAGAAGGGATGATGAAGTTAGTTCAGGCGTTTGGGGTTAAACCAGATCCGGAACCTATACATATTGTAACACATGCAAATGTAGAAAAGCCTGAAAGTTTCCAATATCCGAGAATATCAACATTCTATGGAGAAGACGTAAAAGCTAGTGAAGTGAACTATGATACGTTCAAATATGAAATTGAAGCTTTACGTCAAAGCAAAGTCTTCAACAATGAGCAGATATTGTTAGGCATAAGGGGAGCCTTAAAGGGAAGTGCTGCGGATGTTTTGCGCTGACTCGGTCCGGATGTTTCTTTAGATGAGATTTTGTTTAAACTAGAAAATACTTTTGGGAGCATAGAATCCCGAGAAAGTATAATGCGGAAGTTTTATTCGAGTCAGCAGCTAGAAAATGAACCAGTGGTCAAGTATGCCATGAGACTTGAAGAAATATTTGATCAAGCAGTGCAGTTAAAAGCTGTACGACGCACTGACACGGATATACTTAAAAAAGTATTACATGCTGGTTTGACCAGAGATTTGAAACATATGTCCATTTATCAATGCGACAAAATTGAAAATTATGATGAATTCAAGAGGGAACTAAGAAAAATTGAGACAGAGTTGAAAGGGCCTGTGAAAGAACAAAAGTCGTGTAAGGCGGCTGTCAACATAACTCCAGAAGCAAACAATGACTTGTCAGAAATGAAAACATTGCTTCTGCAATTGAGCGAAAGAATAGCGAATTTAGAAAAAGAAAAGGGCAATACACGAAACACAAATCACAGCAGATACCCAGTAGGAAGGCGTGGTGCTTACATGGGTAGAATTAGTTCTGGTAGGGGCACATACATGCCATCAAGACCTACTGCTGGTACCTCATTTCAAAGTACATGTTACATGTGTAACCAGAAAGGTCACACCATAAGAACTTGTCCTTTGAATAATGATAGTGATGTTATTTGTTTCAAATGTAACCAGAAAGGCCACAGGCAACTAAATTGCCCAAAAGTTTAAGTGCTCAGGTTGACGGGTCGGACTCGAGCACGAAGGATACAGACCCACAATTATTTGGTGACACAAATGAAGCAGAAATTTCAATAAATAATATCAGTGCCATTGCTTTACTCGACACAGGCAGCTGTGTAAGTGTTGTTTCAAAACAATTTTATAACACACATTTATCTTCAGTCACAGTACAACCATTGACAAATATAATAAACATTGAATGTGCTGATGGAAATAGTTTACCTTATGAAGGGTATATTGAAGTTGAAATTCAAATTAAAAATGGCTTACCTAAAGCTGAGAATAGAAATTGTCTGTTACTTGTTGTGCCTGACACCAAGTACTCTAAGAAAACACCAGTTATTCTAGGAACTAATGTTTTGCAGGAAATTTTGTCATATTGCCAGGATAAATATGGCGATCAATTTTTACAGAAAACAAAAATGTACACTCCATGGTACTTAAGTTTAAGAACAATGGTACTGCGAGAAAGAGAATTGAAAAGAAATCCAAGAATTGCTATTGTCAGAAGTGCTATACCGCACAAAATACTTTTAAAACCAAATCAGTGTATCAACATTAAGGGATATTTAGACAAACAAGTTAACCATCCAGATACAACAGTCATTGTACAGAAATCAAGCCTGAGTAATTTGCCATCATATATAAATGTTACACCAGCCGCTGTGCAATTTAAGAAAAATGGCTATTCAGAAGTGAATATTACTCTTTCAAATTTAACATCTAATACCGTCACTATATCTCCAAGAGCTGTTCTATGTGAACTTCAACCCGTCACTATTGCTGAAGAGGTATTTGAAAATATTGAACAATCTGAAAGACAGAAAGTTTTTGATCAGTTGAAAATAGATGAGCATAACATATTTGATTATGATCAAAAGCAGAAATTAAAAGAATTATTAGAATTACATAAAGACATATTTTCTGTATCTGATACTGACATTGGCCAATGTAATTCTATAAAACACAGGATTGACTTAATCAATGAAACACCTTTCAAACAACGTCATAGGAGAATACCACCTGGTATGATAGAGGAGGTTCGTCAACATATCGAACAACTCTTAGCGAGGGGTGTTATACGGCCTTCTAAATCTCCTTGGACTAGTAATGTTGTACTAGTAAAGAAAAAAACTGGTAAAATGAGATTATGTGTTGACTATAGGATGTTAAACCAAAGGACAGTGAAGGATTCATATGCACTACCTAGAACTGAAGAAATTTTTGACTGTTTAAATGGGGAAAAATATTTTTCAACTATAGACTTAAAATCAGGATATCATCAAGTAGAATTAGAAGAAGTACATAAAGAAAGAGCAGGATTTACAGTAGGTTCTATAGGATTCTTTGATTTTAATAAAATGCCGTTCGGACTCACGAACGCCCCAGCGACATACCAACGCCTAATGGAAGAATGTTTGCAAGGACTCAATATGCGAATATGTGTCGTTTTCCTTGATGATTTGATCATTTTTAGCGACACTTTTGAACAACATTTAGAACGACTTAATATGGTTTTAAACAGACTGAAATCTTGCAATTTTATATTGTCTCCGGAAAAATGCTTCTTCTTCCAACCGAAAGTAACTTTTCTTGGACATGTTGTTAGTAGCAATGGGATCGAAACAGATCCAGCTAAAATTGAAAAAGTTAGAAATTGGCCTGTACCTGAGAATTCAGATGAATTGAGATCATTTTTAGCCTTTGCAGGATATTATCGACGCTTTGTCAAAGATTTTAGTAAAATATCAAGACCATTGAATGAACTTTTGCCTCCTACAGTTAACAGAAAATAAACATAAAAATTCTAAAGAATGGAAATGGACTGAAGTTGAACAAGCTACATTTGAAAGATTAAAAGAAATACTTTGCTCACCACCTGTTCTTGCCTATCCAGACTTTGAGAGTGCTTTTGAATTACACACAGATGCTTCTAATAAAGCATTAGGCGCTGTGTTGTATCAGCAGCAAGGCGATCAAAAGCGAGTCATAGCTTACGCCAGTCGTGCTCTTACTAAGTCTGAGCGTAACTATAGCGCATTCAAATTAAAATTTTTGTCTTTGAAGTGGTCTGTAACTGAGAAGATCTCAGATTATTTAGCCATGAAAACATTTTCTGTTGTAACAGACAACAATCCACTAACTTATATCTTAACGTCAGCCAAGTTAGATGCAACAGGACAAAGATGGGTTGCAGCATTAGGGCAATACAACTTCAGTACAACATACAGACCAGGAACCAATAATGCTGATGCAGATGGGATGAGTCGTTACCCATACGAGAAACTACATCAACAAAATGTCATTCAAATAGATGACCAAACAGTCAAAGCTATTTGTAATAGCGACTCAGATACTGTGAGGTCAATAATAGAAACTCTGCCAATGGCTAGTATCCACATTGTTGAGGCAACAGAAGAATTGGGTCAAGGATTGGCACAAAAGGAGTTGAGAGAAATCCGAGAGAAACAAAGACATGATCCTTTAATTGATAGATGGAGAAAAGCTGTCATTGACCAGAAAATACCAACAAAGTTTAATTCTAAACAAGACTCTATTATGAGGAAACAATTTAAACATTTTAAAATAAAGAGAGGCATTCTTTTTAGAAACATTAAAGAAGAAGATAGATTAATTGAACAGCTAGTCATACTTGACTGTTACAAAGAAGAAATATTAAAAGGATTGCACAACAATGTAAATCATACTGGAAAGGAAAGAACAACCAAATTAATGAAAGAGAGATTTTATTGGCCAGGTGTAGCAGCCGATATAGAACAGTGGATTAATGGTTGCGAACGGTGTTTGAGAAGAAAAAACAATACTAATGAGAGAGCTCCATTAGTTAGCATTAACACAACCTATCCACTCGAGTTGGTGTGTTTTGATTATTTAACACTGGAACCAGCTAAAGGTGGCATTGACACTATACTTGTAATAACAGACCATTACACAAAGTACGCTTTAGCAGTACAAACCAGAAACCAGACAGCCAAAACAACAGCTGAGGCATTCTACAACAATTTCATAATACATTATGGGATACCGACACGCCTACATTCACATCAAGGGGCCAATTTCGAAAGTGAAATCATCAAAGAGCTTTGTAGTTTAACAAATATAAAAAAGAGCCATACAACTCCATACCATCCCCAAGGCAATGCCGGCCCTGAACGATTTGATAGGACACTTTTAGATATGTTAGGAACATTAGAAAAAGAACAGAAAACAGATTGGAAACACTATATCAACTCATTAGTTTATGCGTATAAATGTATTCCTCATGACTCAACTGGATTTTCACCACATGGATTGATGTTTGGTAGAAAACCAAAACTGCCCATTGATGCAGTGTTTGAGAAGTTAAGAGAGGAATTTGGCAACAAATCTACATATGAATACATGGAGGATTTAAGATCTAGGATGATAACAACAAAACAAATTGTAGAAAAATATGCAACAAAGGCAAAAGATAAACAAAAGAAACAATATGACAAAAAGGCTAGAGCTGTGATGATATCAGTGGGTGATCATGTTTTAGTACGAAAGGTGGCATTTGATGGGAAGCATAAAATTGCTGATAGATTTGAAAAACAAGAATACTTGGTGATTGATCAACCGCAAAAAGACATTCCAGTGTACAGTGTCAAAGAAATGGGTTCAGGTAGAGAAAAAGTTCTCCACAGAAACTTGCTGATTCTGATTAGAAGTCAGAATGCAGTTTTTGATAGTGGAGGAACAGAACATATTGGACTTGAGAAAAGTTCAAAGGTGTCAAAAGTTAATTCTGATAAAGAAGAAACAGATGGGAAAGTTGTTTGTGACGTCACTGAGGAAGATAGGGAAGATGGATTAGATTTTGTAGCTACTACAAAACAGACTGGGGACGCCTGGAATCCATGCATAGAAGTGAATGAAGCAGATGTAGATATACACATTGAAGAGAGTCAAGAAGAAGAACATGAAGATAGTCTGAGAGACTTAGAAGAAATTGTTTCTGCTGAGCGGACAGAAGAAACCATTGACGAACCTGAAGAAAGAACTGATGAAGCAGGTGAAGAAGCAGCTGATATGACTGGTCAAGGAGCTGAGATACTCCATGGCAACAGTATAGAAGCAGCTGAAGAACCCTTAGGACATGACACTGAAAAAGATATTCAGCATACAGACACAGGTCAGAATGTCAGAATAGAAGATGGTGCAGAGAGGACACGGAGAAGTCAGTCTGTTTTGACAGAAACAGCTAGAGAACCTCCCGTCCCAGTACCTAGAAGATCTACCAGAGAAAGACATCCACCGACTAGACTAAAAGATTACCATCTTAATTGCATGGTTAATAATTCTCATAATTGTAAAATTAAAGCATTATCTGTATTGTTTGATGCTGGTATTTTAGATCAAATCGATTTTAACATAGCTCACCACATAATTGGAGCTGTTATGAAATGAATTTTATGTATTTTCATAAATAAATAATAAAATATTAAATGTTTTAATAAGTGTTTTATCATGATTGTTTTACATAAGAAGAAAAGTAAAGTAAAACATTTGGAATTGTGCGGTCACAATTTCTGTTGTGGGGGAAGTTAGCAAAGTGAATAACTATATACTGTGTATGAAGTACAAAGTATACTATATAGTTGTGTGATGAAGTTTGATAGCATGTTAAACTTTCAGTAGTGTTACAGATATGAATAGTACTACGTTGTTGTAAATAGATGGTAGTGTATATGGTGGATAACATTTCAGTGTAATATTGCATGGACAAACACAGACGTATACTTTATGACGGGACGTCATTTAGGTAAGCGGGGGAGTATGTACCCGAGTGGTTTTTAACCATATTTTACTTATATGTAACCTATTTCTTGTGGTCAGTTCTCTTACTATTGGGAATGGTTTTGTCAGTCTTTGGAGGGAAACTGTTGAACAAAAAAAGGGGTTTTCTTTGTGTAATATTTTGAGTAATACCTGGTTAATCAGGACTTCTACTGGTTAGTATGTTGTATTTGTTTGTATTTAACTGCATTCAATCCATTGTTACTGTTTCATTTGTATTTAAAGAAGGATTTGACATGTTGGTAATGTTGAGTCATATATTTTCGCGGTTAATGAAATGGTTGCACAATGGATACAATTCTTTCTTTTGATATTTTAATATCTTGAATTGTTTTAACTCATTACTAATAAATGCACTTAATAATGTTTGTGCATGATTAACTTGCAGCAGTCACATAAAGCGTGGGAAGAAGGAGCAAGGGAGTGAAATCCATTCAGTTCCACAAATTGGTAATTAAACTGTGTGTTGTGTACTATGCAATGTTCTTGTCATGTGATATGTTTGTTGCTTTGTATGTTTGTTATTATTTGTATTGCAAAATAATGTTTACGGTTCAGGTGCAATTGTAACTCCATTAGAACAAGACATATTATAAATGTTATTATTAATTCTAGGATATTTATATTAATAATAATATTATAGAAATTATTATTAATCATATGTCTTAATATGTGTATTTGTATATTTTACAGATTGGAGCCTTGACGTTTGATGCTCTTGAGTTATCTGTGAATCAAATATTCTAATTATATTGAAACGTAAAACTAGACAGTCTTGAGTTATCTTCCTCCTGTGTGGTTAAGTGGCGAAATAATCACAAAGTTATATAGGTGAAACGTGCTGACTGTAAAAAGCTTCTGACTGAATTTTATAAACTGTTTTTAAGCCGACATTATGTCTTTGATTCGCGTGTGTGGTATTCTTGGTATGCTACAAATAGTGGCTAGTTTTTCTGTTACCGCGGGAAGACAACCGTTAGGAAATGATGGAACACCGGAATTAATAATTGTTCAGTGTGATTATCCTATCTGGGCAAGAGATTTCACCGACCGTTTAATGCCTCAACTCAAATTTGAACCGGAAGAATTTTGCTCAATCATCAGTTGGACAGATATGAATAGCACCCCATGGAACCTGACGTATCTAAGAGTTGAAAGTCTTTTAATAGGTGGAAGGAGCGGTTATAACAATCAGTTAGTTAGTAACGATATTGAAGGGGGATATCTTGGAAGAAATTTCAAAAATATTGTAAATCTTCAAATAAGTGATTTACCGTTGAAGAATGTAACGAAACAACTGTTTGAAGGAATGAACAGATTAAAACATTTGACTTTTAAAGTCAAAGTTGATTTCTTTCCCTTGGATACTTTTAGCGGATTATCTCAAGTGGTGTGGTTCAGCTTCGAAGATTCAATGATACGGGAGATTTCCTCTGCTCATTTTTGTCTCAATAAACAACTCGCCTTTTTACAGTTAAGGCGGAATTTCCTTAAAACTGTCAATGGAAACCTCACGCAAAATTGCAGTGGCTCTACAATTAATTCGTTAGATCTTGGTGGAAACAATTTTTCCTTTCTAACGGCTGGAATGTTTAAGGATTATAATGTGAATGGAGTTTTGCAGATTAGTAATTGCTCAATAATTAGCATCCACAGAGAAGTTTTTATTGGGCTCGAAAACTTGCTCGATCTAGATATATCTTATAATTTCATTTCTGAAATCCATAACGGAACATTTTCCCCGATGAATAACTCAATTCAGAGAATACAAATGTCAAATAATTTTATTTCTATTATAAACGTTGAGGGGATATTTGGAGGCCTTGATAATATTATAAGCCTGGATTTAAGTTCCAATCAAGTACATTCTATTTTCGGAACTTTTGAGATTCTGCCTAATTTATTCGAAATTAATATTGCTAACAATCAATTGAAAACGGTACATGAATCTTTATTTAAAGGACTGTCACAGTTACGCAAACTCATTATTGCGAACAATTCACTAGAATCGATTGATAAGTACGCATTTACAGGTCTTGGAGTTATCAGTCAGTTAGATCTGTCACAGAACATGCTAACGCAATTGGACCCTTATCAGTTTGTTGATTTATTAAAGTTAACATACATCAATTTAAGCAATAACCATATCACGACATTAAATGAAAACGTTTTTGAACATAACATGGCTTTAGAACACATTATATTAAGCCACAATGAATTATCAGATGTAGGTAATCTAATTTTAAATTCGACCAACGTTATGTCAATTAATATCTCGAACAATTATTTGAACTATTTTCCAACTCTGATATCTAAAGAAAGACCACCTTGCACTGAAGATTTGTTTTCAAAACTACTTTGTATAAATGGAAGTTCTAACCAAATAATATCACTGAGTTTACAGTGTTTATCAGGTATTCAATTCTTAGATTTTTCTGATAATATGTTAACACAGTTGCCTTCACTGTATAAGTTACCAATGCTGCGGGAAGTAAGTTTACGGCACAACAAAATTAAACATGTAGACGTAACATATGTTGAACTAAGAGCGTTAACAATATTGGACCTAGGGGAAAACCTAATTGAAAGTGTCTCTCCAAAGATTTTTCCTGAATCGCTGAAAATTCTTTATCTTGACCATAACAAACTCAAGATATTCAATAGCATGGACTTGTCATATTTGTCGAATCTAACATTAAGAGACAATCCATTGGAATGTTCGTGTGAAAACGAGCATTTATTTACCTGGATCCGAACCCAACACACAACGTCTATCGACAATGTAACATGCACTTCAGTTCAGTCAGGCACAATAGCTACTGCTGCTACATTTTACCCTGACAATTGTGATTTATATCAGCGTCTTAAAATTATAATTCCAGTAGCCTCTGTTGCTGTTATCTTGATCATAGTTGTTATCATTGTCTTCAAATTTCGGTACGAAATCCAGGTTATAGCCTTTTACAAATGGCACATTCGTCTCGACTTTGTAGTAAATTGCGGAAAGTGCAGACGCCGCAAGAAACCTGAGACCTGCTATACGTATGACGCTTTTGTGTGCTTCAGTGACGAGGATACAAAGTTTGTTAAAGATACATTAGTGCCTTTGTTAGAGCCAGAATTTAAACTTTGTGTTTATTATAGAGACTTTAAAGTTGGCGATAATATTGCCGATGCCATTCTCAAAGGCATCAAAGAGAGCGCAGTGACCATTATATTGCTAAGTGAGTCATTTCTAACGAGTCGATGGGGAAGGTTTGAGTTCAGAGAAGCGCACCATCATATGATTTTTAACAACAACCAGAAACTTGTAATAATAATCATGGAACAGACCATTCTCTCACAAAGGTTAGACCTTACCCTGAGGAGCATTCTTTACGCGAAAAAGTACCTAGAGTGTTGGGATACATTGTTCAAGGAAAAACTGTTACATTTAGTTGATTCCCTATCCAAGCGTCCAGAACCGCGGGAAGATGATCCATTGTTAACTCGTAGTTAAAATATGTTTACATGTTGTAAATAATAAATGTACACTATATTTATGGGGAAAAACACAATCAGATATGTTCTGATTTCATTTATTTAACACTTCAATATATATGGATTTGGTATGTATTTCTTAATACGAGCTTAGTATAACACAGTATGCCACACAAACGAACATACGTCTACTATATGCAATGCAGCATACGCTATTCTATAATTTGCAAAGATGACCATGATAGTATTACTTATATTAATAATAATTAATAATAATCAAAACAAAACAGAGCCTACAATGAAATATAATTCGACTTGTTGCCTCATAACATTTGTTTTGGCGCCTTCAATACTTTAAATGTATCCAATCTTTTAAAGTCAAAGTTCAGGTTGCGTTGTCTTCTTTCTATCTTTTGAAATAAAAAACTATCTAATTAAATTCAAGTTTTAAAGTTCATGTTTGAGTATTTGTATCATATACATTTTAATGTTCAATAAATGTTGTTACTATGTTTATCAATACTTCAATTTTCCAGAAAATGAAAAGACAATACCAAAGTATGTCAAGTTTCATATTTCTCTCATTCTATTTCTTTAAAAAAAAAATTAATGATCAGCATGTAAATATTACTTGCACGTGTGTGATTATTTTTCCAAATGTTGATTGATGTTCATGTAGCTTTAATTGTCATGCGATACATTTAATAATGTTTGTATGTGTTGTGATCTTTTCAATATACTTGGTGACAAAATACTTATCGAATAATATTCCTAAACTTAATGGCAGAAATTTAAATTCTCATTTACGCTAATTGTCGATTTCCGTTTTAATGATTTTGTATATTGCCAGCAACCCCTGTTGATTGTTTCGACAAAGGCAATGTGATTTAGAGACGTCGTAATACCGTTCCTAGATGCCTTTCACAAACTATTAATAATAAATCATCTATTGATATTCATCGACATCATACAAAGTAGCATTAATGTTGTACGGTAAATTAAACTACTTTAATTGCAATATTGTCCGATTAAAAAGAAATCACTTGCTAATAAGTCAATTAAAATTAACCAACGGCTTGTTGAGTGATCAAATAAAATTATCCTGGCTCAATTACGCAAGGTTAGTCATAAAGTATATGAATTGAAAACATTACAAGCTTAGTCAATCAATTGGCAGTGATCGATCCCAACTCAGAATTTGACGGAGTTCGTATACATATAATGAATACCAATTGTGGATTCATTATTAGAAATTTGTGAAAGTTTAAATATCCATCGCACACCATTGCATGTTATTGCATAATTAAAATGAACAAAGCTTTATTGTTAATACTGCCACAACTCAAAAGGTAGTTGCAGGGTAAATATATGGTCCGCCTAGACATCAGGGGATCCCAGTTGATCCAATTCTAGAAGCGTTCTCATGATATTCAGAGTACTGGTAATACACAGATCATGCTTTTGTCCTCGGGTCGTACTTATAATAATTATTATGTATATAAATATTATTATTATTATTATTATTATTATTATTATTATTATTATAAGTACGATCTGAAGACAAAAGCATGAAATGTATTTCACAAATGTATTATAGCGGTTCTATTCACCTTGAGCGATGTCGACAAAGTAAAACACTTCCAGGTCGTATCGCTGAAAGGTCGTTACAGACATTTTTCAAGTTTCTGGTACCACGATTATGAATGTGAGCTTGAAGAATATTGCAATTCAGTACCACAATAGATGCCATGAGCTTGAAGTACAATGTGATTTCTAAAATTAGATTCAGTGCGACGATTGTTACGTTTAACTTTAAGCACAGTGTGATTTCTTACACCAGATTCAATACCACGATCGAAACAAGTAGGGCGTAAAGATCAATTGTATTACTTATATCAGATTCTATATCACGTTGTGATGTTTGGCTTGGCGATAAATGTGTGATTTATAACATCAGATTCAGTACCATGCTTGAGACATTTAGATTGAAGAACAGTGAGATTTCTAACATCAGATTCAATCCCACAACTGTCTAGTTGTGATTGAAGAATAGACTGAGAGAGATTTCTAACAAAGATTGAGACGTTTAGCAAAACCAGAAAGCCGTTCAAACTTGTCAAATGCGTAAGCGTCAGGCGAGTTATGGCCACTTGAGTGGTAACATGAATGAAATCATCCCCATTTAAAGTCTTCATAAAGGTTTACGTTGTTAGCTGACGTCACAATATAGTGACACGCGTTTACCGAATAACGTCGTTGCTATGTGATTACAGACCATAGAATATTGATGTTACAGTTGCTTTGTTTCGGGGGAAAAGAATCGCTGTTAACAAAACACGGTTTATTAAAGAAGGTTCAAACATTAAATAGTACTTGGCGCTTGCGTGTTTGTTTTGACTGTTCATTGCTAATATCTTAGTGTAAACCATTATTACGCGGTAGTTAAATATTTGTCGAAATCAATCGTTAATGGTTAAATAATATAGTGCGGTGAGTTTGCGCGACATGACAAGGAAGACAGGTTACTTTGGAAAATACGAATAAGGTGTGTATTATTTCTGAGAATGACAATAATTACATCAAAAATATGTTATTTATTTTGGATTCGCCTTGAATTTAAACCTATACTCATCCAAAACAGTGATAACAATTGGACAGAGTATATTAAACGTCGACTTAATTTTTTGAAAAACAAAATCAAACAAATGTTACGTATATTAGAAATGTATTCTTTTACAAAAAAAAAACGGTTATTAACAAATATTTCCTTAAAATGCTTAATTTTATATCAAACGCTTAGGTCTAGCATTACGAATTATTGTATCACGATCATGGAAACTCGCAAAATAAATTTACAAATTCATTCGACGCGTTTCGATACTTTGCCCTAAAAGTAGAGTCGACATGATTCATCGTATCCTTATACATGCAGGGTACGTCTTCACCTTCGACGCACGTAATTAATAACTTTAGCTGTTGTTTTTTTTATGGCAAAATGCATCGCTCAAAAATGCACGACGGCTCATAAATTTTTCAGGACGTGTTACGTATGATTTGTTTTGTAACGCATGTAGTACGTGACGTGAAACGTCTTGACCATGCATGTTAGTAAAATGTGTTATTGTATTGTTTGGAAGGAACATAGCATGTCGCAATCATATACCCATGACTATTTTGAAAATCAATGCCATTTTAGTTATTTAACAATATTAGCAGTAGTTACAGCAACACCACTGCTACTTTTGCTACTGTTACTACCACTTCTGCGCGTTTGCTCTCGTTTATATGACACTGTCATATGCGGCATTTTGTGGTAACAAGGCTTTGCCATTCGGCCGTCGGAAGTCACTTTAACGCATTCGTTTGGCATATATTTCGCCATTGGTAGTGAGAAAAGAAGGAGTTGAAATTAAATTCATTATTTTTTAATTTATTGCAAAATTAAAATTTAATATCAATGACAAGTGTGCCATACTTGATTACAAGAATTGCGAGCATATACATGTATTACAAAACGACAGCTATTTTATGAAAGTATGATCCTTTCTCGGTTGCACCGAAAGCCTAAGGTGTATTGAAACGCTCTCGAGTCCTTTCCTTGGTAGAACCAGTACTTGGTTTCTTTCAGTGGAAATCTAAATAACTCTTCCATAGTGGGGATTGAGTGAGTGACATCCCGGTCGCTAGGCATGCACCATATCCACTACAGCGCGGCATGGGCGAATATTTCGTGTTTTACATACTCGGGATCGACATATAGATGCGTATTTTTTTATTGTACGTAATTGCACACACTGGTTACCCAGAAATCATAGTTGTTCAAATGCATGTCTTATAACAAATAAGACGAGGATGCTGATTAACCATCCATTACAACAGCTCTATAACAACCCGTTGTGCAATAAACCCGTTTTGCAATAAATTATTTGCAAGACGGGTTGGAGTGTTTTATTGCAATTTGATTTTTTTACAACAACCCGTTTTGCATTAAACCCGTTTTGCAATAAAATCATCACTTTTGTATTAATTAATTCAAATGGATTGGAAGAATTAAAAGGAAGTTTCAAGTGTTGTATTTAAATATATTTGTTTAAATAAAATAGATAAAACTGTGAGTTTAGACTTAAAACACTGCAACCCGTTTTGTAATAACATAATTCATTTTCTGGGTTAAATTCGCTTTATCATGAAAGTGTTAAGATCAATGTTTATATACATTCTGTGTTTGTTAATCACATTTACTCATGTAATTGGTCATTTTCAATGTTTGTTAATTTTTGGTCTAATCTTACAACTCTGTTTTATTTTATACAAACTCACTAAATACGACATTTGAATATTTCTTTTCAGCGTTTCAAATCAATGTTAATCAATAAGCTCATGTGTAATGAGTTTATTGCAAAACGAATTTAGTGCAAAACGGGTTGTTATAAAAAAAATGCACATTGCAATAAAACACTGCAACCCGTTTTGCAATAAAATTATGCACTTCTGGGTATTCTTCACTTAATTCCCAAATTGGTGAACATCACTTTATATATACATTCAGTCTTGTTTTATCATATTTACCTTAGAGACGACATTTGAAACTTCCTTTATACCGTTTCAAATCATTATGAAACAATTAGTATATAAAATTTTATAAAATTTTAACATTTCAATAAGACACTCCAACCCGTTTTGCAATAACATTTTTGCAAATATATATGTGATGATTTCTTTGCAAAATGGGTTTATTGCAAAACGAACGGGTTGTTGTAAAAAAATCAATTTGCAATAAGACACTCCAAATCGTTTTGCAATAAATTTATTGCAAATAAATGTGCGATGATTATATTGCAAAACGGGTTTAATGCAAAACGGGTTGTTGTAAAAAATCAAATTGCAATAAGACACTCCAAACCGTTTTGCAATAAATTTATTGCAAAACCTGTTTATTGCACAACGGGTTGTTACACAGCTCTGTTTGATTTTCCCCAAAAATCAAGCAAAAATTCACAATAGGTAAAACGATGCAATTTAAAGCATATATAATTTATTATTAAATTTCACATATTGAAATATGGACGGACACAGGAAAGATGTGTCTACATACGAAAAAGGGGCATGGTATTTATCACAGACACAAAACATTAAAAACAATATATTGTAAAGTAAATTAAATAAATCATGCAACAATTGCTTCACCAATATTTTCTGATATACTTTTAACAATATTAAAAGAAACAGAGAGGAAAGTGTCACAGCACAAGAAAGGTCATCTCAATTGAAAACTGGGTCGACTGTATGTTCTTTTAAGTTAGAAAGTACACAGCACTGTCTGCATATTTTTACAACCAGCAAACTACCAATAAATCTTGATAGATCTTTGTTATGGCATAATTTAATGTAAATTTATTATGAGAAAGTATCTATTTGTTTTACCAATTCAACTGAAACAAAAAATAACGCCGGCATAGTACACATAGAATTATATGAATCAACACAATCTGACCATAAACAATACAACAAATCGTTATCATGTAGTTTTTTCTTATTTTTGTTTCCATAAAAGAAGATTTAGAATATATCTGTATAAATTTATGCAGAAAACCAAACGTAAAATCAACCAAATAATTTTGGACCGACAAGTTCTAAACAGATGACTTTAATTCTCATTTGTTAATAATTAAAAACAATTTTACACAACCATAATCATTTATGCCGGAAATAACATCTTTTAAAGTTTTTCTTACCAAATGGATAGTCAAATTATGCAGCACAAAATTGTCTAAGCATATGATTCAACGGGTTGCATGGGGGGAAGCCGTGACGAAGAAGACGGTCGGGAACCAGTCTCCAACTCATGACGTAACTTCCTGATCTCAAGCTTCTGCATGTCAATGATCTTGTTCTTCTCGTCCATTTCGTTCTCGATCATCGCGTTTGGTGCCTTCAGCATGACTGCATAAATGTCCGGATACACTCCGCCCTTTTCTTTCTTCATATTCTGCTTAATGGCCGCCTCAAGGTCATGGATCTGAGTTCTTGCAATCTTCAGTTCGCGGCGGAGGTCATTGATTTCCTTGATCAGACTCACGTTCTCCTGCAAGTGAGAAGAAACTGGTAGATATACAGTGATTATATAATGTTTAGTGCATGATTAGTGGTGATACAGTGATTATTAGTTAATTTACAGATCAATTAAACAGTGAAATACAATTGGTTATTACACAGTGGTATGGTACATAATATGTAGGGATAGTGATTCATGATCAATAATAGACTAACAAAACACAACAAGTGATGATAAAGAGGTTATAGTGATAGCGTACATGATTGGTGGCAATACAGTGATTGTTTTATAATGTACAAGATCAATTTTTTGCATACAGTTATTTGGTAAAGTAAAGTAATGTGAGATCTGTGTGATGTTCAAAATAACAGATTTGATAACACAGTTATATAAAACAAGATCTATGCTACAGGGGTATATTGCGGGTCAAACAGTAAATACAACAATGTCGTATTTAAGGACAGTGGATATCACTAATTCAAATAAGCATTTATGCTCACCACACACAAGTTTCAAATTAATTCCTATGACAACCATTATTAATAACAAACAAATAAACTAATAATCAAACCTGGTACTTGACTTTTTAAGATTAGACATATTATAGGTTTTTTATTGAAAGGCAATAAAATAAAGTCTTCAGACACCAGTCCTATTATAAAGTAGTTGTAATAAATATGTGTTAATGCAATATTTAAATATCAGCGGAGACTCTTCACCAACCTGCATAATGCGGACATTGTCAGCACGGTGGATTTCAGAGTCCTTGGCGAGCTTCTTTCTAAGGGAGGCAACTGATCTCTCTCGATTCTCGATGTGTTTTCATTCAGGCGAGATGCATTTTCTGTGAATTAATATCTCGTCTTTTTTTACTGATATCAGGCTTGCACAATGAGAAATAAAGCAAAGGCACAAATACACGGCCATTAATCACGGGTGCCACCTCTTGTTTGCGATGCATTAATGAATGAGCCAATGCTACTTCCGAGGTGGCGCTCAGTCCCGGATGTTTATAAATTTAACGCATTATTTTACTAGGTGATAAGGTTGTATATGGGTTTGTTTTCAACATATTTCGAATAATTTATAAAAATTTGCCAATGTAGTGCGATTTAGCGAAGATAAATTAATCAAAACATGTTCAGAAACATACAATCACAACCCATCTGGAAACGTGATGACTTTTATAAGTTGTGGCATGGTAAAATTCGTAAAAGCAAATCGATGTCTTTTGCCAGTGTGACGAGCACATTCCCAGCCAATTTAATCGCTTATTACATAAAAAGTTGCACTGGCTCATTTATTAATGCATCTCAAAAAAGAGGTAGCGCCCGTGATTTACGGCCGTGAAATATCCCTTGACAGTTAGCAGTCTTATAACGGTACCAATTGGAATTTGATTGATTGTAGACTAACTTATAAATGTGTATACCAGTGCAAATGTGATATGATTTTTAGATTTTATTTACAGCATTTCTATTAGGCTTATGGTCCATTTTGAGTACAGTGAAGTACATGTCATATGTTATATGATAATGACATTAAGATACATATACAATGTATATACAAAATGATTTCACGCCCTAAAATTGTCGGTAAACGAAGTTACTTAATATAATAAATGATAAATACATATACAACATGAATATGAAATGGCAATAATCATACTTATAAATGTATTATGCATCAACGAATAAATGCATTAGTTCGTCACACAAAACCTTAGACAAAATAACTCATAAAAATTCGGACTACCAGGTATACAGCATATGCTGAGTAATATAAATCCTATTAAAAATTGTAGTTCCCTAAACTTTATCATAAATATGAATAACAATATATGAGATTTTGGTTGAACGTGTTACATGATTAATACGGAAAAATTACGTGTATATTTCCCTTCAGAAAAAAAACCTAAGCGAAACGATGTTATTTATGTTATAAGGGTAAACATTATATATGTGTTCATCATAAGGCTGGATTTTCGTCCAGAAGAGATTTATCTTCAACCTAAAATCAAAGCGGAAAGTGTCGTCTCTGATTAGCCCGTGCGGACTACACAGGCTAATCTGCGACGACACTTTGTTAACATGCATTAAAGGGACTGTCAACCACGAATGACGACAAAGATAAATTATAAAATACCGTATTTTTTTACAATTATTAGTTTATATTGATGAAAATATCACAACTGGTATAGATCTATTACATTACTTGAAAAAGTTTTTATTTTTCGTATATTTGGAAATAAAATTTCGCGATGTGAAATCGACTGTACATCGCGAAAATAGGTGACATAACGATATACACACTATAAATAACGCTAGTAGATTGATCATTTTCTATATTAGATATATACAATTCACTACGCATGCACAATTGGTATTCCTGGGTTTACCACGTGACGATGATGATCAATCTACTGGCGTTATTTATAGTTAACTGTGTAGTTACCTGGTAGACATACCCAGTAAAATTTATGACCAAATATACTAAAATATGAAAACTTAACAACTTTTTTAAAGTAATGTAATATATCAGTCGTGATATTTTAATCAATATAAAATAATAATTGTAAAAATACGGTATTTTACAAGTTTTCTTTTCTACGTCGTCGTGGTTGACAGTCCCTTTAAAGCCCGTTTTTCCAGAGCAAGACTCATATTTATTTCCCGTGTGATAATGTGGTATATGATCTGCTTAAAGGGAAGGAATATATATTTTTATTATATACCTGTTTAATGCTTTTAACAAAATACAGGTTGTATCATTTGTTGAAATAAAAAATCCCGTATTACGCTCCTCGCTGTTTCCAATTCCGTATTACCATACTAGCCGGACTACTTCGACCCATTTAATAACCGAAAATAGAAATATTTTATATTACGAAATATATTACGTAGTACATCGTGTGACGTCATTTCTGTGACAAAACACAATAGTTTTATCTAAACTCTGTAAGGTACGGTGGCATAGAGGTGACATTCACTTCTCCTTTTTTAAATTGCTCTCCTCTTTTTTCTAGAAAAAGAGGAGTGCAAAACTAAATAAAAGCGGCGTACAATTAAAAAAAGAGCGGTGTTTCTCTTGTTTTAAATTGCTCTCCTCTTTTTTCTATCTCGAGGCCACGAGTTAGCTATGTCGTGGCCACGAGATGGAAAAAGGAGGAGTGCAAAACTAAATAAAAGCGGCGTACAATTTAAAAAAGAGCGGTGCAGTAAAAAAAGGCAGAGTGCATTAAACAAAAGAGTAGAGAATTTTCGCTATCTCGAGATCCCGACTTAGCTCAGCAAATCAAATTGTTTGTTATGTCAATTTAACGTTTAGTCTGGATTACCTGCCCCTTTGTATACAAAGAGTCAGCAGGTACAGACGAAGTTATAGCGGAGGCGATGGCAATAGTAAGTTAACTAGCAAATTTTAAAAGATGGTTCGTTGAGCAAATTATTTATCTCTTGATCAGTATTATAATTAAGAATTTCAATGGTATGACTCATTTTCACAGAACGATTGATTTTGTATGAGATTTTTCATTCTTCATAAGTTGAATAGTTTTCGGATAAATAAATGGAAAATGTAATTTCGGATAACATTAATTATATGGATTAATAGTACCGTCAAAATCCTTATTTTTACCAATGATATGTACATTTTTGGCTTACATAATACAATTTATTCTGTTTAAAAATCGATAGTGTATTTATACATCCATTTAATTTGATTGTTTTATCAATGCTCATTTATAACAAACAACTATATAATAAATTTTACAAGCCACTGCTTATTGTAATAGAACTATTTACATTGTCCTTTTGTACTTGCAATTTTTGCAAGATGGCTGAGAGAGCTTAGTTAAAATAATTATTATTGTAAATAATCAGTATTTTTTTATTATTTTTTAATTCAACTGCTAAGCAATTTACATAGTCATAGTACACAAGAGAAAGAGATTATGATTAAAACCTGTGATGACCATTATTCTAGCATGCCTACCAAGCGAGCTTAAATCCAGATGCTTGTGATTTTCCTTGGTGGGATGATAATCCTGTGTAACCAAGGTCTAATTATTTAAACTGGCCCTGACACTACACTGCTTTTTTTTCAGGTAATCAACAGCCAGTCAGTTACAGATGCATTGCAACAGAGACGTTGTTATCTACGTCTCTGATTGCGAACACAGAATTAAACAACATTGGTCATAATGTAAGCATAATTAAGCTCCAATATTAGGTATAAAAGTCAACAAAACTATTTGCAGTTTGAGCAATCAGCACAGAATTGAGCATTGAGCACAAACAAGATAATAGATAATGAAGTTTTGATCTGCTGATGCAAACAAACTTACCTGAGCTTATACAATTTTATTTTGTGCTTTAAGTTCTAATCTGTGCTCTCAGCTCAAACATGACACAAATAATCCTATTTTTTCCGGAGCTGTTTATTACCTATTAACAAAGTTTTCCTTAAACTAGAAACAATTTTCCTAATATTTTTAGCAAAATGTACAAATCAGTCATTGCATCTGCACATATGACCAGAGAAATGAAGGACTATTGTGGAAACTCAAGTATCTGCCGAAGAACTTTAGTTAACCAGTATTTTGGTTTTGAAACTAAGGAAGTCTAACAGTTTTCAATTTGTTGTGATTTGTGTAATAATGAACTGTGGATAGAATATGATTTTAGTAAACTGTCACCTAACTAAAAGCATACATATTATTATTACAAGATTCCTTGATTAATTGAATTTTCACATCTTTTTAGGAAAGTCTATCCTCGAATATTTTAAATATATTTGATTGGATTGATTTATTTATCATTTATGTTTGATGAAAATGTATATTCTATGTTGAATTAATGCATATGTTAGTGTGAGTGTGTGTGTATGTTTGTGTGTTTCTGAGGATAGTGCGTATGGGTGAAAATGTGTGAGAATGGTACGGGAGTTGCGTGATTTATGTTTATAAATTAACATTTGTTTGTAACGATATACCATGTAGTATAAGTTACCTAATAAAGTTCTTTTCTGTTCTGTTCTTAATTGTGCTGCTATGCTTATTTTGGTTGAAAAATGATCAAATTTACCTTAAAAAGAACTTACTTATAAATAATTGACTTTTGACATATTTAAAGAAAGTGTCAATAAAAAAAGATTGGGTGGGGATACAAAAAAGAGGGTCAATCTGGTGACCAGAAACAAGATTTTTTTTGGCCTTATGGGAAACAGTTTAGTAACAAAAATTCATTGTCTTTAACAATGTTTTTAAAATTCAAACATTTTATGTAATTTGAATAAAAAGTTCAGAACTATTAAGCATAATAATGTAACCCTATGTTTTAACGTCCAATTTCATAATAACACTTTATTTGGTTCTGAGAAATCCATGTGTGCAGTTCTTCCGTGTTTATCTTCTTTACCGGATTTTTAGCTTGACTATTATATATGAAATATATATAGTGGAGCTATCCTACTAACCCCGGCGTCGGCGTTCCCGTTAGCGTGCAAATGTTAAAGTTTGCGTACCACCCCAAATATTTTCAATGTCCCTTGAAATATTGCTTTCATATTTTGCATATTTTTTTACCAACATGACCCCAACCTACAAACAAGAGCAGACAACTCTATCAAGCATTTTGTAATAATTATGGCCCTTTTTCCACTTAGAATATGCATATTATTGATAAATCTATGTTAAAGTTTGCGTACCACCCCTAATATTGTCAATGTCCCTTGACATATTGCTTTAATATTTTGCATACTTCTTTACCAACATGACCCAAACCTATAAACAAGAGCAGACAACTCTGTCAAGCATTTTGTTATAATTATGTTCCTTTTTCCACTTAGAATATGCATATTATTGATATAAAATCTATGTTAAAGTTTGCGTACCACCCCAAATATTTTCAATGTCCCTTGACATATTGCTTTCATATTTTGCATACTTCTTTACCAACATGACCCAAACCTATAAACAAGAGCAGACAACTCTGTCAAGCATTTTGTTATAATTATGTTCCTTTTTCCACTTAGAATATGCATATTATTGATATAAAATCTATGTTAAAGTTTGCGTACCACCCCAAATATTTTCAATGTCCCTTGACATATTGCTTTCATATTTTGCATACTTCTTTACCAACATGACCCCAACCTATGAACAAGAGCACACAACTATATTAAGCATTTTGTAATTATTATGGCCCCTTTTCCACTTAGAATATGCATATTATTGATAAATCTATGTAAAAGTTGGCATATCATCTCAAATATTTTCAATGTCCCTAGACATATTGCTTTCATATTTTGCATACTTCTTAACCGACATGACCCCAACCTATAAACAAGAGCAGACAACCCTATCAAGCATTTTGTAATAATTATGGCCCTTTTTCCACTTGGAATATGCATATTATTGATAAATCTATGTTAAAGTTTGCGTACCAACCCAAATATTTTCAATGTCCCTTGACATATTGCTTTCATATTTTGCATACTTCTTAACGAACATGACCAAACCTATAAACAAGAGCAGACAACTCTATCAAGCATTTTGTAAGAATTATGGCACTTTTTTCACTTAGAATATGCATATTATTGATAAATCTCTGTTAAAGTTTGCGCACCACCTCAAATATTTTCAAAGTCCCTTAACATATTTCTTTCATATTTTGCAAACTTCTTTAACAACAATCTATAAACAAGAGCATACAACTGTATCAAGCATTTTGTAAGAATTATGGCCCTTTTGTATCTTAGTAACTGAATATTTTGTTAAATTTTGTGTTTAGATCCACTTGACTTCTAAAGTATCAAAGCTATTGCTTTCAAACTTCAAATATTTTCTTACTATCATGAGGGTACTGTACCTGCCAAGTTAAATTTGACCTTGACCTTTGAATGACGTTGACTTTAAAGGTCAAGAGTAAATTTTAGTTAAAGGGATCTTTTCACGTTTTGGTAAATTGACAAAATTGAAAAAAGTTGTTTTAGATTTGCAAATTTTCGGTTTAGTTATTATATTTGTGAGGAAACAGTATTACTGAACATTCACCATGGTCTAATATAGCCATTATATACATCTTTTGACGATTTAAAAACCTAAAAATTATAAAGCGTTGCAACACGAAACGATTGAATAATTTGGAGAGTTCTGTTATACATAAAATATACCTGAACTATTACCTTGACCTTATTGAATAATTTGAAATTTACCCCATGATGGCTTACGTTATACTGTCAAGCACTCGAATAGTCGAATAGTCCTCTGACAGCTCTTGTTATGACAGTGCTTAAACCTGTATGAAAGTTAATGTTGTCCCCAACAATTCTGAATTTCTTTCCACTGGCAATGGAATCAATTAATTCAGTATTAAAATGTCCCGATATCTGATCCATTGTATACAACATGCCTGAATGGCTCAAAGTGACACCCAAAGGTTGAAGTCGGTCATACACCTAAAATGATCAAACATTTTTGTCTATAATTCATTTGGTTTTTTTTTTAATATTACCTTTAATAAATCAACTAAAATGGGTTTGAAAAGCTAAACCAAACACATATAGGTAATACTTCATATATTTCCATTTACCTGAAAGGCATTCTATTAAGTGAAATTATATAAGGATACATTATATACAAATGTATATAGTGAATAACTCATAATTTACAACACCTGTAAAAAGTCGGTGCGTTTAACTTACTATAGGAACAATTAGTTTAAAGGCTCATAGAAACATCACATTTCAGAAAATTGTAGAATGAATTAGTCAATGAAAAATCTTATACTTGGTTTTGCTTCATTTTAGAAAAATTCCATTGGTTTTTATCTACAATTTGGTCAAAAGGTGATTGTCATTAAATGTAAGTAATATTAAAACAAGATTGAAGCAATAACTTTCAGCTTTAACTAATTCAGTGTGTTTGGTTTTTGAAGTTCTATAATACTTTAAGGATAAATAACAAATAAACATAACCAAAGTATAAACAAATAACAACAAACTAACAGTCACGAGGTACATTTTTTTATTTCTTATTTATGACATCTGCTGTGTAGCAGAGCAATTTATCTTTTATAAGGCTGACCTTAAAGGGGCCTTTTTACGTGTTGGTAAATTGAAAAAATAAAAATAAAAACTGTTTCATATTCGCAAATTTTTGTTTAAGCAATGATATTTGTGAGGAAATAGTAATACTGAACATTTACCATGCTCTAAAATATTCATTATATGCATCTTTTGACAAATTGAAAAATTTGAAATTATAAAGCGTTGCAACGCGAAACGATTGAATAATTTGGAAAGTTCTGTTGTTGTCGTTATAGTTTGGGAAACTAAGAGGATTGCTTATTTCATTAAAAAATACATCCGCTCATAGCATGAGCATGGATGGTCGAGTGGTCGAGGCGGGAGACATTTAACTCCAGGACTCCAGGGGTCAGTGGTTCGAGTCCAGTTGAGGCTTACTTTTTTTCATTTTTTTAATTGTATTTTTGTTGTTTTTTACTGGAGATGTTTAGGTCCAATGTTTAAATTTATCAATATAAAGCATTTAATGACAAGCTTCAATACATGTCAAAATCTGTGCAAAGGCCCCTTTAAAATTTCTATTGTTTGGGGATCCCTGACTGACTCATGAAATTGACAGGACCAATTTTTTTTGCTTCTATATAAGGCTAAAAATGATTTATTAGTTAAGAATTACAAACCCTGAGAATCCTGCTGGGAAATTCACTTTTGACATCAAATTTAACACATTTTTACGTAACGTATATTAAGGAAATTTAAATGGTGTTCTAATTACATATAGAACTAAAATTATTCAAAAATTGAAACAAAATGGACAAGAAATAAGAATATTTTTTTTTGCAAAATTTGTAAACTTATTCCTGATTGTGTTAAGGGTAGAATTAAAACAAAAGGGCCATAATGGCCCTATATCGCTCACCAAAGTACAGGTAGCCAATATTTGTCAATGGCATAGTGACCTAGTTTTTGACCCCTGATGACCCGTCTTTGATCTTGACCTACAATTCCTCCAAACAATCATCCTGACCAAGTTTCTCGATCTATGAGCAGAAAAAAAACACCAAAGGGGAGATAAAGAAGAAGGACAGACAACAGACATTCATCGAACCTATGAGCTCATCTGAGCTCAGGTGAGCTAAAACATCAAGGACCTTTAGAGCCTGGGTCAGCGCTATTAAATAGATGTTCCAAAAGATTTATTTAATTTCCAAACAAAACATGTGTCATGAACAGTAACATAAACATTCAAATGCCCAATTTCACAAACTTGAGGTTAAGAAAATAGTACACAATTTAATGTTTAATACTGTTTTTTATCAAGAAAGATTTTTTTTAAATACCTGGTATGTTTTTTACTGTATGTGTATTTAGATATTGTGGAATATTTAAAACATATAAAGATATATTTAAAATACATACATTAAATATATTATATAAAACAAACATTCATTCACAGTTGAGTTTGGCAACTCTTTAATGAAATTTTCTCTTGAGTTACTCATAAAATGATTAAATATAAATTGCACACTTTACAATATTCCATTCTATACACAAGGTGTTAAGTTCATATTTTGTGCTTTTGGGCTTTAACCTAACATTTGAAGAAAAAAAGAAACACAGTTGAAACAAAATGTAATTTTTGGCATGTTTGTTCATTAGCTAAAGTCATTGCGATTATCTTTTGAACTAACGAGTTGTAACGACAACTCCTGGTATCCTGTATTCATCAACATTCCAAACACAGTATATATGACCAGTATTAGTCCCTGAACAGATTTTGTACTCCCTATCTTAGAGGTTGGTAGAGACACAACCAAGAGAACATCAGCTAGCAGTGGCTGCTGCTCTAATAGTTCATCAATGAGTTCATGCCATTTAAATTCAGCCATGTCACAGAAATCCTTTTGGGCTAAAACACTTTCCTTGTTGTAGCATTCTTTTGCTGCATATTCAATTTCATTTAAAAGTTCTACAACGATACTTACTCTCAATGGAGAAGACAATGTATGCCCTGCTACTTCTCTTGGAGAGCTGGAACCTGATTGAAGCAAAAAAAGTAAAATAAAAAACAAAACAGAAATAATAATATATGATAATATTGCTTGATAAACCTTTTTTGTCTTTTAAAGAAATGACAATATAATGTTATTTTAGCAAACATTAATAATCTATGTTTCTGTATCATAGACTTCTTAAAAAGTGTTTTATACATTATTAGTAGTCATTTCAAAAAATTTATTTGTTCAAATTGACTAAAAATTAGTCATATATTTTACAAAAACAAAATATCTGATTGATAGCCGTTTTAGATTTTTTATTTTAAAAATCACCCACCCCTTTACTACATTTATCATCTCCCACTGTTTCTGTAGTGTACATATGTACAGCTTACGACATATGGTAATGACTGTTTTCTAAATTCAATTTAATAAGCATGGTTCATATGACATTGTATCATACCTGAATATAAAATTGGGTGCTCTGCCAGCAAAATAAGGAAAATATACTAATGTTATCACTGTTTAAGAATCATTATGTACCTGTTCTGTTTTTTCCACCAAACATGTTGTTCATGGCAATTGCACAGTTGTTCCAGAAACTGTTTTCTGACTCGCCATCTTTTTGTAATTTTTGACTGTATTCTTTCAGAAAGGATTTCTCTTAGATGGACCATTTGTTGTTTCTGGTTTTTTCATCCTAGATCAGTAATGAAACATGAAAATTTGAGTGTTTAATGGGAGAGCTTAAAAAAGGATTGATGGGCTTGTGCCAAAATAGTTTATATGAATGCAGAATGGTTTATTTGATCTTTGAATTAAAATTTTAGCCCATGTCCTAATGCAAAGAACTTAATATTAATGGCAAAAATAAAATATACACACAACAAGACAGTGTTCTATTAAGCAAGCCTATGTTAAACAAATATTAAATCCATACATAGTATATATACCAAATGTTGGTTTTTAATAAGTGATATATACCAAATGTTGGTACTTAATAAGTGATATATTGTGTTTTCAACAACTTTTACAATTGGTTGATGAGTTTTCACAATTATAAAAATACAATTGAAATATTATAGAAAAGAAAGTAGTACTAGAAAGTGAAAAATAATCACCAGTTTAATCCTTTAATGTTCATGTTTAGGTGTTTTTCCTGTGGGAGTTGATATTGCCCTCTTGCTTCCTCGTTTATGAGGGGTACTTGAGTTTTTGGGGCACATGCACCGTATGTGTGATCTGGGCCAGACCTACTCTCAATTACTTGGAACCAAGTATGATCCATCTGAAATATGATTTAGGATTTGAATTATGAAATATGAATAACTTTGTCTTGAAAACCACGAACCATTTTTAATGGAGTTTAGAAAAGATATTTAGAAGCATTTTGCTAATCTGGGAAAAGCAGGTCTGAAATTCTGACTGTGGTGAACCTGGAAAAAGGCCTGAATACATAAACATACATTACTACTGTTAATCAGAGATAACCACACAGCAATGCTTTCATATTTGTCACACTACTCAAAAATACATCACAAATACAGTATGTTACAAATTTACTCAAACATCCGAAATTACACTATCTGTGTACTTGTCCGAAACATACTCAGGTCATGGAACATTAATTAACTCTAATATGCGGAAGAACTCGAAAAAAAGGAAGAACGTTTACAGAATGAAATATATGCATTTCGATTAAAAAATGAATGATACCCCGACGAACCACATTTTTAAATATTTTGTTAACTCACCATTATCATCGCGTCGACCATGATTCCGCCAATGCCAGGCTTCTATTTGTTTACAGTAGAAGCTGGGAACCAGAATATATGCGTACAGAATATTTACACATGTTACGCACAATTTGATTGGCTGACTAACTCGGGATCTCGAGATCGCAAAAATTCTCTCCTCTTTTATTTAAAGCACCTTGCCATTTTTTACTGCACCGCTCTTATTTTTATTGCAATCCTCTTTTATTTAGTTTTGCACTCCTCTTTTTTCTATTTCGTGGCCACGACATAGCTTACTTCTGGCCGTGCTTTTTTCTATTTCGAGATCTCGAGATCCCGACTTAGCTAACTCGTGGCCACGAGATAGAACAAAAGAGGAGTGCAATTTAAAAAAAAGAGGAGTGAATGTCGCAAAAAGGCTATGCCACCGTAGTAAGGACATGTCGGACGTGGTGTTTTTTAGCAGTAAACTATGTGTTAAAAACGTATTTTGGAGTGTGTGATTATCATGCATAAATGTATATTTCGATAGGAATACAATAACATAGTGTGGTTTAAACTAAGTTTCGATAAAGACATGGAAGATAGAAGTGGAAGTGCATATCGTTTAAACGTTTTTGTTATAAACATCGGATTAAAGTTGTCAACTTAATTGTTATAAAAATTGGATAATCGATGGCATTAAGGTAAGCGGGTCGGAACCTGTGTTTTCCCGGTTCGAATGTTTACATGTTAATTTACATAAACTGTATTCATACGCGTCTTAAATAAACTATGGCGTACCGTTTTAATAATTTTTTTGTCAGTTTTGTTAAAGTAAAAAATACATTTTTAACTGTTTTCGTTAGTTGTTGTATATAATAAAAGGAATATTACGCTAGTCAATTGTTCCAAGAGTTTGTATCACTCTCGTGGATTGTGCTATTTCGCATCACACTCGAGGCTCCGCCTCTCGTGTGATACGTCATCACACAAGCCACTCGAGTGATACAAACTCTTGGAACAATTGACTAGCGTAATATTCCATATATATTAATAATTCTATGCTACCATACCATATCTAGCGTTAAAATTTTGGCTATTGCTATATAAGGAATACTGATTTGTTACGGGTTTAATTTATTTTTTATGAAATGTTTTGCGAAGTATTAGTTGATTTTGAGTATTTATGCTACTTTAAGGGATATTTCTTGGTCCTTTGATAAGTGTCGCCAATATGGGCATACGAGCACGCACACATAAAAAAGAAGCGAGCAAACAAACTACAGGAATATATCGCATCTGTTGATTATACATTTGTGTGTGAACGTATGAGTTTTCGCTTAGTTCTTTTTTGGTTACCGTTTGTTAATGATTTTAAATCATTCAGAACCGATTGTCAACATTTTCAATTTTTCCCGTTTCCTATTTCAACATTATCAATCATTTCCAGGTAGGAATACTTATACACTTCTGAAACCAAACTGAATGTAACCAAAGTGGAAAGAGGCATTATTCGCTCTAATCGAGTATTACATTGTTGAATTGTAAGTTCGAATAAACTTTCATAGTTCTACACGTTTCAATCAAATAAACCTTACTTTTCACAGCATTGATGATTTGTTTAAAGTTATCTTATCCACTACAACATACATTAATTTAATGTTGCTTGATATTGTATTACCAGCATTCAAAGGAACTGAAATGAAAGATTTTGAGGAATTTTAAATAGCTTAAAGCGCTATTCGAAATTAATTAAAGCGCGCTATTGGAAGGGACCATATTCAAACAATACACGTTGTATTATCTGTAGATGTGAACATTGAATCAATTACAAAGTTACGAGGAATAATAAATTGTATTGCTACCGCATTCATTAATTGATCGCACGGAATGGTTTGCTGATTTCATCTGGTAGCTTGTTATAAAACAACTACTGACCTTCTATCAATAATAAGCGATTAAATTCAATGGTTGTTAAATCGACTAGTACATGACATTCCGGCATGCACGAGATTTCTTGATTTGCTTCCGATTAGGGTGTGCTTTGGTTTCATAACCGAATAAAATACACTTAAAAGGGTATGCAGTAACTTGTAATATTTCATAGTGATTATCCAATTAAACGCATCAACGACTGTTATCATTTACTGTCAATCTTGCCAAAACCTAAGGCACCCAATACACTTTAAAGGGGCCGTCAATCAGATTGCTATATATCACGAAAAAAGAAAAGTTAAAAAATACCGTATTTTTTCAATTATAGGTTTATATTGATAAAAAAATATCACGACTGGTATATTACATTACTTGAAAAATGCCGTTAAGTTTTCATATTTTCCGTATATTCGGTAATACAAGTTTACTGAGTATGTCTACCAGGTAATTTGGAGAGTTCTGTTGTTGTCGTTATATTAGTGAAACTAAGAGGATTGCTTATATCAAATATAAAATACATCGTTTAATGTATGAGGAAGGATGGTCGAGTGGTCAATATGGGATACTTTGCACTCCAGGACTCCAGGGGTCAGTGGCTCAAGCTCTGTTCAGGGTTACTTTTTTTTCTTTTTTTCATTTTATTCTTGATTTTTTACTGGAGATTTTTAGACCCAATGTTTAAATTTATAAATATAAAGCATTTAATGACGTTTTGTTTAGAACTTTTCTTTTTTCGTCAATCTGGTTGACAGCCCCTTTAAATATTAGGTTAAATTATATGGATGAAATGAAACACACTTTCAATTATTTTATTATCAGTTTGTTGAATCTTTTGCGTTTCGGACGTTGTTTTGAATAGAAGGATGATAATGTGACTTTTTGTAAGGCGACTGGAAATAGAAAATGAAAAAAAAAATAATTGAAAAACAAGGTACATATTGATGATTGGTAACATTTTGTTTTGTATCGCGTCTTGAATAAAATGTGTTTTGGATACTTTTAATTTTAGTTTTTGAAAAAAACAAAAACAATACCATATCATACTGATTATGTTGATGATGGTGTGATAATCGTTTGATGATAATGCAGAGGGTTCTGCGAATTATGATTATGATTGAAATGCGGCAGTTTTTATTGTTATTTTAGATCCGATTGGTCTTTCTAGATCTTGTATGATAATAGCAACGTTAACAATAATAAGTCTCGATTGGCCGGTGTCGGCTCGGGTACTACTTACATGTACCCCTGGTACTCTTAAGTATACTTACCCCGGGAACGGTAAATATACTTACACGTACCCGGTGTATATAGACTGTACCCGAGTTGTATTCCCGCCCAAAATCCGATGTCGTAAAAGCGCAACCGATAACCTTAAAACGATATTGTTTATCTTAAATAAACTTCTCTTTAAAAAAAACAACAACTGTGCCAGCATGCTTTTTGAGTATGAGTTTCGATAATATAGAGGCCATTTAAAAGACAATTGACATAAATGTGAACATAATTAATTTTAAAAAAATAGCCGACAACGACCGATTTAGCGTTAAAATTTCCGGGTACGTGTTAGTATATTTTCCGTACCCGGGGTACATGCAAGTATACTTAAGAGTACCCGGGGTACATGTAAGTAGTACCCGAGCCGACAATGACCAATCGAGCAATAATAAGAGTATTGATTAATCAACAACATTTCGGTAATTGAATGAAGAAATTATCTACATCAACACTTATATCTATTCATTTATTTACGCATTTTAAAATCATATACTCTACAAGTACACATGATAGCAAACCATGATACAGCTGATCTTTATTATAAAAAGTGGAACTCCAGCTGCTGTAGCAGTTTTGCATTCTTATTATACACAATATCATACATAAACAAAACACAATTGTTCACTGTATGTTTAAATAAACTATTATTTTTAACTTTATAAATGTTTGTGCAAGGTTATACAAGTTTCTATATTGGATATCATGTTGTTATTCCTTTTTATCAGAACTACAATGTCTTCGCATTTGAACTAAATTTCCTTCGCATCAGAACTGCAATGTGTTTGCATCAGAACTGCAATGTGTTCGCTTCAGAACTGCAATGCCTTCGCATGAGAGGTGCGATTTCAACTCATCAGAAATAAAATTCCTACGCATCATAATTGCAATTCATACTCATTTGACCTTCAAATAATTTGAATTTACCTATAATCAACAACATAATTTATTATGTTATGAAACAAAAATAATCATTATTATCATGTTGTTTTCCGTAATTCGTGTAGAACGAAATAAATACTTTATTGTTTTCAGTTGGTCATCTATTAAAATTGTTGCGGCATAATACTGGAGAATAATTTAAATAAAGTATCATTAGCGACATCAGACCGCCATGTTGGGGCGAACTGTTCGAAGACGCGGAGCTATATTGCTTTGCAGCAGTCCTTCGTTTGGTCGGTTGGTCGGTCCGAAGGCATTTCAAATCATATCGAAATATAGAGAACGCGATTCAACCTACAATCATGCTTATTGGTATGATAATTAGGGGAAAGGAAGAACCCTTATGATTTTGAGTTGTGTAACAGGTCAAAGGTAAAGGTAACATGAACTTGAAGTTGTACATTTGTTTCCACACACAGGGTTGAAAATGATTTCACATATGAACACGCAAATTGGTATTGTTGTTTATTTGGAGGAAGAGAACGCCCATTGATTGTGAGGTCCTGTAAAAGGTCATGGTCACAGAGGATTGTAAAACAATTCGTGTGTGCACTATAACATAATAACACTTTGACTGAAATCACAATTGTTAAGTGCTATTTTTAAACAAAAGACGTTGATTTATTCTCAGGTCACCAGGTTAGTGTCAAAAGAATGTATAGAATAGTTTCAGCATGATATCTAGTGTACACTTTGACATAAAACGATTTAAATAGGTATGACGGAACATGAGAAAAAAGTAAATACATCCAAGAAATATGTGGTGAACATCACAAAGATCAAAACCTCAAGCGCTTGTTCAACAAAATTGGTTTCCGTGTGATTAATAAAGAAGTTTTTTTTCACATATTACAATTTAAAATTGAACTGTGATACTCGGGAGGCTCGAATGGTCCTTTGGGAACACATGAACAATGTTTCCACATGACATATAGATAGCATAGGGTAATATGGATAATTATGTATATTTGTCCTGACAAAGGATGACCAATGACATTTTACAAATCAAGAAATCAAAAGTTAAGGGTCAAATATATACAATTCTTTCAAATCATGGTCGATTGCTCATACAGCTGACTTTGCCAGAGGTTTTGGAACTGAATCCGTTTTTCTTTGTTAAAATTGAGAAGAACATTGTCTTCGACTCACCTGTAATTGCTTTTTATCCTGCCTCTGTTGCAAACAGTGAACTAATAATGCAGGGTCGAATAAACTAGTTGTTATCCGGCAACCGTATAAGTACGTATTTTAACGAGCCGATTAACATGTTCTAATAATTGACCTTTTAAAAATGTACATGCGAAGTTCCTGATAAATGTTTTGTCAAAACATAATAAAAGTAAAAGTAATAAATGTGTATTAAATTCAAGCAAACACATGGCAATGAAGTAATCAATTTTTCCTATAAATTTATTTACTCATAACCTTTAATATACGGCGTTTCTTTATTTATATAGAAAGGTTACACTCCACTAATAAACACTTATTTTCGGTCGTCTGAAATTAATTTATTTTTTATGAAATATCATTTAATCGAACAAACAAACACTATATTTGAATGTAAATACATAGCCTCATTTGCAGGCGTAACGGTTAATATTCACAATTTGTTAGTTTATATGAAATAATTCATGGTGAAGTGTGACATTTAACCGTTCATCCGTTTTCACAGACACTCGTGTCAGTCAACGACCTTGAACTTGAACAAAAAAAATCAGTCTTTATTTTGATGTTGCATTTTTTCCATTTCTAACAATAAACATATCATATTATCGATTCATTTTTATTTCTCCTAAAATCTTCAATAGGAAAGTTAAAAAAAGTAACAGTTTAATGTGGAATTATTTTTTACGTGACACAATCGGTAGTTATTCGGTCGTCAGGAATGTTGTGTACATGTCATGTCAATTAATCGTTTGTCTTTGATAAAATGTGTGAAAGACATAATTTAAAATGAGCAGGATATATCGAATACATGCTTGGTGCCGAGTCGGAGGAAGTTTATCCTCTTCGGCCCGAAAAAGAAAATAGGGCTCGCTAAAGCTCGTCCTATTTTATTTTCTAAGACTCACCGGATAAAATTTCTCCATCTCGGCACCAACCATGTATACTTTATATCAAACCTATCACATGTTTTATCAAGACACTACAGCATTTGCTTGGCTTATATAAAATCGTAAATTTTAGACATTGGCCATATAATGATTATTATTGGGTTTTTGCTCCTTGAAGAAGTTTTTTATTTCGAATTTTGCTTCACCATCCACGTTTCCAAGACGAATTACTCGCATTGGTACCAGCTTTATCGAAAGGTTGAGAACTTAAATAAAATAGGCAAGTTAACGATTTTTCATGTGAATACCTCAGTCGAAATTTCAACAAATGCTGCCTTATCTGATTCACGATTTAAGCGAAACTTTAAAATAAAGACAACAGTTAAAGTGAAGTTTCTCCAGAAATATGTCAAACAACCTTGTGTAAGAAAGATAGTTAATATGTTCGATCCACATAACAAAAATACCTCTACCGCTCACAGGATTTTAAGACTGAAATACGACAACATTGAAGATATGTATGGGTTATACGCTCTAATGCATCTACACCGCTCAAATTAAACTGTTGTAGTATTTAGTACGCAATGAATCTCCAAAATCTATATCAGAATAGAAATTCATGTTTTGTTCACTACTATGATTTTACACAAACTTAAAATTTGGAACTGAACCGAGTATCAAATGAATAATTGCTCAATTTAAAATTGTATGTCATCATTTTTAAAAGTAAGTCGTCAGTAATCCTGCCGGGATTCAATTATAGGTTTTACGTAAATCTACAATTTAGAAAATAAAGGCCTAGTCTGTTAACAAAAGGCAAATTACAAACGGCAGACGCTGTACATGCTATATCTCTGCCGTGTTCAATGAGCATACTTATCGTTTGAATTGCAATCAATAAACGACTTGAAGCGCAGATACGGCTTTTGAATTCAGTCAATGGAAATATAAAACCTAACCATGAATAAGATACGACAGAAATTGTTGAGTACATTTTTAACTTTAGAAGGGAAGCGTATGATCTGCGTCATGTTATAACATTGCTTGATAAATAATTGAGGTGAATGATACTCGTGTCTCTATTAGTTTCCAGAAAACAAAACTCGACTGCCTGATTGTACCCTAAATTGATCTTATATATTGTAGAAACAAAAAGCAAACATAAACGGATATAGGTGAAACGTGCTAACTGTAAAAAGCTTCTGACTGAATTTTATAAACTGTTTTTAAGCCGACATTATGTCTTTGATTCGCGGGTGTGGTATTCTTGGTATGCTACAAATAGTGGCTGGTTTTTCTGTTACCGCAGGAAGACAACCGCCAGGAAATGATGGAACACCGGAATTAATAATTGTTCAATGTGATTATCCAATCTGGGCAAGAGATTTCACCGACCGTTTAATGCCTCAACTCAAATTTGAACCGGAAGAATTTTGCTCAATCATCAGTTGGACAGATATGAATAGCACCCCATGGAACCTGACGTATCGAAGAGTTGAAAGTATGATATTAGGTGGAAATAACGGTTATAACAATCAGTTAGTTATAAAAGATATTGAAGGGGGATATCTTGGAAGAAATTTCAAAAATATTGGTTATCTTCAAATAAGTGATTTACCGTTGAAGAATGTAACGAAACAACTGTTTGAAGGAATGAACAGATTAAAACATTTGACTTTTAAAGTCAAAGTTGACTTCTTTCCCTTGGATACTTTTAGCGGATTATCTCAACTGGTGTGGTTCACTTTCGAGGATTCGATGATACGGGAGATTTCCGCTGCTCATTTCTGTCTCAATAAACAACTCGCTTTTTTACAGTTAAGGCGGAATTTCCTTAAAACTGTCAATGGAAACCTCACGCAAAATTGCAGTGGCTCTACAATTAATTCGTTAGATCTTGGTGGAAACAATTTTTCCTTTCTAACGGCTGGAATGTTTAAGGATTATAATGTGAATGGAGTTTTGCAGATTAGTAATTGCTCAATAATTAGCATCCAAAGAGAAGTTTTTATTGGGCTCGAAAACTTGCTCGATCTAGATATATCTTATAATTTCATTTCTGAAATCCATAACGGAACATTTTCCCCGATGAATAACTCAATTCAGAGAATACAAATGTCAAATAATTTTGTTTCTATTATAAACGTTGAGGGGATATTTGGAGGCCTTGATAATATTATAAGCCTGGATTTAAGTTCCAATCTAGTTCATTCTATTGTCGGAACTTTTGCAATTCTGCCTAATTTATGCGAAATTAATATTGCTAACAATCAATTGAAAACGGTACATGAATCTTTATTTAAAGGACTGTCACAGTTACGCAAACTCATTATTGCGAACAATTCACTAGCCTCGATTGATAAGAACGCATTTTCAGGTCTTGGAGTTATCAGTCAGTTAGATCTGTCACAGAACATGCTAACGCAATTGGACCCTTATCAGTTTGTTGATTTATTTAAGTTAGCATACATCAATTTAAGCAATAACCATATCACGACATTAAATGAAAGCATTTTCGAACATAACATGGCTTTAGAACACATTATATTAAGCCACAATGGATTATCAGATGTAGGTAATCTAATTTTAAATTCGACTAACATTATGTCAATTAATATCTCGAACAATTATTTGAACTATTTTCCAACTCTGATATCTAAAGAAAGACCACCTTGCACTGAAGATTTGTTTTCAAAACTACTTTGTATAAATGGAAGTTCTAACCAAATAATATCACTGAGTTTACAATGTTTATCAGGTATTCAATTCTTAGATTTTTCTGACAATATGTTAACACAGTTGCCTTCACTGTATAAGTTACCAATGCTGCGGGAAGTAAGTTTACGGCACAACAAAATTAAACATGTAGACGTAACATATGTTGAATTAAGAGCGTTAACAATATTGGACCTAGGGGAAAACCTAATTGAAAGTGTCTCTCCAAAGATTTTTCCTGAATCGCTGAAAATTCTTTATCTTGACCATAACAAACTCAAGATATTCAATAGCATGGACTTGTCATATTTCTCAAATCTAACATTAAGAGACAATCCATTGGAATGTTCGTGTGAAAACGAGCATTTATTTACCTGGATCCGAACCCAACACACAACGTCTATCGACAATGTAACATGCACTTCAGTTCAATCAGGCACAATAGCTACTGCTGCTACATTTACCCTGACAATTGTGATTTATATCAGCGTCTTAAAATTATAATTCCAGTAGCCTCTGTAGTTGTTATCTTGATCATAGTTGTTGTCATTGTCTTCAAATTTCGGTACGAAATCCAGGTTATAGCCTTTTACAAATGGCACATTCGTCTCGACTTTGTAGTAAATTGCGGAAAGTGCAGACGCAAGAAACCTGAGGCCTGCTATACGTATGACGCTTTTGTGTGCTTCACTGATGAGGATACTACGTTTGTTAAAGATACATTAGTGCCTTTGTTAGAGCCAGAATTTAAACTTTGTGTTTATTATAGAGACTTTAAAGTTGGCGATAATATTGCCGATGCCATTCTCAAAGGCATCAAAGAGAGCGCAGTGACCATTATATTGCTAAGTGAGTCATTTCTAACGAGTCGATGGGGAAGGTTTGAGTTCAGAGAAGCGCACCATCATATGATTTTTAACAACAACAAGAAACTTGTAATCATAATCATGGAACAGGCCATTCTCTCACAAAGGTTAGACCTTACCCTGAGGAGCATTCTTTACACGAAAAAGTACCTAGAGTGTTGGGATACATTGTTCAAGGAAAAACTGTTACATTTAGTGGATTCCCTATCCAAGCGTCCAGAACCGCGGGAAGATGATCCATTGTTAACTCGTAGTTAAAATATGTTTACATGTTGTAAATAATAAATGTACACTATATTTATGGGGAAAACACAATCAGATATGTTCTGATTTCATTTATTTAACACTTCAATATATATGGATTTGGTATTTATTTTTTAATTCGAGCGAAGTATAATGCCACACAAACGGACATGCGTATACTATATACAATGCAGCATACGCTATTCTATAATTTGCAAAGATGACAATGATAGTATTACTTATATTAATGTTTTAATAATAATCAAAGCAAAACAGAGCCTACAATGAAATATCATTTGACTTGTTGCCTCATAACATTTGTTTTGGCGCCTTCAATACTTTAAATGTATCCAATCTTTTAAAGTCAAAGTTCAGGTTGCGTTGTCTTCTTTCTATCTTTTGAAATAAAAAACTATCTAATTAAATTCAAGTTTTAAAGTTCATGTTTGAGTATTTGTATCATATTTTACATTTTAATGTTCAATAAATGTTGTTACTATGTTTATCAATACTTCAATTTTCCAGAAAATGAAAAGACAATACCAAAGTATGTCAAGTTTCATATTTCTTTCATTCTATTTCTTTAAAAAAAATAATTAATGATCAGCATGTAAATATTACTTGCACGTGTGTGATTATTTTTCCAAATGTTGATTGATGTTCATGTAGCTTTAATTGTCATGCGATACATTTAATAATGTGTGTATGTCTTGTGATCTTTTCAATATACTTGGTGACAAAATACTTATCGAGTAATATTCCTAAACTTAATGGCAGAAATTTAAATTCTCATTTACGCTAATTGTCGATTTCCGCTTTAATGATTTTGTAAATTGCCAACAACCCCTGTTGATTGTTTCGACAAAGGCAATGTGATTTAGAGACGTCGTAATACCGTTCCTAGATGCCTTTAACAAATTATTAATTATTAATCATCTATTGACATTCACCGACATCATACATAGTAGCATTAATGTTGTACGGTAAATTAAACTACTTTAATTGCAATATTGTCCGATTAAAAAGAAATTACTTGTTAATAAGTCAATTAAAATTAACCAACGGCTTGTTGAGTGATCAAATAAAATTATCCTGGCTCAATTACGCAAGGTTAGTCATAAAGTATATGAATTGAAAACATTACAATCTTCGTCAATCAATTGGCAGTGATCGATCCAAACTCAGAATTTGACGGAGTTCGTATACATATAATGAATACCAATTGTGAATTAATTATTAATAATTTGTGAAAGTTTAAATATCAGTCGCAAACCATTGCATGTTATTGCATAATTAAAATGAACAAAACCTTATTGTTAATACTGCCAAAACTCAAAAGGTAGTTGCAGAATAGATATATGGTCCGCCTAGACATCAGGGGATCCCAGTTGATCCAATTCTAGAAGCTTTCTCGTGATATTCAGAGTACTGGTAATATACATTTCATGCTTTTGTCTTCGGGTCGTACTTATAATAATTATATATAATTATTATTATTATTATTATTATTATTATTATTATTATTATTATTATTATTATTATAAGTACGATCTGAAGACAAAAGCATGAAATGTATTTCACAAATGTATTATAGCGGTTCTATTGACTTTCAGCGATGTCGACAAAGTAAAACACTTCCAGGTCGTATCGCTGAAAGGTCGTAACAGACATTTTTCAAGTTTCTGGTACCACGATTATGAATGTGAGCTTGAAGAATATTGCAATTCAGTACCACGATAGATGCCATGAGCTTAAAGTACAATGTGATTTCTAAAATTAGATCCAGTGCGACGATTGTTACGTTTAACTTTAAGCACAGTGTGATTTCTTACACCAGATTCAATACCACGATCGAAACAAGTAGGGCGTAAAGAACAATTGTATTACTGATATCAGATTCTATATCACGTTGTGATGTTAAGCTTGGCGAAAAGTGTGATTTATAACATCAGATTCAGTAACATGCTCGAGACATTTAGATTGAAGAACAGTGAGATTTCTAACATCAGATTCAATACCACAACTGTCTATTTGAGATTTCTAACAAAGATAGAGACGTTTAGCAAAACCAGAAAGCCGTTCAAACTTGTCAAATGCGTAAGCGTCAGGCGAGTTATGGCCACTTGAGTGGTAACATGAATGAAATCATCCCCACTTAACGTCTTCATAAAGGTTTACGTTGTTAGCTGATGTCACAATATATATAGTGACACGCGTTTACCGAATAACGTCGTTGCTATGTTATTACAGACCATAGAATATTGATGTTACAGTTGCTGTGTTTCGGGAGCAAAGAATCGCTGTTAACAAAACACGGTTTATTAAAGAAGGTTCAAACATTAAATAGTAATTGGCGCTTGCGTGTTTGTTTTGACTGTTCATTGCTAATATCTTAGTGAAAACCATTATTACGCGGTAGTTAAATATTTGTCGAAATCAATCGTTAATGGTTAAATAATATAGTGCGGTGAGTTTGCGCGACAAGACAATGAAGACAGGTTACTTTGGAAAATACGAATAAGGTGTGTATTATTACTGAGAATGACAATAATTACATCAAAAATATGTTATTTATCTTGGATTCGTCTTGAATTTAAACCTATACTCATCCAAAACAGTGATAACAATTGGACAGTTTATTAAACGTTGACTTTATTTTTTGAAAAACAAAATCAAACAAATGTTATGTATATTAGAAATGTATTCTTTTACACAATACAAACGGTTAATAACAAATATTTCCTTAAAACGCTAAATTATATCAAACTCTTAGGTCTAGCATTACGAATTATTGTATCACGATCATGGAAACTCGCAAAATAAATTTACAAATTCATTCGACGCGTTTCGATACTTTGCCCTTAAAGTAGAGTCAACATGATTCATCATATCCTTATACATGCAGGGTACGTCTTCACCTTCGACGCACGTAATTAATAACTTTAGCTGTTGTTTTTTTATGGCAAAATGCCACCAGGTGATTGTCATACGATAACTCAAGAACGCTTGGGCCTAGGATCATGAAACTTCATAGGTACATTGATCATGACTCGCAGATGACCCCTATTGATTTTGAGGTCACTAGGTCAAAGGTCAAGGTCACGGTGACTCGAAATAGTAAAATGGTTTTTTGAATGATAATTCAAGAATGCATACGCGGCCAACAGGGCACATTCTGAACAATATTACTGAAGCAAATGGTCTGTAATCCTAAATCTATAATTATCAGTCCAATGAAACACCATCCTTTTAGTAAAATACAGTGGATCAGTAAAAATATTATCAGAATATGAGATTTTTTTGTATATTTTGTATATTAAATAGTGTGTTAATGTTTAATTTTGTCGATTTATATAAATATAAGCAGGACAGGGGAGGTAATACACTACAGGGGAAACAAATGCAATAAGTTTAAATTTATTGTTACAGATTTGCCCAGATTTGCCTCCCTTGTAATATATTTAAATTTTACCAAATGTAAGGCTAACTGCATTTTTGTAATGCATACTACTACTACTACTACTACTACTACTACTACTACTACTTCTACTGCTACTACTACTACTGCTACTACTGCTGCTGCTGCTGCTGCTGCTGCTGCTACTACTACTACTACTACTTCTACTACTACTACTACTACTACTACTTCTACTGCTGCTACTACTACTACTACTACTACGACTACTACTACTACTACTTACTACTACTACTCTTCTACTACTACTACTACTACTATCTACTACTAACTTCTACTACTACGACGACGACGACGACGACGACGACGAGCACGACGACGACGACGGCGACGACGCGCGACGACGACGACGACGACGACGACGACGACGACGTAAGACGACGACGGCTTGCACGACGACGACGACTGACGACGACGGACGACGACGACGTACGACGATGGCGGCGGCGACCACCACCACCACCGACGACTACGGACGACGCGGACGACGACGACGGACGACGACGACGACGGACGAAGACGACTACACGACTGAAGTACTACTACTACTTACTACTACTACGTACTACTACTTCTTCTACTACTCTACTACTACTTACTACTACTACTACTACTACTACTACTTCTACTACTACTACTACTACTACTACTACTACTACTACTACTACTACTACTACTACTACTACTACTACTACTATTTCTTCTGCTACCACCACCACCACCACCACCACCACTTACAGTGACAAAAAACGTATTCACACAATGGCTGCTACTACAACTTATAGCCCATATAGGGGGGCATGCATGTTTTACCAACAGCCCTTGTTTAACAATATTAGCAGTAGTTACAGCAACACCACTGCTACTTTTGCTACTGTTACTACCACTTCTGCGCGTTTGCTCTCGTTTATATGACACAGTCATATGCGGCATTTTGTGGTAACAAGGCTTTGCCATTCGGCCGTCGGAAGTCACTTTAACACATTCGTTTGGCATATATTTCGCCATTGGTAGTGAGAAAAGAAGAAGTTGAAATTAAATTCAATATTTTTTTATTTATTGCAAAATTAAAATTTAATATCAATGACAAGTGTGCCATACCTGATTACGAGAAATGCGAGCATATACATGTATTACAAAACGACAGCTATTTTATGAAAGTATGATCCTTTCTCGGTTGCACCGAAAGCCTAAGGTGTATTGAAACGCTCTCAAGTCCTTTTCCTTGGTAGAACCAGTACTTGGTTTCTTTCAGTGGAAATCTAAATAACTCGTCCACAGTGGGGATTGAGTGAGTGACATCCCGGTCGCTAGGCATGCACCATATCCACTACAGCGCGGCATGGGCGAATATTTCGTGTTTTACATACTTGGGATCGACATATTGATGCGTATTTTTTTCTATTGTACGGAATTGCACATACTGGTTACCCAGAAATCTTAGTTGTTCAAATGCATGTCTAATAACAAATAAGACGAGGATGCTGATTAACCAGCCATTACAACAGCTCTATAACAACCCGTTGTGCAATAAACCCGTTTTGCAATAAATTTATTGCAAAACGGGTTGGGGTGTTTTATTGCAATTTGATTTTTTTACAACAACCCATTTTGCAATAAATCCGTTTTGCAATAAAATCATCACTATTGTATTAATTAATTCAAATGGTTTGGAAGAATTAAAAGGGAGTTTCAAGTGTTGTATTTAAATAAATTTGTTTTAAAAAAATAGATAAAACTGTGAGTTTAGACTTAAAACACTGCAACCCGTTTTGTAATAACATAATTCAATTTCTGGGTTAAATTAGCTTAATCATGAAAGTGTTAAGATCACTGTTTATATACATTCTGTGTTTGTTAATCACATTTCCTCATGTAATTGGTCAATTTCAACGTTTGTTAATTTTTGGTCTTATCTGACAACTCTGTTTTATTTTATACAAACTCACTAAATACGACATTTGAATATTTCTATTCAGCGTTTCGAATCAATGTGAATCAATTAGCTCATGTGTAATGAGTTTATTGCAAAACGAATTTAGTGCAAAACGGGTTGTTATAAAACAATGCACATTGCAATAAAACACTGCAACCCGTTTTGCAATAAAATTATGCACTTCTGGGTATTCTTCACTTAATTCCCAAATTGGTGAACAACATCACTTTATATATACATTCAGTCTTGTTTTATCATATTTACCTTAGAGACGACATTTGAAACTTCCTTTATACCGTTTCAAATCATTATGAAACAATTAGTATATAAAAATTTATAAAATTTTTACACAGCAATAAGACACTCCAACCCCTTTTGCAATAAAATTATTGCAAATAAATGTGTGATGATTACATTGCAAAATGGGTTTATTGCAAAACGAACGGGTTGTTGTAAAAAAATCAATTTGCAATAAGACACTCCAAATCGTTTTGCAATAAATTTATTGCAAAGAAATGTGCGATGATTATATTGCACAATGGGTTTAATGCAAAACGGGTTGTTGTAAAAAATCAAATTGCAATAAGACACTCCAAACCGTTTTGCAATAAATTTATTGCACAACCTGTTTATTGCACAACGGGTTGTTACACAGCGCGGTTTTTTACCCAAAAATCAAGCAAAAATTCACAATAGGTAAAACGATGCAATTTAAAGCACATATAATTTATTATTAAATTTCACATATTGAAATATGGACGGACACAGGAAAGATGTGTCTACATACGAAAAAGGGGCATGGTATTTATCACAGACACAAAACATTAAAAACAATATATTATAAAGTAAATAAAATAAATCATGCAACAATTGCTTCACCAATATTTTCTGATATACTTTTTACAATATTAAAAGAAACAGAGAGGAAAGTGTCAAATCACAAGAAAGGTCATCTCAATTGAAAACTGGGTCGACTGTATATTCTTTTAAGTTAGAAAGTACACAGCACTGTCTGCATATTTTTACAACCAGCAAACTACCAATAAATCTTGATCTTTGTTATAGCATAATTTAATGTAAATTTATTATGAGAAAGTATCTATTTGTTTTACCAATTCAATTGAAACAAAAAATAACGCCAGCATAGTACACATAAAATTATATAAATCAACACAATCTGACCATAAACAATACAACAAATGGTTATCATGTAGTTTTTTTCTTATTTTTGTTTCCATAAAAGAAGATTTAGAATATATCTGTATAAATTTATGCAGAAAACCAAACGTAAAATCAACCAAATAATTTTGGACCGACAAGTTCTAAACAGATGACTTTAATTCTCATTTGTTAATAATTTAAAACAATTTTACACAACCATCATCATTTATGCCGGAAATAACATCTTTTAAAGTTTTTCTAACCAAATGGATAGTCAAATTATGCAGCACAAAGTTGTCTAAGCAGATGACTCAACAGGTTGCATGGGGGGAAGCCGTGACGAAGAAGACGGTCGGGAACCAGTCTCCAACTCATGACGTAACTTCCTGATCTCAAGCTTCTGCATGTCAATGATCTTGTTCTTCTCGTCCATTTCGTTCTCGATCATCGCATTTGGTGCCTTCAGCATTACTGCATAAATGTCCGGATACTCTCCGCCCTTTTCTTTCTTCATATTCTGCTTAATGGCCGCCTCAAGGTCATGGATCTGAGTTCTTGCAATCTTCAGTTCGCGGCGGAGGTCGTTGATTTCCTTGATCAGACTCACATTCTCCTGCAAGTGAGAAGAAACTGGTAGATATACAGTGATTATATAATGTTTGGTGCATGATTAGTGGTTATACAGTGATTATTAGTTAATTTACAGATCAATTATACAGTGAAATACAATTGGTTATTACACAGTGGTATGGTACATAATATGTAGGGATAGTGATTCATGATCAATTATAGACTATCAAAACACAACAAGTGATGATAAAGAGGTTATAGTGATAGCGTACATGATTGGTGGCGATACAGTGATTGTTTTATAATGTACAAGATCCATTATTTGCATACAGTTATTTGGTAAAGTAAAGTAATGTGAGATCTTTGTTATGTTCAAAGTAACAGATTTGATAACACAGTTATATAAAACAAGATCTATGCTACAGGGGTATATTGTGGGTCAAACAGTAAATACAACAATGTCGTATTTAAGGACAGTGGATATCACTAATTCAAATAAGCATTTATGCTCACCACACACAAGTTTCAAATTAATTCCTATGACAACCATTATTAATAACAAACAAATAAACTAATAATTAAACCTGGTACTTGACTTTTTAAGATTAGACATATTATAGCTTTTTTATTGAAAGGCAATAAAATAAAGTCTTCAGACACCAGTCCTATTATAAAGTAGTTGTAATAAATATGTGTTAATGCAATATTTAAATATCAGCGGAGACTCTTCACCAACCTGCATAATGCGGACATTGTCAGCACGGTGGATTTCCGAGTCCTTGGCGAGCTTCTTTCTAAGGGAGGCAACTGATCTCTCTAGATGCTCACGCTGGCGACTGTACTCCTTCTGAATATCTGCATCCACGCTGGCTGATTCCGTCTGAATCAGGATACATAATGTCAGTCATCAAGTATACCAATTATAAGGTAACTATAGTAAACAATTTTAACCAGTTTGCAGAAGTAGATTTCTGTCATTAATGCATGCTAATGTGAATCTACATTTCAGTACAGTGTTGGTTAGCTTGAAGAATGTTACGTTTGTTGGACTGTACAAATGTCAAGATTTATAGTTCATAACAAATGGAAATGGAATGAAAAGCATAATGTTCTTGGTTTTACAGTGAAAATACACAATCATTGAGGCAGAAGTGAATACACTTTCTTGGTTCTAACATCTTTAAATTGGCACTGAATAAAACTAAAATAACATCAATTAAATATTTATTTGTTTAATGTATTATATTTTGGTAATTGTCTCATGGAATATTCATGTGTGTATTGAAATGACAAAGAGTGCAGCTGAGTACCCATGGCAATACCATGTGCATTAAATAAATGCAAGAAATACGTAGAGATAAAGAGATAATGTAAAGAGACATTTAACAATGTATATGATTTATGTTCATATAGAACTTTTCCCCAGTTTCACAGAGTGTTCATGCATACATTGAAAAGACTCAGATTCAAAGGTGTCAAAGAACAGAACATGAGGATTTTTCCCTTCATCAGAGATATTTCCCATGCTGAGTGCAGTGAGAAATACTTACGCTAATCTTTGAACCCTGTTTTAATACCAGATTTCTCCATAATAGTTTGTTTAAAAATTTAAACAAATTATAATTGCATTATATTTAGCAAGTAAAATCTGTAGTATTTTTAATATAATTGTTCACACATGTAAGAACTTCATATTATTACACAGGAAAACAAAAACATGTTCATTTTAAAATAATGGTTCTAGAAATGTTCTTAAATCTGTTTTTGGAGTTAAAATGGTTGGTTTATACAATGTAATAAAAAAACAAATGAAAATTTGAATATGAAAAAAGAAAGCTCTTCAAACAGCCCACATTGTTAGTTAGTGGTTATAATTATATTTACAAACACATTCGTCATGAAAATAATATCAATTTATGCTCCAAGCTCTGGGAAAACAAGGCCAAATGCATCTGTGTAAACTTCTTTCCAGCTAAGCCTAAGCAGCCCGAACTGGATTTTAGTTTAAGAAGAGACTTCCTTTTATGAAAAATTCCATAAAAGTGGAAAGTGTGGTTCCTTATAGGCCTCTGTGGTATGCACAGGCTAATCTGGGACGACACTTTACCCATCTGCATTTAGTTCAGTTTTCTGAACGACACTTTACCCATCTGCATTTAGTTCAGTTTTCTGAACGACCCTTTACCCATCTGCATTTAGTTCAGTTTTCCCAGAGCACAACTCAGATTATTTTAACCCTTTGCATGCTGGGAAATTTGTCGCCTGCTAAAATGCAGTCTGCTTAATTTCTAAAATTAGAATTTTCTTCGATTTTTTTTCAAAGAATATTATCAGAATAGCAAACAGTTTGGATCCTGATTGGATCCACGTTCTGTGGCGTCTCATCTGGATCCAAACTGTTTGCAAAGGCCTTCAAAATTCGGTTCCCACACTGAAAGGGTTAAAAGGTTCAACCAGAGTTAATCACTCACAATGTCTTCCTGCACATGTTTGGTGTAAAGGGCCTTGATTGACTCCTTGAGCATCTTGGGGTCCTGGATGTAGCCTACGCAGTTGTGCAGGTCTGTCTTGAACCGCTTCACAACCGCCTCCTTGTCACGCACCTACAACAGGCAGCAGGGAACTGATTCATTGTTTGAATTAATATTTTTAATTTTAAAGCGAAGTGAGGAATAATTTTGATGATACTTTTTAATACAAAGGTTAAAGAAAAGTGTGGAATCATTTAAAGATCATTTAAATTCAAAGGCCACAGAGAACTGGGGATTCATTTAAAGAATGATTTTAACTACAAACACAAAGAAGTTGAAGATTTATTTATAAGATTCTTTATACAAAGTCCGCAAAGAGGTGAGGATACATTTCCAATATACATTTAGTTTTAAACACACTTATTGAGTTCTCTGTATGCCGTTCAAGTACATTTGTATATTGCAAACTATAATTACGAGTGCTCATACAATTCTACAATAAAACGACAACTTCTTTCCCCATTTAAAAAGGACTAGTGTAGGGTTCCATTGAAAATGATTCTGGTGTCTTACTGCATCATTTGAGCCTGCATCTGCGAAAACAGGACTTAATGCATGTACTTAAATTATTGTCCCAGATTTGCCGGTTCAGTCCACACAGGCTGATCAGGGAAGACACTGTCTGCTTTTATGGAATTTTTGTATAAAGAAAGTCTTCTTAACAGAAACTGCACAGGCTAATCTTGGATAACACTTTATGCACATGCATTTAGCCCAGTTTTCCCAGAACACGACTCAACTCAAGAATGAATTGTGATTATGAGCAACCAATCTTCCATACCCTCTGTCTTTCCTGGTGCATTTCCTTGTCCGTAGCCTTGAGTTTCTGTCTAAGCTCTGTGATGTTCAACTCCAGCTGCGTGTTCAGCTTGTCAAATCTGTCCAGCTCACTCTCCATCTGTAAACAACACCCATCCACGCACAATTATATATACGACTTCTGGGAAATGGCTTACAAAATGAAAAAAATATAACTTGTTGACATTTAACACGAAATTCATCTGTCTATTTATTGCTCTGTGATCATTTCACCCTTTATTAACATCCTCTTCCTTATCACGCTCATCTACATCAGTACCTCCATGATCACCACTGTGGACTTCAGCAAACAAAATCATCATTTTCATCATCAATTCCCTTTATAATCCTCATTATCCTCCTTCACGTCATAATTACAAACATTTCCACCAATCCATCACAAACAATCAACATCATCATTTTATCATCACCATCAATATTTCTTATCACAATTACAATGATCATCAACAGTGTTGAAAAGCAGTATGACATTGTATGTAAGACAACACCATTACATGATACTGCAGATAAAAACATCACAGGACACAACAGAAAACACCATCAAAAGACATTTCTGACCTCCTGAATCTGTTCCTTCATACTCTTGATGTCACTCTCACGGGGCTCAATCTGCTTCTTCAACTCTTTGATCTTGTAGTCAAGCACGAACTTAAACTTCTCCAACTCCTGGTTCTTCTTCTTCAGGTCGTATATTCTTTTTTCCTGTAACATGCAAGCAAATAGATTGCCACTACTAAAAAAACGTGCATGCTTATGTGTTTTCAACCAATAGAATTTAGAGCTCTGATGTGACAAGCGTTCCCATTGGTCATATGATTTAAGCTGAGCCATAAGTTTGTCATTGAGAACTTTCAGAGTTGTGAGTGTGGGTGTCATATACCTGTTATAGCATCAGTCCATTTTAATCCTAAGCTTTAAATCTTAACGTTGCTTAAGAGTAGAAAAAATAAATTGGAAATGTTTTTTTATAGACATAGTTATAATAGACTTTTAACTTTTAATACAGACTTAAAAGAGTTCTATGGTAAATAATTCTCAGGAAAACCAATTTTAGGCCAAAGATTGTACAGAAAATTGATCCAAATAAGACACATTTTATCCCAAGCACATGCCGAGGAAAGTTGAACCAACATAGTCCCTATATCTCCAACATTATCCTTGAACCAATGTATTTATAATTTCTCCCACCTTATTGACCCAAGATATTGCCAAAGTCTCCAACCTTATCCTTGATGGTTTCGTCTCTCTCCTCCATCTCTTTCTGCAGACTGGCCACCTCCTTCTGCAGATTGTGCATGATGTTCTCCAGCTTCAGCTTCTCTGCCTGGTACTTCTTGATGTCATCCTGGTGTTTCTTTATCTCATGCTGAAGGCTTGTGAACTGTGGAAAACATGCCATTGAAGTTAACAATTGTATTTGGATGCTTTTTTTACCTGTTTTTTTAATCCAATTTACATATTTTTATTGATTCTGGAATTTTGTATTAACTGTATTTTTCTGTAGAAAAGGGCAAGAACTTTGTGACTTATTCAAAAAAAAAATCTTACTAAACTGTGTTACAAAATCAAATAATAGAAAAACCTTGTAACCACAATAATGACCACTATAATGACTAAATCTAAATGAAACTTAGTAAGAATATTTATCTTGACTTAATCTAAGCTGCATTTGAATCCAGGTCAGATGTGTCCAAAAACTAAGTCATCAGGTCAAATGTTGAAAAACCAGTAATTTTTTGTACAAGGCAAGTTATCAGGAGTATTTTCGCCAGCCCTGTTCCATGTTATTTTGTGTGTTTAGTTATTGTCCTATAAATGAGAGCCAAAAAAATCTTAAAATATCGTCATATCCTACCTTCTTGAGCATGATGCCGTTCTCTCCTTTCAGCCTCATGTTGGCCTCCTTCTCATCTCGCAGACGTCTCTCATACTTGTTCTTGATGTCCAGGATCTCTCTGTCTGAGTCTTCCTCAATCTGTTTCTTTGTCTCGTCATATTCCCTAGTCTGCTGACGAGTCTCATCATTTGCCTGAAATTGTTAAAGGTTTTGTTATTAGTGCTTAATTAAGTTCTTGTTAGAATAGATAACTGGCATCCCCAAAGAGTATCCTATTGTGTGTATTGGAAAATAAGCAAATCATTTAGCTGGAATCATTTTCTGCTGATTTCAAAGAGTAAAATAAGTTTTGATATGTTGAAACTTATTTACTTAAGTTTGGCCCAAAACATAATGTCTTCAGCTTATCATGGGCTGATAATGACTTAAACCATTAATAATGATAGCAATAAAATATTTCTAGTAACTATGACAATGTGAGGGTTTATCTACCTGTAACCATGACAACTTGATGGTTCATCTACCAGTCACCATGAAAATATGATGGTTCATCTACCAACCATGACAACATGATGGTTCATCTACCAGTTATCATGACAACATGAATCGGTTCATCAACAATATACAGTAACCATGAACATATGGTGGTTAATCTACCAGTAACCATGAAAACATGACAATGTTTTAAGTAACCATGATAACATGAGAGTTCATCTACCAGAAACCATAACAACTGGATGGTTCATTAGCCAGTAACCAAGAAAACAAGATGGTTTATCTGCTAGTAACCATTACAACATTGTGGTTCATCTATCAGTAATCATTTCAACATGATAGTTCATCTGCTAGTAACCTGTGGTTCATCTATCAGTAACTATGTCAACATGATGGTTTATCAGAAATCATGGCAACATGATCGTGGTTCACCTACCAGTAACTACGACAACATGATGGTTTATCAACCAGTAACAACAAGAGATTGCCAAGCAGAATTATTGACATAGGAACAAAATGAAATGAAGTGCATAACCTCCATATTGCCATCTATCCATGTTTCAAGTTTCATGAAAAAATATGGAGAACTTATCGTAGGATCCAGAAAAGTGTGACATACAGACTGACAGACTGACTGGCTAATGGACAAAGCGCAAACCATAAGTCCCCTCCGGTTTCACAGGTAGGGGACAATTAAAACAAGAGCACCGCCTTGCGGGTGCAGACCGCTCATCTATTTTCTTTTTAAAGGTGAAGGGACTCTCATTTTCAATCACAAAGGAGGGAGGGGTGGAGTGAAGAGGGGTGTATAGTGTGGGGGTGTATAATTTATTACATTATCTTCCAAAAATGCGGAAAAAAAAACGAAACAAAAAAATTCGGGGTGGGGGGGGGTGGGGGGGAGTGGGGGGGATTCTTGGGTGCGATGGTTGAACGTTATTTCAAACATAAAATAATAAAAATAAATATTTGTGTTTTTTAACAGTTTCAAAAAAAATAAAAATGGGGGTAGGGGTAGGGGGGGGGTATAGTGTGAGGGTGTGGTGGTTATTTGTGAGATGATCTTAAAAAAAAAAAATTTAGGGGGGGGGATTCGGGTGGGGGGAGGGGGGGGGTGGGGGGCTTCTTGGGTGCGATGGTTGGACGGTATTTCAAACATAAAATAATCAAAATAAATAGTTTTGTTTTTTAACCGTTTAAAAAAAAAAATAAAAAAATGGGGAGGGGGTGGGGGGGTATAGTGTGAGGGTGTGGTGGTCATTTGTGAGATGATCTTAAAAAAAAAAAAAAAAAAAAAATAGGGGGGGGGGGGATTCGGGGTGGGGGGGGGAGCACGGGCGATGGTTTGGGTGGAGTCTATTGTGGTATGTCAGGTAAGAGTACTTTTGTCAGAGTATCAATTAAATCTAATCATAAATAAAGAAGTTATGGCAATTTTAGCAAAATTTAATAATTTGACCTTGAGAGTCAAGGTCATTCAAAGGTCAAGGTAAAATTCAACTTGCCAGGTACAGTAACCTCATGATAGCATGAAAGTATTTGAAGTTTGAAAGCAATAGCCTTGATACTTAAGAAGTAAAGTGGATCGAAACACAAAATTTAACCATTATATTCAAAGTTACTAAGTCAAAAAAGGGCCATAATTCCGTAAAAATGACATCCAGAGTTATGCAACTTGTCCTTTTACTGTACCCTTATGATAGTTTGCGAGTGTTCCAAGTATGAAAGCAATATCTATGATACTTTAGGGGTAAAGTGGACCAAAACACAAAACTAAACCAAACTTTCAATTTTCTAAGTATAAAGGGCCCATAATTCCGTCCAAATGCCAGTCAGAGTTACATAACTTTGCCTGCACAGTCCCCTTACGATAGTTAATAAGTGTTGCAAGTATGAAAGCAATAGCTTTGATACTGTAGGAATAAAGTGGACCTAAACACAAAACATAACCAAATTTTCAATTTTCTAAGTATAAAAAGGGCACATAATTCTGTCAAAATGCCAGTCAGAGTTACATTACTTTGCCTGCACAGTCCCCTTATGATAGTTAGTAAGTGTTGCAAGTATGAAAGCAATAGCTTTGATACTTAAGGAATAAAATGGACCTAAACACAAAACATAACCAAATTTTCAATTTTCTAAGTATAAAAAGGGCACATAATTCTGTCAAAATGCCAGTCAGAGTTACATTACTTTGCCTGCACAGTCCCCTTATGATAGTAAGTAAGTGTACCAAGTTTGAATGCAATAGCATTGATACTTTCTGAAAAATAGATGAGCTAAAAATGATGTTTCATCTGTCAGTCGCCATTACAACATGGTGGTTCATCTATCAGTTATTGTGAAAACATAATGGTTCATCTACCAGTTACCATTAGGGCATGATGGTTTTATATGCCAGTAACCATAACAACACACTTGTTCCTTTATCAATACTGCAAGATATTTAAAACTCCAAGTAAGATACAAGGTTTTATAAAACCCACAATCTTGACAACATAATTATTAAACCATTAGTTACCATAGCAATAGATTCAAGCTTTAGTTGTCATGAAAACAAGATTTCTTTACTACCTTTTATACTACATGTTTCAATAGCAATACATTCACTTCCAGATACCATAACAACAGAAGAAGCTTCATTCTCAAATTTTGATAATTATCAACCATGACAACAAGAATGGAGAGGATTGTGACACTAGGTACCAGCTCCATCTATCCACCATGACAACCCAATAAAAATTGAGTGGTAAGCATACCTGCTCCAGTTTGGTGGTCATCTCCTGCTGTTTGGTCTCGTAGTACTCTGTGAGGTCAGTGAGGGCACGCGCCTTGCTCTCCTCCATCTCTGCTATCTGGCGGTCGTAGTCCTCCTGCATCTTCATCATCTTGGCCTGCTGTTCCTGGAACTTCTCATACTCAAGCATCAGCTTCTGGTTGTTGGCTGACTCTGCGTAAAGATTCGTTAAAAAAAAATATATATATATATATTGAAAAAGCATTTAAACAGATGCATAATGTTGTTCAAAAGTTTTCACTTTAGGATCTTTGTGTACTAAAACTTGCCACAAGAAGGAAGAAAAACACATCTTCAAATTCTATATACTGTAATCAGAAATAGGAATGATGTTATAGAATGTCTTTGTTGAAAAAGAGACTTTTACTTTTGTAATGTTTATTGTAAATAAATATGACTGAATGTTTAAATGTTTTTCATAAAAAGTGAAAGTAAACATCTTCAAACAAGTTTGTAAAGATGGACAGACAGACAGATGGAAAAGCATCCATGTTGATTTCAACATATCCCTCCTTAATCCATAGAGACTAGTTATAATTGTGATCCAGTTTAGTAATGATGTGAGGCCTACCAAGATCAGTCATCTCCTTGCTGTGTTTCTCCATTAGCTCAGCCATCTCTTCTTCATGCTTGGCTTCTTCCTTGTCCTTGTCTGTCTTCAGCACCTGAGTTATAAGAGGAATATTGCTCATTATTATGTATAGCATATCCAAAGCAAAATAGACTGATAATACCAGACACATACTTTTTAAGTGTAAATGGAATATGCCACTCATAACCTAATACATATTTAATTTAATATTTTATGTTCTTGCAATATTTGTATACATACGATCATTTAAACATTATGCTTACAGTGATATTATGGGCATTTTTCACTGTTGAATTGAGATAAAAAGAATTAACAGGTCAAAAGAGTTAGTTAAAATTTGGTTACTGACCAATCATCTGAACTCATCTTGCTACCAGTTGTTTAAAAAAAATATATATTATATTCAATATTTTACATGACTGGTGAGTCCTCTAAGCCGAAATGATCCATAAAACAAAATAGTGTCTTTGTGTCATATGAACGAATCTGCACTTAAACTACATTTAGATTCACATAGTAAATCGAATCTTTTCTGTCGTCAGTTGTCAAAGCGAAAGTACATTTGATATTCCAATGCATTATTTTTCTCTTATTGTCTTAGTATGTTGACGCTGCATTAACAAATATAAGTGTATTTGAAGTGAAAACACCAAAAATAAACAACGGTAGCGATAGACACCTATAAACTGTTAGATGACCATAATATCACTTTAAGCTTTTCGTATTTTAGAGTCTTAAGAGTCTAGAGTCCGCAACAAATATACCAGGGCAGCTGTCTAACACATTTTTTTAATTGATTAAAGGACTGCATTTATTTAAGCTTAAAAATATTTAAACAAAAAATTAGCATTCAAGAATTTTAGTGTAAAGTGATACAACAACGTCTTCAACAACAATCATAAGTGGTTCTTGATTTTAACAAGGTCAATCTCCTGTTTTAACATCATAACAAACATCAACAACACTATGATGAACATCATATAAAAAAAATCCAGCCTAGGCTGAAAGTGTCGTCCCACATTAGCCTGTGCAGACTGCACAGACTTATCTGGAATGACACTTAACTCACATGCATTAAGCCTAGTTTTCCAAAAAGAAGGCTCATATCATCAACAACCACTGTACCTGGTTCTTGGTCTTGAGGGACTCCATCTCCTGTATGAACTTCTCTGTGAGCTCTTTAATCTTCTCATTGTAGTTCATGTCCTTGAGACGCAGCTGGTACCCGTTCTCCACCCCCATCTCCTCCACACGGGTCTTCAGCTCTGCCATGGTTGAGTTTTTGTCCTCAAGGTCGCCTTTGGTGATCAGGATCTCTTCTGCCCAGCCAACCTCCTTATCACGCTTGGTCCCGCGGCCCTCCTTATCTTGGATCTTCCACAGGATCACTGAGGCGTCCTCGGAGACGGTGACCAGGTATTGGTCATCATAGGTGATCTTCATCTGTGGAGTGGAAAAAAGCAAACATCAGTGAAACTTATCAACACATTTAAGTAAAAACAAGACCTGTCTCCATAGGATGACATATGCCCCTGATAAACGCTTCAATAGAAGTTATGAGCATTTTTCGAAAACCTAAACACATTGTTCGAAACCTAAACATGGACCCTAAGTTCAAGGTCAAAAGTTGTGTGCGTATGAAAAGGCCTTGTCTTTATACACATGCATACCAAATATGAATGTTACATCTGAAGCGACATAGAAGTTATTAGCATTTTTTAAACCTAAACACAAAGTGTGATGGACAGACGGACAGACAGACGGACAGTGTGATCACTATATGCCCACCTTCGGGGGCATAAAAATCAGGCTAATTTAAAAAAAGTGTAATAAAACTAATAATATTACTACATGAACAAGTAAAACAGGCTTGAAGTTTGGCTTAAATGAGAAATGCTTCAAATATATAGATTTGCACAACACGGAGTGATTATCCCAAACAAGAATTTAAAAATCATGGTACAATACACAAAATTAACAAGTTATTGAAATTTGTTGTCCCAGAGCATGGCTTCAATATATTAATTCCTATTATGTTCATAAATGTTACTTACTTCTCTTCATGTAAGCTACATGCACATTTCTTGCTTTATAACAATAAACCCATGGTACTAAAATAGTTAAAAAACCTTAGTGATCTGTGATCCGTGCCCCTGCAGCTCTTGCCACTCCCCAGGGATAGTCAGGGGGAACTTCAGGGACCACAGTGTGCCCTTGGCGGTACCCCCAAACAGCATGCGCCCAGAGTGGGACAGGGCAACACTGCTCAGAGTGGTCTCACCTGCATCCACCTCACGAAGAATCTGAAGTAGAGAGGTGTTAATGTAGATTGATGTACATAAAATGTTATAAAAAAAATAATTTGAAGCAATAGTGTTGTAAAACCGAAATTTGGAGAATTCAAAGAAAGAAAATTTAGTTATGTTGACAAGTTTTTAATCTAAGATGAAATACCTTTTACTACAACAGAGAATGAACGAGTTTGACGTTGGACTAGAAAACCATATTCTCCCAATAATAATTTTAATCAAACAAAACAAAATACACAATTTGCTAACCTTTATAGAAACAGAAATATAAACAAATCTCAAGGGTACCTGAGAATCTGAGATCTCCTTCAGAGTTTTATCAGATCCGACAGCAAATGTGGTCTTCCCATCATGGGTCACAGCGACCCCAGTGTAGTGGCAGGACTTGAGAACGGACTCTCCGACACGCTTGCCAGTGTAGCTCTCCCACTCGTACACAGCTCCGTCCAGTCCACAGGACACAATCTTGCTATCATCAGAGCTCCACACGAGAGACTTCACCTTGCCATTGTGGCCCTTCAGATTGGCAACATTTTCAAAGGTGATCGTGGAATAGATCTGAATCACATTGCCGTGAACTGCAGCAAACAGGTGACCACCATTGCTGAATGCACACTGAAAATAGTGAAAACAGTTTTTTACTTCTCAAAAGTTGCTTTGCTGATTTATAAAGACATAAGAATACTGGTATATCATTTCCTTATTCTTTCCCAATTTCAAAACAATCAGCTGGAATAGGATACTTGGCTTCACATGTAAGCTATTAATGTTTACACTCAGACTCACCTCTCTGCAGCCTCTGATGGTGAACTCCTTGAAGGTACGGATCTCATCAATGAGCAAATTACTGAGACGCAACTTGTCGCTGAACCCTACCAGGATGTAAAGGCCTGAAGGGTGCAGGGCAATGCTGTAGGCTTCCTCACCAAACTCATGATACAATTCCAGGTTGCTGTAAAATCAAAGAGAACATATTGTGTATTTTTTCCATATCAAATATTATATTACTTTTGTTTGGAAACTAATATACACTCCAACCTGTGTATAGAAGCCAGTCTAGGGAATTTATCAAAAAGGTTATTGTATGTGTTGTTTGATTGATTAAAACTAGAGTGATAACTTTCATGCTTATCTCGCATATGTTTGATTTTATATAATTCATACAGTTTAAAAGAATTAATTATGAAAAAATAGTGAAAGCATCAAGTTCTTACCATGTTTCATAGTTCCAGATTCTGACCGACTTGTCCATGGAGCAGGTAGCAATCAGTGGTTTGCGGGCACACACATCTAGACCCAGGATCTGACCATAGTGGAAGGCCTGGGCAAGAACTTCAAACTGCGCTTGGTCACCCTAGATAATATAAACATTGCGTGAACAATACAATGTCTCTGACAAAGGTAGAACTAATATAAAAAGTCACATGTTCACAGATTGACCATATAATTGTAGATAGTATTGGAAAATGATTGACAATAATTTATATTGGTTCAACCAGTTTAAAACAACCATGAACATAAAATATATGCTGTAAAATGCACAAATAATGCTTGAATAAAAATTATTTCTTATCCTTAGCATTTCAGAAATATAATATCAACCAAGCATTATCATACACATGAGCAATATACACTCCATGACACAACGTCATTATTTGGTTGAGGACTGTTAAAAGTCCACAGCAGCTAGCCAGTCTACCTTTCCAATGTCCGCACTTGACAGTGTGATGTAATACAGCTGGCTGAGGTCAGTGCTGGCCACCAGGGTCTCCTCTGATGGGCTCACTGTGAGACTCGTGATCATTTGCTGCTGCGCTTTCATCATTTCACCACTTTTGGCACCCTCCGGAATCTGTTGAAAAGTGTGTAGTTTACCATTGACATTTACTGACAGCCCACACTCTAAATTGTAATGAGCGGCTTGAACATCTGAACCAAAGAAGTTATTTAATTAGTTATGAGAAAGATAATGGTGAAAACTGTCAGGGACTTGTATTCAGCAATTCATCCTTAGAATTAAGAATAAATAATACATATAAAGCCAAGAAAAATATGTTCAGGTTTTAAAAGTTTAAACGCTACAAGTGTAGTTTGTGTCCCAAATGAATTTAGTATTCTAAATGAAGTTTGAGGTGTTAAATTCTAAGTCATATTCGACTTTTTAAACAATACAGTTATATTAAATTTATACTAAAGTCTAAGAATTGGTAGATGAATGTGAACCAAGGGCTCACCATTAATAGAAGTCAACTTGTCTGAGACAACCAAAATATAGGTCAAGACAAGTGAAAAATGTTCTGCTTGTCTCAGGTTTCAATAATGTCATTCATTCTATTTAAATCATCAGAAAAAAATCATCAAGCCAAAGTTACAAACAATACAACATTAAACAAGAGCAACGCATAACGGGTGCCATGCTCGGCTGCAGGTGCAGTTTTCAATGAATAAAAGCTTGTCAGAATTTTTTTAATTTTTTTAGAGGTCACAATGACCTTGACCTTTACCCTTGTGACCCAAAAATGGTGTGGCATGTATAACTCATCAAGGTGCAGCTACATGTAAAGTTTCAAATTTGTAGGTTGAAGCACTTTGATTTAAGAGCCAATGTGCAAAACCTTAACAAAATGTAAAGGTTTTAGCACGAAGCGGACGGCGGAGGACGAGCTGGCTATGACAATACCTCGGGTTTTCTCCGAAAACAGCCGAGCTAAAAAATTGAAGTATGCATTGCCATGGATGTACATAAGAACTAACTGCACAAATATATTTTGTAATCAAACAACATACAAGAAGATATCAAATTTGCTCCACTATGAAACAAAGCAAGTGGCAAATGTTCTCCATACCCTGATCTCTCTCCCCTTCTTGAAGAAGTCTTTATCATCTGTCTTCTCAAACAGGTGAACAAGACCCAGTCCGCAAGCACAGGCAAATCCTTTGGAGTATGCGACAATAGCAGTTATCTGGGGAGGGCCTGTAGATACTTCATCATCTGATTTTCTGCAAAGATTAGATTAATAAGAAAGGAATTCCGCACTAAACATGTTCACAAAAAGTAACTGTTTTATGCAATAAATCATGCTTTAGCATGTCTTGGTTAATACCTCTTCCTTATTATTCTAATGTATTGCTTTCAAACATAAAATAAATAATTAAATGTGTAACAAGCAAAACCGTTTTTTCGTATTAAAAAAATGAGCTTATAATTCTTTTTCATGCAATATTCATCTATGTTAACATTAAAATATATATACTTTTCTTTCTCCATAGCCCCAAGGTTAAACTCATGTTTCATTTCTCCAGCTTCAAACAACATGAGTTTTCCAGTGTCTGTTCCCACAATGACTCTTTCCTCTGACACCCAAGCATGACACAGATAATTCTGTGGTTCAACTTTCTGAATGTTGAAGACCTTCAAGTTGCCTTCACTGTAGCGGAAGTTCTTGAAAATGCCATTGCCAACCACACAGAGCTGGGTGTTGTCTTGTGGATTAAAACTGACCTGAAAAGAAAAGATTAACTATAATGCACAGAAAACTGATCCTATTTGTACATTCTTTAAATTATAAAAATAAAATGAACAGGAAAACTCAACATTACAAATATAGTTATATACATGATTGAACTGCTGTGCAATATAATTACCAGCAAACTCCCAAAAAAGCAAAATATTTAAAAACATATTAATACCGCATTTACACGAAAATAGAAATAGTGATACTATTAATAGTCATACTCACAATCATTTAATGCAATAACTTACTTGATATATGGGAGGACCAGCTAGCCTTATAGAGGCCATGACTTTCGACTTTTCCCATGTCCAGTAGAGCAATGTGTAGTCTGGCTTTGCACCTTGAGCCACCAGGTACTTTGAATCTGGCGAGAATGCCAGACTAACATATTCAGCAGCTTGCACTTCTGGAGAACTTAACATTTTCTTTTTTCTGAGACTATGAAGATCATATATTGTTATTGTAGGCTTCTCTAATTTTTCTGCAATTGCTACATATCTTCTGTTTGGACTGACAGCAAGTGCTGTCATACCCTCACTCTTGTCTGTTCCAGGGATGAATTTTTGAACCTTCTGATCAATGTTGTAGAGAATGCAGTTTGCCCCTGAGGGATATACGATAGTCTGTTCATCATGGTAGCAGATGTTTCCACTGACCCCTGACTTCAGGCCAAAAATGTGTTTGGCCTGGGCAATAGCGATCGACATCTTGATTTTTTTTACCTTACCCTGAAAACATATAAAAAGTCCTGTCAATACAATGTATGACTCAGAGTAACATTGTTATACCATCTTGTCTATATATGACAAAAACTTTTCTCAGTATTAAATAAACAATTATACTTTTATTATAGTAATTGTATAATAACCTACTTTAATTACATAAAGAATGATAAGCATTTTGTTCTGAGCGCTTTAAACAGAGATTGTACACAGACAAAGTTGAAACTGTTCCTTATCAGCTAAAGTCAATAAACATTGTCTGACATGTGCATTGGTTGCATATTTTTACCTTTGCAAAATCTTAAAAGATGTAAAATGTATGTAAAATGTTAAGACATATTATGTATATGCTGTTTGGCTAAATATTTTCTGGATTTGTTTATGTGTCTCAATAAGATAAACCCTTAATAGAAAACCAAAAATGGGGTGTTTTCATGGTGACTGCCCATCACTGATAAATTCTCATTGACATTTACATGGGTATTTTCCAAAACCTTCTGTCTTGAAAAATTCGCAAATAAAAATTTAAAGGACCATAAACCCTCAAATAGACAAAAGCCAGCGATTTTCCTTGTCCAATTGGGAAAAGTACCCGTACCGGTCCAATTGGGAAAAAGTGAGTCGTGAAAACCTCAAAATTGGGAAAAATCGAGTCGTAAAATCCTTAAATTGGGAAAATCGCGTCGTGAAGTTTGGGTCTTATTGAAAACATCATACAGTTCAAACTTAATTGAACATACCCATTAAAATAATCATTTGCAGGCATGCCTTAATGACCATTACTTAAAGTAATAAAGTTGATATAAATAACAAAATATTATATAGACGACACAAAATCAATTAATAGTTGTTTTAAGCTCTTATAAAGCAATGTCTCTCTCTTTCATTTTTTTGAAAATTTCAACAATCTTTGATGTTTGATCATCACTCAGTTGCTGGCATCATTAGAGCTGTCAATGTGTCCTGTGATAGACGGTTCCGATTGGTCGTGCAAAGATTGTTCATTAGACTGAACAACCTTTCCACAGAGGCAGTGCTGGAGGGCATTTCAAACTACGATAAGGTTTCAAACCGAAGTCAAACTGCCTGACAAAAGAACCGCTAACAGTAACGACTCTATTGATTGAACGCGCTGAATAATAAAACCCGATATTAATCGAGCGCGTGGTTACACACAACTATACGATTTTCTTTGTTCGCTCGCCGAAAGTTGGGTTTTGTTACAAAACTTTCGATCGTTTTGAGAAAAAATTCGGACGCCGATTGGGATTTTTTCAGATGCCGATTGGGAATTTGGGAATTTTCGCTCGATTGCGAAAGTACCGTTTACCGGTACTTTATAAAGAAGGAGGAAAATCGCTGAAAGCAACGAATATCTTGTACAATTTTTCGAAAAATATTTTTCTGGTAACACAGATTTAACAAGAAACAAAATGCTCTTTTTTGTTTTTCTATATAACTTGGTTCATGTACTAAGTTAGTGTTAGTGTGTGGTTTTAATAGATATCTTTGCGGAAATTAAAATAGAATATATTGTTCCACAAAAAAATATAAACAAGCATTTTGTATCTCGTTAAACCTATGTTCATATCACATCTAGCATTGAAACTTTGGCTATTGCTATATTAGGAACACTGATTTTTTATGGGTTTACTTAATTTTACCAAATATTTTGTGATATATTTGTTGCTTTTGAGTATTCATGTTACTTTAAAAACCACATTTTAGGTTACAATAGCAAGATCTACATGTTATATTGTTAAAAACTATGCTAGATTGAACTTTACTGGTACGCAGTTGTTTACCACTATTAGCAAAGCAGGGCTTTGAGGTCGAAGCCCCCGATACTAAGGAAATATATAGGATAAAAAGGATTATTAGGTGTTGCACTAGGTGTAAGGTGTTGCGTGCTTAGCAACGATAAAATTATATGCTCTTCCATTCTTTTTACGTACCGGTAAAGTTCAAACGTCCCATCTTTAATATATATTTTAGATAATTTTGTGTTTCTAAATTTCAATTAAAATTACACTTCTGCTCAGTGAATTATTACATTATCATGTTATTTACACGATGTTTATCAGGCTCTTGATTCTAAAGTGCGCAAGATTACCAGACAGCATGCTGCATCGTATTGATTTTATTGGGACGAATGAACTTTACCTGTACATAAAAAAAGAATGGAAGAATTTTAATTAGATCTGCAACTAAGCTTCAATATGAGTCTGAACGTGACTGTTTTTTTTTGTCATAAAAATATGACACATATTTATCGGTTGATTATACCTCAATCAGATAATCTATACATGTCTCCAGATATAACTGTGTATCATCATCATGTAATGTATGTGAAGTTAAATTCGAAATCTGTAAACAACAAATCACAACTCTAATTTGAACGATAAGCAAATAATTTCAAGCCTCATTTACAAATGATTATGATTACATGGAAATAAACACATGAACGCAATGTTCAAATGTCTAACAAAATGGCAAAGTAACGTGTAATTAATTCTACTTACACATAAAATTTGTTAATCAATGTCCACCATTTGTAATCAACATCACCCGTGGCAACAATGCGCGATAGTGGTTTCCGCTTCCGGTGAATTGATCATGGTTATATGAACGCCCAGTGTACAAGTGTTTTGCTAGATCAAATGTCAACTCTTGATTAAAATTTAATCTGATTGTTATGTGTCGCTATTCCGGCAAATTTGTAAATTACTGAGAGCATGACTCCTGTCACGTACGCAACCGCATTATATAGAAATCTCCTTAGATTGAATGGTTTAGGATACTTGTTTAGAAATGTCAGTATTGGTATGACAGATCATGGGGACGTAAGAAATCGAGGCTTTCTGCTCAAAATTAAATGCGATAGTGTTACTGTTTTGAGAAATGTGCGTCAAAAATTCAAAACACTGAACCTAAAGGACAAATCTGTAGCAAGAATTTTCTGCAGGACATTACATGGATCAACACAAAACGAGCATAATAATAATATTCATGATATAGACTACATTACTTTCACAAATTGTGATAATGACACATGTAAAATACTAAGAAATGAACTACTGTTACTGCCTAACTTTGTCTCTGAAGAGGAAGAAAAACAAGTTGTTTTAGAAGTAGAACCTTACTTGAAAAGACTCAGATATGAATCGTCACATTGGGATGATGTAAGTAAGATTTCATTTTTCCTGTCTTTTTTAATTATTATCTCACTGTAACTTAAAAGTGCAAGAAAATAATACCAATTATCACTGCCATCATGATTATCATGAATTCTTTCTAAATACATTATTTATGACTTAAGAATAATATGCTCAACCTATCATCAAAATTATTTCTGGAATAATTGGCAAACTGATAGATATAATCATCACATGTCGGATTATGACATTTCAAGATGCTACCTGCCCTGTTCCAAGGAAAATTAAAAAAATCAAAGCATGCTCACGAAACTATTTCACTTTTATTCAGTGGAGACTATTTTGTTTGTTAGAAATAAAATTCTGCAATTAATTATCACAAAATCTTTGTCATTCAACCATTATATTATATATTTTGTTTGGTAAAATGTTCATTGGATAATGACTAAATAATAATAATATTTAAAAAACATGCTTGTAGAATATTAAAATCTGTACATCTATAGTTTGCTTTTTATTTATGTTAACATTTTTATACAGGCCATCCACCAGTACAGAGAGACCGAAAAACTCAAGTGGTCAGAAAAAAATGCAATAATCATACAAAGAATTCGAGATGTTGCATTCCCCCAAGGCGTAAAACAGATTTCGTTTGTACATGTCTTGGACCTTAAGAAAGAAGGATTTATAAAACCACATGTGGATGCTGTAAAAGTTGGTACTCTACTGCATGCAGAAATAAATTGAACAGCACACATATAAGTTTGACTTTTTGACACCATTAACTCTGATCCATTAAAGTCTAAATACGTCATTGAGTATATGATTTGGAAATGTACATATGATCTGTTCCATAAAACATGTTAACAGTTAAGAAGTGGTCTTTAAACGCCATGCCATATACCATGTGCACCATGTAATATACCACTGCCCAATTTTAGTGCATGCATTATTTTTTATGTTTCATTTATGTTGAGATGACAGAGCTGCATTTGCTTATACATTGAAATGATTTGTTCATGTGTCACAGTTCTGTGGCAACACCGTCGCTGGCCTTTCTCTGCTCTCAAGCTCTGTGATGCGTTTTGTGAACACAGACAACAAAGCACAGTTTTTCGATGTTCTGTTGGAGAGGCGGTCTTTATACATAATGAAGTAAGTAAGAACATGTTACACAAGTACAAGTATAAAACAGACGCACAAACATATCAACTTTAGAAACTTAATGCAGTGTTATGTTCCAAACAAGTCCAGTCTTAGATGAGATGGTCAATATATATTTTCCAATGGAATCCTATATTGCCATTATTATGACAATTTATAGCTCACATTATGAAATGTTTGCTAATGCACAATTAACATTTTGAAATGACTATAGTTAGGCTCGCTACTCTGCAAGTTTTTCTACTTATATTTAATTTGATGAGTTTTTTCCAAGCTGACATATTCTTATAGTTATATAATCCAAAAATAATTGTCTTTGATATGAGTTTGTGATGTTGTTGACCTATTCTAAGTTCATTTTATTTTATATTTAAAATAATTTGTTTTTAATTATCAAAATCCATCCATTATATATTTGCTTACCAGAGGGGTAATTAACCAGACATTTTTAATTTGCATAATGTCATTTTAAGTCAAAATTGCAAATTTTAAAACAAGCCAGATAACAAGATTTGACTAGGAATACCAAAGTCATTTCCCCTTTTCTTGAGAAAAAACTGCACAATCCACTTTGCATGAGCTTGTCTCTTTCAATGCTCTTGTAGTCATTTTAGAACTCTTGTTTATATTTACCCAGTAAAGTGTCAGAAGTCGAAAACATAACATTATCTTAATGCTTGTGCGTAAAGTGTCAAACCAGATTACCAGTAGCCTGTGCAGTCCACACAGGCTAATCAGGGAGGACACTTTCCACTTTTATTGTATTTTTCGTAAAAGGCGGTGCAGAGAAAATCCAGTTAGGTGGAAAGTGTGGTCCCTGATCTGGGACCACAATTTATAAACATGCATTAAACCCCATTTTCCCACAGCGAAGCTCATTCAAATAACTTTAAGCTCATTTAAAGGGGCCTTTTCACAGATTTTGGCATTTTTTAACTTATTCATTAAATGCTTTATATCGATAAATGTAAACATTGGATCGTAAAAGCTCCAGTAAAAAATCAAGAATAAAATTAAAAAAAGGAAAAGAACATTGCCCGGGCCAGGTTTCGAACCAGTGACCCCTGGAGGCCTGCCAGAGTCCTGAAGTAAAAACGCTTTAGCCTACTGAGCTATTCCGCCGAGTACACATGCTGAACGTATTTTATACGTTATATAAGCAATCTTCGTAGTTTCACAAAATTTAACGACAAAAACAGAACTCTCCAAATTATTCAATCGTTTCGCGTTGCAACGCTTTATAATTTTTAGGTTTTATAATCGTCAAAAGATGCATATAATGGCTCTATTAGACCATGGAAAATTTTCAGTATTACTGTTTCCTCACAAATATCATAACTAAAACGAAAATTTGCGAATCTGAAACAACTTTTTTCAATTTTGTCAATTTACCAAAGCGTGAAAAGATCCCTTTAAGTAACTAAGAAGTAAAAAATCTGGCTTGTTTTCTTACAATTCTAAGATAACAATACATTTTTGTTAAGCAGTTTTTCTTTGCAGTTTTTCTTTGCAACTTATAGCTTATACATCATTATTCATCCAAAGTTAGGTTTAACATAAACTATAAACAAAATAAAAAATATTAATATATGACTACACAAAGTGACGGGGAATGACTGCTGTTATTTAATATGAGCTGATTCTGTTTTCAGGGACACTGCAAGGTACAAGTACACCCATGAGATTCTTAAAGATGAAGAGTCTGTGTTTAAAGGGAAGCATATCCCCAGGGATAGAAGAATTGCAGTGATTTGCAGGAATGAACCCTGATGTGTAACCTATGTGCTTTAACAAGTATGGGTAGTGAGATACACTGACATATTTGAGGTTGAGATTCTGGATGTTTGGAATTTTTGTGTAACTTGTGTTTGAAATGAATGAACAAGGAATGGTAATAATACTAATGTCAACATTTCATATACTAAATTTGAAATCTACATTGAGAAACATATATTAAAGTGACTACATTTTAATGGCTCCATAAATGCAATGTTAATTTCAATGAAATTCATAACGACCCTGTTTACCCTGCTAGCGATACATTTACTTATTATTATTGCAGAACTAGAAATTTTGTTGTAGTGTGTATGAACAATTATGCATTATAACACGGGATTTCCTATCTGTGCATTTGTTTTTTGTACAGGAATGAGTTTTCAACTGTTTAATCAAAAGTATCTAAAACTTTAGATAAAAAAAGACTCGCAATGAGACCTAGTGAATGCTTTGAGCTTTTACGAGAACATACCTACTGGAGGGTCAATAGCTGGGAGTAAGATTATTGCAATTACAATTAGACCTAATTCTGAAAGTTTCCGGGGTTAGTCAGGTTGAGGTAAGCGTCACTGTAATGGAAAAGAAAAGGGGTTTTTGCTCTATAACTTGATTTTGGATGGAGTTTGTATTTAAGTATTGTGATGAAATTGTGAATGTAAGAAGCTATAATCTTGCAAGCATTGCTTTCTTTGGGTTGCTTTGGGGCTAGTTGGATGAAGGTCTATGTATCTGTAGCTAAAAAAAGAAAACCTTTTTCATCTTAATAACTTGAGTTTGAGTGAGGTATTGCATGGGCTAAAATTTGTGTGTATGTAGCTTACATAAAGATCTTGTTTGGGATTGCACATTACTTAAAAATAATTTTTAACTAAAAACATTGAAAATCTTGTTTTGAGGGTTGTCATTTTTAGTGCCATTAAACGTTTTTACTAATTACTTTTCAATATTTAGAAAAGTGTTAAATATTATAGAAGCAATAACAAAAAGAAAAAATAATTATATTTATTCCCATGAATATGACCCGGGGACCTTTAGGGGGTTAAATCAAACTTCTAATACTAATTTTGTCTTCCCATGAATGTGACCCGGGGACCTTTTGGGGGGGGGGGGGGGTTAAATTAAACTTCCTATATTTGCACCAGTCAATGTAATAAGTGTATTATAAACTCTACACTAGTAATACATGTACTTTCCAAGGCCAAGGTATGTGCAACTTATGATAGTGTTTTTGGTGAGCTGTTAATATTTTTGTTTTATTTTAGAAATAAGCTATAAACTTTTGTTGGCGTACACTTATGTTTTGTTAAGTTGTTTTTTGCTAATAATGTTTATGCCCCCCCCCTTGGAAGAAGAGGGGGTATATTGTTTTGCACATGTCGGTCTGTCGGTCCGTCCACCAGATGGTTTCCGGATGATAACTCAAGAACGCTTAAGCCTAGGATCATGAAACTTCATAGGTAGTTTAGGTACATTGATCATGACTGTCAGATGACCCCTATTGATTTTCAGGTCACTAGGTCAAAGGTCAAGGTCGCAGTGACTCGAAATAGTAAAATGGTTTCCGGATGATAACTCAAGCATGCTTAGGCCTAGGATCATGAAACTTCATAGGTACATTGATCATGACCGGCAGATGACCCCTATTGATTTTCAGGTCACTAGGTCAAAGTTCAAGGTCACAGTGACTCAAAATAGTAAAATGGTTTCCAGATGATAACTCAAGAATAATTAGGCCTAGGATCATGAAACGTCATAGGTACATTGATCATGACTGGCAGATGACCCCTATTTATTTTTAGGTCACTAGGTCAAAGGTCAAGGTCACAGTGACAAAAAACATATTCACACAATGGCTGCCACTACAACTGACAGCCCATATGGGGGCATGCATGTTTTACAAACAGCACTTGTTTTATTAAAATTAATTTGTGTTGGCGCCTCTCATCAGATGCATGTTATAATGCATAAGTCTTGGTTCGCTCGTTAGAATATGGTGGCTGATTTCTTTCATATCGTTCTGGTGTGTTTGATATTTTGAAAGTCGCCAATATGCCAACACACCGGACCACAACTATACCCGCCCGAGTTACACGAAGAGAGACATGTCTAATTTGTCGTATTTGTGTCCTTTTATCGTCCTGGCAACTTTCTTTCATGTGGTGTTTGTCGGTGGCCTATATAAAACCTACAACACGACAGTTTAATTCAGAAATTAGCCACCAAATTCCAGAGTGCTGTCCTAATGTATGTATATTCATATGTTCAGGAATCGAAAATAAACGTTATCGACCCATTTAGCAAAACAGATTTATAATTTTAACTTAAATTGTGCTTGAAACTCGATAATAGATTGTGGGATTATTAAAACATTATTAAAACTGAGCATAAGGGACCTATACAAATTGTCTATCTGTCGGTCCGTCCACCAGGTGGTTGTCAGATGATAACTCAAGAACACTTGGGCCTAGGATCATGAAACTTCATAGGTACATTGATCATGACTCGCAGATGACCCCTATTGATTTTGAGGTCACTAGGTCAAAGGTCACAGGTGAAGGTCACAGTTACTGGAAATAGGCATTTTAAGGATTTAGCACGGTTCAAACAAGGGAAACAACAACCGTTTATGCATGTTCTTTTTGTTACAGCATTTTCCTCCCTTGTAATTTATTTAAATTTTACCAAATGTAAGGCTAACTGCATTTTTGTAATGCATTGTATCCACCACCACCACCACCACCACCACCACCACCACCACCACCACCACCACATCAACATCCACCACCACCACCACATCCACATCCACCACATCCACCACCACCACCACCCAACCACCACCAACTGCTACTACAACTTATAGCCCATATAGGGGGGCATGCATGTTTTACAAACAGCCCTTGTTATATTTAGATCTAATACGGTTTCAAATAATTGTAGAATATTATTAACATTATATGCATCCGTTTTCCCATGTCCGCGAGTACATATTAAACAAGAAATGTTTTGCAACCAAAGTAGGCACAAATTGTGGGGATCATAATATTTAAGTATCCGTTTTTAAGCCCTTCTAGATTATCATGTTGATATCATTGTATTTGCGGATGTGACACGAAATGTCCAATACTTGTATCGGTATCCGTCACACTCGATGTTTGTCCGTCACACTCGATGTTTGTCTTTCCGTCTACCTGATTCCACGTTCTCGCGCAAGATCTCAAAAACGATGAAATAATGATGCTTCGTACTTTATTTTCGGTCCCTCTCTCTCTAGAGGCCTTATCTTTTGAGGACCTTCCACTTTTATCCAACATTAGGAAATTTTTATTTTTAGCAAACATAAGTGATTTTAACCTCGCTTTGAATTCATGTGACTGGGATAATTCAGACGAAACAAAAGGCATAATGCCACCACTTCTGTTCCGGCCCCCTACCGTCTAGCCCTCCACCGAAGATTAACTGCATGATGACTCGGGGTATGATCGTTATCGCTGAGATTCGCGAGGCCACCCTCACGAACCATATCCGACTCCATCTGTCATAAGAGACCGACGCTTGAGATGTGTTGGAGTTTTCAAGAAGTTTCTGGTGTTACTAAGTATGAGAGGAAAAGGCATTTTCAAATGAATCTTTGCTTTCCTTGCAATATCAAAGGAGCTATATATTATCATGGGTAAAGCGTTTTCAAGATAATGTGTGGATACGTTTTTCATGTTATAAGCCGATGCAGCCTAGACCTGAGATTTGTTTGTTTAACCCATTTATGCCCAGTGGACTCTCCCATCCTTCTAAATTGGATCAATTTATTTCCAAAATTTGGGATGTCGGTTATATTTATTTCTATATTTAGAATATTTCTTACAGAAATTCCTTTCAGCAAACAGCGCAGACCCATATGAGACGCCGCATCATGCGGCGTCTCATCTGGGTCTACGCTGTTTGCCAAGGCCTTTTTACAAGACGCTATGCATAAATGGGTTAATATTAACCTATTTTTTAACATCGATTGCATGGAAAGTCTAATGGTTATAGCCTTATTCAACCGCCCTCGAGTTCGTTTCCTGTGTATAACCAGTACTTTGTGCCTTTTGGGGAGTTTAAAAAAACGCTCTTACAGTGAGGAATGAACCCATGACCTCCAGGTCGCTTTTCGGACACCATATCCATTACGTCAGGATGACCATTGAAACCTCAGATTGGTTCTGATACGCTTCCTCCTATTTTGGTATATCTTTGGCCAAAACGTTTGTTTGGAAAGGAAGTGCTCTTAGAGAAAAACGTGTAAATGAAATACTAGTAAGCCCCCGTGACCTTAAAGGTTGGTCTCAGGGTTAAACTTTAAGTCTGATTTTCCCATGATTCGAGATTTAATAAGCGTAGTTTAAGGTGTTCTCTCTAGATGTCATGTGAAACGAGTTCAAAGCTTCAAGCCTCCGTGAACTTGACTTATGTCGAAGCGTTGTCTACACTCAAATGCACTTCTACCACAACTTTACATTGTTTGTCATCTGTTCAAATTTGGCAAATAACAGTTTGTGTAGGTCTTACAGGGTGGCAGTTAATTTGTCAACTTGAGGAAATACTGTCAACCGAGGCGAAGCCGAGCAGTATTTTCCCGAAAGTTGACAAATTTACAGTCACCCTGTCAGACATGTAATCTTTATTTTATACCGAAAAAAAACTATTCCAACATAAAAAGTTTATATGAACCAGTATAATATTTAACCATTACGCACGTGAGTGCTAAGGTAGCGGGCGACAGAATATATATATATATATATATATATATATATATATATATATATATATGTAGTAGTAGTAGTAGTAGTAGTAGTGGTAGTAGTAGTAGTAGTAGTAGTAGTAGAAGTAGTAGAAGTAGTAGTAGTAGTAGTAGTAGTAGTAGTAGTAGTAGTAGTAGTAGTAGTAGTAGTAGTAGTAGTAGTAGTAGTAGTAGTAGTAGTAGTAGAAGTAGTAGTAGTAGTAGTAGTAGTAGTAGTAGTAGTAGTAGTAGTAGTAGTAGTAGTAGTAGTAGTAGTAGTAGTAGTAGTAGTAGTAGAAGTAATAGAAGAAGTAGCAGTAGAAGTAGCAGTAGCAGTAGTAGCAGTTATATCAGAGCCTTGCCTGCTTTGACCAGCTATATAGATGCGTACAGAATGTTTACACATGTTACGCAAAATTTGATTTGCTGACTAACTCGGGATCTCGAGATAACGAAAATTCTCTCCTCTTTTATAGAAAAAAAGAGGAGTGCTTTTTTCTATTTCGAGATCTCGAGATCCCGACTAAGCTAACTTGTGGCCACGAGATAGAAAAAAAGAGGAGTGCAATTTAAAAAAAGAGGAGTGAATGTCACCTCTATGCCACCGTATATATAGGTAGCGGGCGACAGTATTTTCAGCGGGCGACAGTATTTTTTGGACAGTAATTTTTTTCCCTCTGGGACTGACAGTATTTCTATGTCACGATGGCCTATGGGAGTTAAGCATTGTGAATGAAATTAAGGTATAATAATTATTAATATAAAAACTTTTGTGAAATTTTAAAGATAATTCGATTTAACTATGCTTTGAGCAGAATCGGGAACTGTGGATTGTTTATTTTGTAAACAAGCACGGGCAATTTTGTTATTGACCCAACAATTCTATTTTAGTACCGTAATTAAAATGATAAGTTCGCGTTATCATGTTACGCGTTCTATTGATACGAAAATAGATACGAGATATAAAACACCTATACAATTAAACATGTATATAAAATGGCTTACATCAACATCAAAAAGAGTATGATCTGATACTAAGATACATGCTATTTCTAAGTATTTTAACGCATTTACAGTTCAACCTAAAGGGGTGGCCTTTTATTGATTGATTGAAAGCAAATATTATTTCGATTCTGAAACGATCCTCACACAAACTTTTTTTTAATTTCAATAATTATTTTATGTTATTACAATCACTATTAATGAAATACATCAAGCAATCAAATAAGAGTTATGAGTATAAATCTATTGCGTTATTGATTAAAAAAAAAAACATCAAGTAGCTTGATCAAATGAGACAATATTAACGCTCTTTTATCTGCTGCGGAATAGCACCCATTTTCACACAAACCTTTTAACTTTGTAAGACCTGTAATTGGTCCAAAAATGAGTTCAGTTGCCGTAACCAATGACTCTCGAAACTGACGAAAGTGTCACTTTAAAGATAACAAACCTAGTGTATAAATAAACATGATATCCAATGATGTCGTACTTGTATTCACCCAGGTATAAATACCATTCGATAGCAATCAATATCACGTGAAATACTAGTAATGACATTTACGGTCATTGTGTTTCGTGAATCATTGTGAACTTTGGGATTATAAAGTTTACCTTTTTACTATGTATACTTAATACTTTGAGGTAAAACTTTTCTTCTTGTTTGGCTTTAAAAGCAACGACTAATTTAAACGCGGACGTAATACGTGGTTTAGTCTGCTTATCTGTTAGGTCGCGACTTTTTGGATTTAAATTAAAAATCGAATCTATATAATATTCTTTCACTATTTTAATTAGTATTTTTCTTATTGATTTTTTCCTAAATGATGCTCAAAAGAACCACATGTGCAATTCAAATTTTCGAAACAGAACGATATGCATTACTAGGTTCGGCCATCTTGACATAATTACATCATCACGTGAGTATATGTGTAACCGAATTAATACTTGTAATTGTTATCAACTCTTTGATCTATGTTATACATATACAAATTGTTTTGAACTTATTTGGCCAATTGTTAATCAAATAGGAAGTTGTAACTATGTTTTTTTTTGTAAAATGCATATCGCCATTAATTGTCTTACGCATGTACGACCTACAAAATATCAAATTCCTTAAGTGCGTAGGTGTGCATACCGCACTGAACGATCTTTCTAAATGTTTATTCGCATACCTCGTAGATCTTAATAGAAGTGGCAGTAAAATCCCTTAATATTTGACTATTTAATTATGTATTTACTAGGACTAGTTAAAATCAAATTGTTCCCATCTGAAATACAGCGACCAGCGAGAATGCAATTTCCTGGTCATCTCACCTACAAGATAGTCCTGTTGGGTGACCAGTGCGTCGGCAAGTCGTCTCTCCTGAACCGCTTCATTAAAGGAAGTTACTGTCCGCACTATATTCAAACACATGGTAAAATTCAGTGGCGCTCTTGGAAAAGGAAGATTAATGCATGTATGTTAAGTGTAGACCCAGATCAGCCTGCGCAGGTTATTTTAGGACGACTCTTTCCGCTTTTATCAATTTTTAATTTTAAAGGAAGTCTCGTCTTAGCGAAAATCCCATTTATTCGGAATATCTCGTCCCCGATTAGCTTGTGTGTGGTACACAGACTACTTTTTAACCACACTTTTCGTACATGCATTAAACCCCGTTTTCTCAGAGCGGAACTCATTTGCATTACACTTTTAATAATTGGATTGCAAATACAAAACCCTCTCAGTTGTTTATCCCTAACAATGGATTGGGTCATCTGCTCTTATTTTTGGAAGGAAATCAGGTTACAGGGACTTTCCAGGGTTTCGGGTTAATTGTGAAAATATAGCCCCCTTGTGGCTTTATATTCTTATCAATCTATCAAGAATATGTACAGTATAATATAATATTATTTAGTGTAGAACTATAATAGATCGTTTTGCATCATCACACTCTTCGTCGGCATATCAGCTGATTTGGGGTGTATATTAAGTGTATAACGTTATGTCTATATGTAGTTTGCGTTTTAGCAGTATAATCCGATTGCGACGAATTCAGGTATTCCCCTATAGGCAATCGGACTAGGCCGTCAAAATTTATTGAAATTATTCACCGTCTCGAAAAAATGAGCAAGTGAAAAACAACAAATGTATCCAACGCTGAGCATTTTTAATGAATATGCCAATCGGCAATAATATGAGTGGTTGGGATTTTTGTAATTTATTGTTTTAAGGAAGGGGGAGGGGGGAGACTTTACCTCTTAGAAACGCGTGTTTTTATCGAGTTTTGAGGCTACTGTCAAAAGCGGAACACTGCAAAATTTTAAAGACGGGGCGATGACGAATTATTGCAGCCACTACCTTAGACATAAAATATCTGTATTCTATCATAGTTTCCTTTGCATATGCCGGTGTATAAAATCGGATTGTATTTAATATGTTCATATTTTCTTATATCTTAACAGGGGCTGAATTCTTTTTGAAAGATATGGAGGTAGAATCTAACCCGGTGAGACTGGTCTTATAGTAAGTACATAAATCCTTTGTTAGACAATTCTAGTGGTGGGTTTCTGAAAATATATTAAATAATGCGTACGTAAATAAACTCTTTTGCCTATGCTTTCTACACATACTAATGCTTGCTGTTTGAAACTAACACTTAATTATAATGTTATAGAAGGAGTGATGGTTATTGCCAATACTTAAGTAAAGAAGGAGTGATGGTTATTACCAACACTTAATTATAATGTTAAAGAAGGAGTGATGGTTATAACCAACTCTTAATTATAATGTTAAAGAAGAAGTGATGGTTATTACCAACACTTAATATAATGTTAAAGAAGGAGTAATGGTTATTATCAACACTTAATTATAATGTTAAAGAATGAGTGATGGTTATTAACAACACTTAATTATAATGTTAAAGAAGGAGTGCTGGTTATTACCAACTCTTAATTATAATGTTAAAGAAGGAGTGATGGTTATTACCAACACTTAATTATAATGTTAAAGAAGGAGTGATGGTTATTACCAACACTTAATTATAATGTTAAAGAAGGAGTGATGGTTATTACCAACACTTAATTATAATGTTAAAGAAGGAGTGATGGTTATTACCAACACTTAATTATAATGTTAAAGAAGGAGTGATGGTTATTACCAACACTTAATTATAATGTTAAAGAAGGAGTGATGGTTATTACCAACACTAAATTATAATGTTAAAGAAGGAGTGATGGTTATTTTTAAGTCTCTATGCCATTCCTTCACTTTGTTGGTGGGCATGTAGAGTTGCCCTCGTCCGTCCGTAACTCCGTCCGTCCGTCCCTCAATCCGATTTTTCTGCCGCGCATGACAAAATAAGTATTGTTGCTAGAGGAACAAATTTTGTCGAACAAATCATTGGGCATGTTAACTTGCTACCCTCCATTAATTTGATCGGATTGTTTTCGACATAACCAGAGTTATTGCTTAATTTAAAGTGAAACATTACTTGTTTGACTTGTGTCGCACATAACTCACAAACATTGTCGCTGGAGTTCTGAAACTTCACAAACATATTTAAACCCACTTGTAACACCCCAGGAAACCCGATACCTTGCGGGTCGTGTAATACCATAGGGGACAGTGCTGTGCATTTTGGCATGAACTTACATAGGGTAATTAAATTGGAAAAATTAAACTTTTCAAAGCCCAATTTGAAACAACTGTGTTTTAACATTGATAACAAAGGTATTGGCCTACATGTAGAAAAAAATCCTGACAATTTTTCTTAACAAATGAGCGAAATGTGGCTCCCTGAAGTAGAAGATTGGACAAAACGGGCCATGTTCAGGCATTTAAGGGAGAAAAGAACTGCTTTAATTTGCAAGCCACTACCATTATTAAAGGATATATACAAACTTTCACATGTCTACAATTACCTCTCAGCAGGGTTTCTCCAGAAAACTATTTATTGTGGAGAAATTTGCGTTTTTAACGACCATGTTGGGAAATCATTGATACCATCTGGGGAAGACCAGGAAACCATATGTGGGCAGTGACTTTATAATTCTTTTTCGTGACAAAAAACCTAATTTTCCGCCATTTTAATGCATTTTTTTTTTGCTTTGTAGGGGCCTATAGTAAGTGAATGTGGGCACATATGCATACAAATGAACTTTGAATGCTTTTTTATACATTCAATGATATTATTTGGCTTTCATCCAACATCATTTCAGACACTTGAATCCTTTGTCTTATGTATAATGTGGTTATTCAATGTCCACTTTAGATATGTAAAACAGCTATCACAATGCTAGTGTTGCCTCCCCCCCCCCCCCCACACACACATTATTATACCGCAACAAAGTCTGTTTGGGGGCTATATAGGAATCAGTTTGTCCCGACCGTCTCTGTCCCAGTATGTAACGTCCCATCCCGATTTTTTGTTCGTTTGTCCGCCCGATTTATTTTCATGAAATAAATTTTGAACAAATAAACATACAACATTCAAACTTCATATGTTGATGCAACCTTATTAGCTTTATATATACACCCCACCGTCTTTTAGGTCACTAGGTCATAGGTCAAGGTCACTTAAATCTCTTATAGAAAACTTTATCACTTTATAACTGTATAATGGAAGTGCTTCCACGTACATCCTTCAAAATTCATATATTGATGCACCTCTATGAGTTTTACAGGTCAAATCAAGTGACAGATCACAAGGTCATATGTCAATGTCACTTCAACCGCTAATAGAAAACTTTAATGTTGTCTTCAGAACAAAAATGCTTCCATCTGCAATCTTCAGACTTCCTGTGTAGATACACCTGACCTAAATGATTTTAACATTATCACACTACATTATTTGGCCATTAGGTCAAAGGTCACTGTGTTCTCTGATAAAGAAACATTACATTGGCCCTTCCTGGGTTCTAAAAACCTCATATGTAGATGCATCAATACATTTTGCGCAACACATACTGTTATGATCACAGGTGGAATGGAATATAAATTATTAAAAATGCATACTGTAATAAAGGGAGTATAGGTAAAATGTCTTCAACATTCAAACATATTATATCAACATGAGAGCTATTGTTACTCTAAAGTCTATCATTGTCATTGCACAAAATTAAAGACTGCTTGTGATTGTTAATTATTTACAGCAACTAGCTGTAATATGAGCTTTTATTTGTACCCATTTTGGTTGGCAACTTGCATTATTACATCTGCAAGTGGGGTAGACAGGAAAAGTTGCTTTTGCACAGTGTTGCATTTCATCCTCTTAATATATCACATGCATTAGCAAACATGCTTAGTGTTTTCTGGCGGTGTGGTATTAATAACTTATCAAACTTCTTCTCAAGAAGGTCAGATATCTATCTATCTATCTATACTGTCTAACTCCCCTTGCGGTTATTATTGACAATATGGTGGACGAACCAGTTATCGAACACATAGGGAATTACGTTGAAATTTTAACACTTAAAATAACAAAAACATTATGTTTTAACAAATGACTACAAGTGTAATCATTTAATAACTTATGTGTTAAGTTTTCCAGCAAATATCCTTCAAGAATTCATGACAATGATTAAACTTGTCTGTGAACAAGGTAAGTGTTATATTTTTAATCAACTGTTACTTTGTGTGGTTAAATGTATAAAATCGGTATCAACGTCATGTGTTGAAGTCTTGTTTGCGGCTATAAACTAGCAATGGCCAAATTCGTTAAAAAGGGAGTAACAAGTCAGCTATTATCTTGTTTGATAGACAATTCTTTCCAATGCCAGTCTATGCCGATTTTAATGTTTCTTAAATACGCTTAACAGTAAAATCACAGAAAACTTAAGGCAATCTAAACAAAATTAAGCGCAAGTTTAGCGACTTCATTTCAAATGAGTTTTTCTCATTATAACACTTGCCGAATTAGCACCAAAAGTCTCAGAACACGCCACATACATATTATAAATAAAACCCCCATATACACTTATTAAGACATCATTTTTATGAACCTAACCAATTAATGTATGCGACAAAGCAGTCAAGTACTTCTTTATATTTTCCAAAATAGTGTGGGTAAAAAGAAATAAAACTCGAGAGTGTTGAAAAGGCACTATTGATCATATATAAAGTATTAAAAGTACAATTGAATGCATATGTGCCCACTTACACTTTCTGTAGGCCTCTACAAAGCAAAGAAATTGCAACAAAATGGCTGAAAAAGAATTATAAAGTCACTGCCCACATATGGTTTCCTGGTCTTCCCCAGATGGTATCAACGTTTTCCCAATATGGTCCTTAAAAACGCAAATTTCTCCACAATAAATAGTCTTCTGGAGAAACCCTGCTGAGAGGTTATGGCAGACATGTGAAAGTTTGTATACATCCTTTAATTATTGTAGTGGCTTGCAAATTAAAGTAGTTTTTTCCTTCCCTAAATGCCTGCAACATGGCCCGTTTTGCCCGATATTCTACTTCAGGGAGCCACATTTCGCTCATTTTTTAAGCAAATTTGTCAGGTTTTTTTCTACATGTAGGCCAATACCTTTTTTACCAATGTAAATACACAGTTGTTTCAAATTGGACTTTGAAAAGTTTAATTTTTCCAATTTAATTACCCTATGTAAGTTCATGCCAAAATGTACAGCACTGTCCCCTATTGTATTACACGACCCGCAAGGTATCGGGTTTCCTGGGGTGTGTAATTGCTTACATCCATATTTTAGTTCGTATGTGTTTGACACAACGGGACGTATTGTCCGTTTTTCTTAAAAAACATTATTGTTTCCTAGTGTTGCGGGTAACTTTACAGTATTGCTGCTAGAAGGCTGATATAGTAACCAGCATGCGATCACCCACCTATGTATGTTCGCTCTTGTTTTATTTAAAGAAGTTTTAATTTTAATTTAGTTTTAAATGTAACCCCCCCCCCCCCCCCTAAACACACACACACACACACACGCACGCACGCACGCACGCACGCACTCACGCACGCACGCACACACACACACACACACACACACACACACACACACACACACACACACACACACACACACACCCTCACACACACACACACACACACAAAACATCACTTAAATTTATGCTGACGTAAAGAAAGTTAGGAATCAAAATTAGGGTTTAACTCTTTATTTCCACAGATAACAACTGGCAACCGTGCTGTTGTCGCTGCTGTTTATTATCATGATGACGACAATACTGATAGCCTTATTTTAATTTTTGTTTCCGCTTTGTATTATAAAAGGGGCCTTTTCACGTTTTGGTAAATTGACAAATTCAAAAAAAAGTTTCATATTCGCAAATTTACGTTGTAGTAAGGATATTTGTGAGTAGACAGTACAACTGAACATTTATCATGCTCTAAAATATCAATTATATGCATTTTTTGACAATATAACAACCTGAAAATTATAAAGCGTTGCAACGCGAAGCGATTGAATAATTTGGAGAGTTCTGTTGTTGTTGTTATAATTTGTGATTCTACCCAAATGGCTTATGTATTAAATACATCACTCAACGTATGAACACGGATGGCCTAGTGGTCTAAGCGATATACTTTTACTCCAGGGGTCTATGGTTCGAGCCCAGTTTAGGGTTCCTATTTTGTTTCTTTAAGATTTTTTTTTAGATTTTAAGATCCCGTGTTTACATTTATCAATATAAGGCATTTAATGACAAACTCCAATACATGCCAAAATCTGTGAAAAGGCCCCTTTTTAAAAAGGACGCTGAACTGAATGATTTGAAACCATTCTTACCTTAACAGTGACTCAATGGGTCAGTCCAACATGAAGACCATAGTCCGCAGTATTTACCGCGATGCCATGGGGGTCATGCTCGTGTTCGACTTCAATCGAGCAGACACCCTGCAGCGAGTGAAAGAGTGGTTACAGCTCATTGAACAGGTTAGGATCTGGAGCTAATCCTAGAGTAGTTACACCTAAATGAACATGTAAGGCTCGGGTACCAGTGAAAGAGTGGTTACAGCTCATTGAACAGGTTAGGGTCTGTAACTCATCTTAGAGTAGTTACACCTAATTGAACATGTAAGGCTCGGGTACCAATAAAAGAGTGGTTACATCTCATTGAACATGTTAGGATCTGGAACGCGGCCAAGAGTAGTTACACTTAATTGATCATGTAAGGCTCGGGAACCAGTGAAATAGTGGTTACACCATATTAAACAGGTAAGGCTTTCGAGCGAATGAAATAGTAATTACCTGTACATCTGCAATCTCCACGCAGAGTTGTCGTTCCTTGCTCTCACATACAACTCTGCGAAAGGCTCAGCACGCCATTTTGTCTATAAAATAGCTAAAACCGAACAAACGCATTCAATGTATATTTGATTGGATATTTAAGATCGCATGCATTAAATTAAGAAATATGACTTTTAAATGTACGATAAATCGTGCAAATACTTGCAAGTTTTAATGCAAATCTTTGGAACTATTTGCATTGCCCATTTACGCAGATCGAATCATTCCACGCACTTTACATATGTAAATAAGTGAACATAATGTTTATTGAGTGACGTTAGGAATTGCTTCGACGTGTGTATGTATGTTGGTTTCTTAACAACAAAATACCATATCAATTTTATAATAATAAATTAAGACTGATATAAGATATCATGGTATGAGATGGTTTTCTTTAATGCATTGAATGCAATGTAACCGTCGTGCAAGAGATTGTTTAGTATACTGTAACCTCAATGATGAACGCTTGGTATGATCATGACATGAATGAGACGCTTTCATAACAATAGTCCGTTCTGAGCCCAACACAGAGGTGAATGTAATGTAACCGTCGTGCAAGAGATTGGTACATCTGATTGAACAAGTAAGACCGCGTAATGGATGAACGACTTACATGGTACTGAACAGGTAAGGCTCTAGAAACGGCGACAGACCCGTTTACATTTACTTTAGACCTAAGGCGCAAAACGAGTAACGGAGTGTTTACATCTTATCAAACACGTAATTCTCTGGAAGATGTGAAAGAGTGCTTACAGCTAGGGCTCTTTAGCAACCTATACAGTGTTAATATAGTGCCACCGTCATTAATAAATAGCTATTGTGTATGTTGATGTGTTTTTGTGCATATATGCGGTTATTTACATTGATTTTATCTATTTTCAAACTGCGAAGTTTTGCGCATTGTTTACTGAACGATGTCCATGGCTTTTGTCTTAGAATTGCGATATAGAGCCCGAAAAGATACTGGTTGGTAACAAGATGGATCTTGACGAGGGCATGAAGAAACTAACGAATAAAGAAGTAACGGAGGTAATTTCACATTCAAACAATACTCATGAAGTTTTTATTTTATTTGAGTTGACTTTGTTATTAATACGTATGCTTAAGTAAATCTTAAACCGTATATTGTGACGATAGAAGCGAATATATAGGGACATATTTAGCCTTTATTTTGCTGTTTAAATAATTAATACTATCTTTGCCAGGTAGCGAAATCTCTTGAGCTCGATTTCATCGAGGTCAGTGCTAAAACTGGTTATAATGTTGAGGAGGCGTTTGTAACGCTGGTGAATAACATATTCATCAACAGAAAACGGGTAAGTTGCAAAACATGGGAATATAGTCGTTTGGTATTTGTATATATACCTGTCATTAAGCATCTACCTATAATCCCCTACCGGATGGTGATGGTGGTTGTCCTTGGGGGCTAGTTACCCGTGTCCGTCGATAAGTCGATCTGTTTGTTTGTCCAGAAACGGAAGGTTATTAACCCATGTATTGCAGGATATAGAAATTAATTGGTACTGCATGTTCGCTTTATAAGAGGGCATATCGCGTCGAAAAACTTGCCGGTTTACCTCAGAGTCCAAGTCACACTTCGATGTGAAAGTTGACAAGCATTGAAGGTCATGAATAAATGTTAAGTCAAAATAAGCGAATGTTGTCATAATACTAACAGTTTATCTGCACTTTAAGGTGACCCGTCCGACCATGTACTAATATTGATTTTATTTAAAATGTTCACCTGTAGAAGATGCAGTGTTATGAGCAGCGAACATGTGGCCACCTAAAGTGAAAGTAAAACTTTGAGGTAAAAGATCGAAATACAAAAAAAAAACAGCACTTTATTCTAAAATATGGCTTGTATGGATTTAATTAAGTTCTTCATACGTTTTTAAATTACTTAGCACTAATGCTCATCTATATGGGGCAGTGTGCTTCGTACAAGAAACACGTGGTTATCTCAAGGTCAAGGTCATACTAAGAGATAAAAGGTCAAACAGCATTACTTGTCAAATACAAAAGATTGTTTCTCCATAACTGAACCGTGTGTTTATGGGTGGAACGCAGTTTAAACTTTACGACACGATTACCACATGACTACAATCAAGCGATTCTTGAAGATACAAAATAAAAATGCTGAATTAATTGTCGAATGTGTATGCGGGTGTTATCAATGTCAGTCAGAACAGCCACGTACGGGTTCAGGATCACGTGTCTTTAGGTGGTTCCACCTTTTAACTTTAATAGATTTTATTCACGACGGTTAGTGGTGCTTTATTTCAAATAACTTTTTTAAACAATGTTTGTTAAGAATTTCAACTAGTGCATAAAAGACAGGTTTTTATGCTGCTTATGGCAATGTGAAAACATCAGATTTACTTTATTCTTGTATTCATGTTCAAAATTCGTTTTGTACTAGACGGTTATGTTTCACGGAACGTGAAATTTCGTCAATGATTTCAGACGTATTCAATGATGTATTCTTTAACCTTAAAACATCGGCACAAACTGCAAGAAAAACTGCCTCTTACGAACTAAATAATTTTGCAAATGTATTTCAATAACTTGCAAAAATAAAGTTGTTAACGGTGTGATTACATTTTGTCTTGCCCGTGTGTAAACCCCTGCCGTTGATTCTGCACCCTGGTACTTGTGCCGTTTCAGCTCCGCCGCGACAACATGATCACCAGTATCCGGTTGACAGACAAACCAGTCCGAAACAGAAATCTGCATAAACCGGACTGCTGCGACTGACCGGAAGTGATCGACGATATACATGATGCACACTAACCTACACATATGCATAAGGCATATTAACATATAAAATGTATAAGGCATATTGTAATATGAAATTGTATAAGGCATACTATCATACCAAAATGTAAACGGCAAAGCAAGTAATTGCCCGGTCGTATATGCATACGTTTGAGAAACCTATGTCGGCGTGACGGCATTATAAGATTTAGTGTATAAACGTTTCTTGTCCATTTTGTGAATACTGTTTAATATATGTATACATCGATTTTTCTTGATTTCATTCCATAATACATTAAAGTGGAGTATTATAAACGTATTAAAAACTTTCTTAGTTCTCAATTCTATCGAGTGGTGATCTTTTTAAAAATATAACTTTTCCTTGATCTATGGGCGACAACTGCCTTAGTCATACATCGCAAATTGCTAAGAGTTACAAGCCATATACATATTACACGTTCACAATTAGTGGTAATGACGGTACTTTACTTTCAAAACAATTGTGGTACCTGATGTACACTTCTGTTCGTTTCATTACTGATTTTTTTTGGTGACTTTTATGTCCCCACTTGAAAAGGTATTTTAATGGCCCCGGATCGAATGATCGGGGGTATATTGTTTTTTGCCTGTCTGTCTGTCATTGTATGTGTGTGTCCCACAACTTTAACCTTGGTCATAACGTTTGCAGTATTGAAGATAGCAATTTAATATGCATGTGTGTCTCATAGAGCTGCACATTTTGAGTGGTGAAAGGTCAATGTCATTCTTCAAAGTCAAAGTTCATTTTTTTTCTAAAATATCTGCCGTGCGGCTTGAAAGCGCAGTAGGGGGCACTGTGTTTCACAAACACAGCTCTTGTTATATATAGTTACATTGTATGATCATGTACGCAGATGTTTGCAACGTTTGTGCTGTTAACAACTTTGTATTTATTTTTCGGAGTTAACAACTAAAGATGCAATATTTTTACTTCAGTCATTAGTTCAGAACTATATGTTTGAAAATAAATGTCCGTATGTTATATATGTCGACATGTTGAAATGTTTTATTTCTATTTATAGAAACGGTCTTTGGTTGAAAATGTTTCATAAAATCGGGAATTCAGGGTAAAATTTTACGAGTTATAAGATATATGTTTAACAATGTTAAATCATGTGTTAAGTCATTTTCTTTATTTGCTGATTATTTCTCATACTCAGTAGGCTTGCGTCAAGGGGAGGTAATGTCCCCTTTGCTATTTACTCTCTTTGTTGAGGACTTGAAACTTTATCTCCAATATGATATTAATGCAGGCATACATGTATATGATGCTATGATTTTATTACTTTGTTTACTGACCACATGGCTATTATAGGTAAAAATCCAACAGAAATTAAAAACCATTTAAACTCATTTGCACACGTACTGCGACAATTGGGGATTGCAGGTTAACATAAAGAAGACCAAAACTATGGTTTTTCGTAAGCTACCGGTAGGTGTATTACTGACCTCAGAGAAGCGAACCTACAATAGTCAGCCAATAGAAGTTGTTAGTGATATTAACTATTTAGGAGTTGTTCTAAATTTATACTGGTAGTTTTAATCTTAATCAAGAATATTTAGTTGGTAAAGGGCTAAAGGCCATGCATGTTTTATTTTGTAAATGTCAGGATTATGAATTGAAGCCTAGTACTCTTGTTCAATTGTGTGATGCCTTTGTTGGCTCTATCATCAATTATGGAGCAGAAGTTTGAGGATAAACTAAGTCAAAAGACTTAAATAGGCTGCATCTAAAATTCTTAAAACGTCTATTAAAAGTTGGACTTAATACATGTAATAATATGGTGTATGTCGAACTTGGGAGATATCCGCTTTATAATACATAGATATGTACGTATACTGAAATATTGGTTTAAGCTGCAGTCAAGCGACAGCATAATTTTAAAATATGTATACAACGAAGCCGTTAAATATTGTCAAAAAAGTTTAAAATTGGGTATATATTGTTAAAAAGATGTTAAGTGATTATGGTTTTCCAGATGTAGTCGAAAATGCGCATGCTTTTGATATGAAAACATTTCTGTTTGTATTTAAATGTAAAATTGTTGACTCTTTTAAACTTAAGTAGTGCAATGCTGTGAACGAAAGCTCTATGATGGATATGTATAGGCAGTTTAAAGCATCTCCAGTATATGAAACATATCTAAATATTCTACCACAATCATTAAGAGCATATGTTAGTAGATTACGTTTATTTGTACACCCTTTGAGAATTCAAACGGGTAGATACGCTAGAAATGTAGAGGGAAGATCTGTAAGATACTGCATGTTCTGTAATTTAAATGACATTGAGGATGAATTTCATTTTATTTGTATATGCCCTACGTATAATGATTTTATAAAAACAATACATAAACAACAGCTATTATATCAAACCATGTGTTTATAAATACACATGTATTTGAATTTGTTTAAAACGATGGATAAAATGGAACTTATTAATCTGTCACCGTTTGTCAAAAACGAGCCATTTTACGATCAAGACTGATGAATGATATATCATAATATATTAATCTCCTGTATACTTATGATGTATGTCATATATTTCCAACTGCATTTGTAACAATCATATTTAAAAAAAAAGAAGATTGTTTATGTTTTTTTGTATCATTCTGTCTTCTTATTTATTTTGTGTATATAATCACGTGACAATACATATGTGCGATTGTATGTATATATATAAACGATGTTCTTTGTAGAAGTCTCGAATAAAAAATTCTGTCTGTCTGTCTGTCTGACTAAATACAAAAACGTTTCGTTTATTGGAACTAGCTGAGTGTTCTTTGAGAATGCTAATTTAGTTATTTTGTTTTATGTGTTTTCTATATTTCATTCCATTTGGAAAATAAATATATGTGATCACGATCTGCATTTGTAGAATTAATTTCTGCCTATTTACACTTCAAAGCCTACATATACGCATTTTTTTAAATTAGCATTTCTAGTTAAGTTAATGTGGAGTTAATGTGTAAATTATTTAATCGTTTATCAAAATTATGCATTAAAAGCGTTTCAGACACTCATCGGTTAGCTATAAATTTTAGGTTTCCTTGTTTACATTGTCCCTAAAAGAAATAAGTCGACATTTCAACTTTCATTTACAAAAAACTACATAAGATGTTATGATTACCATTTTATGTATACAAGTAATATTTGCGATATATTTAGTTGCTTAGTGTTCAGAAAATAGCGACCTTCTTTATCTCCAAAGGTTCTTTGAATACATCCTCAAACTTTGACCTGATTATTGTGTTTTAAGAGAAAGAGAAATACACTAATTGACCCTTTATTATGCGCAATATGTACTTACAAATGTTGTTTTGCCAATATTTCGACAGATGCCTTTTCTTTTGGGGTCAACTGCTTTGAATAAATATGTGCGCAGGCGTACTACAGAATTCTAATCCAACTGATCTACTTCATTTGATTTATCTTAGTGGATAAATGTCATAGAAATGTTATTTCAAGTAATGATATTATAACTTTAAACAAGCAGATAAAATATAGCTGTTTTGTATTGAATTAATTGTCTTAAAATGTATGTTTATCAAAAGGCCGTTCGGTTAATATTCATCGACATTTCTTTGTGGAATAATTACCTTCTCAGTTCTGGGTACATGTACATAGTGACAAATATTTTTAGGAAAAGGAAATTCTTAAAATCAATGAAATACCTTAGGTATCTGGCTATGTTTTTTTCAAGTTTTTAAAGATTCATATGTTTCAAACAGGAACATTTTGCTACATCGATTTATATTTCAACCTTTTTAAGCTGGCAACATTTGATTTCTAACTGACACCTGATCTGAAATTAGCCCTGATGTTAAAATTTCCCTACGGAGCTCTGTGAATATCGGCCCTGAACAGTAGAAAGCTAGACAACGACTAAACCGACATGACAATAGAACGTTGTACAACGGGTACACTAACATGACAATAGAACGTTGGACAACGAGTACACTGACATGACAATAGAAAGCTGGACAACGAAAACACCGACATGACAATAGAACGTTGGACAACGAGTACACCGACATGATAATAGAACGTTGGACAACGAGTACACCGACATGATAATAGAACGTTGGACAACGAGTACACCAACATGACAATAAAATGCTGTACAACGAGTACACTGACATGACATAAGAGACAGACAGACAGACAGAGACAGAAAGAGACAGACAGACAGTGACAGACAGAGAGAGACAGACAGACAGACAGAGAGAGAGAGAGAAAATTTCCCAAATTATTGATTTCAATATACTAGATGGTTTTAAGGCTCGTAAAAGGTGACAAATCCAATTATTCTGCATATAAATTAGTCTAATTTTTACCGGATTTCCGTTACTCAGGCATAAAAAATGATAATAAAACAGCTTAGGTGCGTTGTCAAGAATTATGGAAGATATACCCGTTTCATTATTTGAAGAAATGTTTACAACTTTGCAATTTCTGTACATGTTCGAGGTTCCTCGGCTTGTTTCGTATAGTACGCATATATTGATGACGAAATACAAACAACACAATATCCTCGTAAATAAAGAAAGAGAACATGAGTTCGGTAAGATAGGTGTACGCAATGTCTTGTGCCGACCAATCAAAATGTGTTATCGGAAAACCGGCTCGGAATCGCTCGGCATGATTGAGTAAACAGTGATGTAAATTAACTGATTGTTTGTAAACACAATTGACTTGGAGGACACTGTATTTTGAGCTAGAAACAAGTTGTATTGCTCATTTTTTATGGTAATGTCCAATAGCATATATATACTTTTTTTATAACCTTTATAAATAAAATATGCAAAAATTATTTATAAATCGGTAATAATTACGGGTCGTCACATTTTATGGGCCATTAAAGCTGGGGAAAAGAACCCTACTAGCATAGCTATCGTTCAAATCATATAAACTTTAGATGCGTTTATTAATTTATGTTGTAAAACACATTGTTGAATAAATATGTTTAAACCAAAGCTGGAGATATTGCTTAAATAACGAATTGATTCACACCGACAAAAATCGACAACTAGCTCTATTGAAGATAAAAAGCTCAGATAATTATAACTCAGGCTTTCATTCCGATAATTGCATGCATACATCCATCAAGTACATTTATCATAGTTATGTGGTTACATTTTTAGATATAATGAACTAATTTCTGCTGTGAAACTTACCTCTTATAATGACAAAATTGTAACTTTTACCTTATTGTGTTTGCTACATTCATTTAAAATGTGTTCATATTATCTTGTCAATCACAGTGCAAAGTTTTGGGTCATCTGCTCTTATTTTTAGGAGGAAATCAGGTTACAGGTACTTCCCAGGGTTTCGGGTTAGTTGTGAACATATAGCCCCCTTGTGGCTTTAGATTCTTATCAATCAATCAAGAATATGTACAGTATAATATAATATTATTTAGTGTAGAACTATAATAGATCGTTTTGCATCATTATACTCTTCGTCGGCATATCAGCTGATTTGGGGTGTATATTAAGTGTATAACGTTATGTCTATATGTATTTTGCGTTTTATCAGTATAATCCGATTGCGACGAATGCAGGTATTCCCCAATAGGCAATCGGACTAGGCCGTCAAATTTTATTGAAATTATTCAACGTCTCGAAAAAATGAGCAAGTGAAAAACAACAAATGTATCCAGCGCTGAGCATTTTTAATGAATATGCCAATCGGCAATAATATGAGTGGTTGGGATTTTTTTAATTTATTGTTTTAAGGAAGGGGGAGGGGGGAGACTTTACCTCTTAGAAACGCGTGTTTTTATCGAGTTTTGAGGCTACTGTAAAAAGCGGAACACTGCAAGATTTGAAAGACGGGGCGATGACGAATTATTGCAGCCACTACCTTAGACATAAAATATCTGTATTCTATCATAGTTTCCTTTGCATATGAAGGTGTATAAAATCGGATTGTATTTAATATGTTCATATTTTCTTATATGTTAACAGGGGCTGAATACTTTTTGAAAGATATGGAGGTAGAATCTAATCCGGTGAGACTGGTCTTATAGTAAGTACACAAATCCTTTGTTAGACAATTCTAGTGGTGGGTTTCTGAAAATATATTAAATAAGGCGTACGTAAATAAACTCTTTTGCCTATGCTTTCTACACATAATAATGCTTGCTGTTTGAAACTAACACTTAATTATAATGTTAAAGAAGGAGTGATGGTTATTACCAACACTTAATTATAATGTAAAAGAAGGAGTGATGGTTATTACCAACACTTAATTATAATGTTATAGAAGGAGTGATGGAGAAGGAGTGATGGTTATTACCAACACTTAATTATAATGTTAAAGAAGGAGTAATGGTTATTACCAACACTTAATTATAATAGAAGAAGGAGTGATGGTTATTACCAACACTTAATTATAATGTTAAAGAAGGAGTGATGGTTATAACCAACACTTAATTATAATGTTAAAGAAGGAGTGATGGTTATTACCAACACTTAATTATAATGTTAAAGAAGGAGTGATGGTTATTACCAACACTTAATTATAATATTATAGAAGGAGTGATGGTTATTACCAACACTTAATTATAATGTTAAAGAAGGAGTGATGGTTATAACCAACACTTAATTATAATGTTAAAGAAGGAGTGATGGTTATTACCAACACTTAATTATAATGTTTAAGAAGGAGGGATGGTTATTGTTAAGTCTCTATGCCATTCCTTCACTTTGTTGGTGGACATGTAGAGTTGCCCTCGCCCGTCCGTAACTCCGTCCGTCCGTCCCTCAATCCGATTTTTCTGCCGCGCATGACAAAATAAGTATTGTTGCTAGAGGAACAAATTTTGTCAAACAAATCAATGGGCATGTTAACTTGCTCCCCTCCATTAATTGGATCGGATTGTTTTCGACATAAACAGAGTTATTGCTTAATTTAAAGTGAAACATTACTTGTTTGACTTGTGTCGCACATAACTTACAAACATTGTCGCTGGAGTTCTGAAACTCCACAAACATATTTAAACCCACGTGTAATTGCTTACATCCATATTTTAGTTCGTATGTGTTTGACACAACGGGACGTATTGTCCGTTTTTCTTAAAAAACATTATTGTTTACTAGTGTTGCGGGTAACTTAACAGTATTGCTGTTAGAGGGCTGATATATTAACCAGCATGTGATCACCCACCTATGCAAGTTCGCTCTTGTTTTATTTAAAGAAGTTTTAATTTTAATTTAGTTTTAAATGTACCCCCCTCACCACAAAACACACACAGACACGCACACGCACGCACGCACGCACACACACACACACACACACACACACGCACAAACAAAACCTCACTAAAATGTATGCTGACGTAAAGAAAATTAGGAATCAAAGTTAGGGTTTAACTCTTTATTTCCACAGATGCTGATAACAACTGGCAACCGTGCTGTTGTCGCTGCTGTTCATTATCATGATGATGACAATACTGATAGCCTTATTTTAATTTTTGTTTCCGCTTTGTATTATAAAGGGGCCTTTTCACGTTTTGGTAATTTGACAAATTCAAAATAAGTTTCATATTCGCAAATTTACGTTGTAGTTAGGGTATTTGTGAGGAAACAGTACAACTGAACATTTATCATGCTCTAAAATATCAATTATATGCATTTTTTGACGATATAACAACCTAAAAATTATATAGCGTTGCAACGCGAAACGATTGAATAATTTGGAGAGTTCTGTTGTTGTCGTTATATTTTGTGATACTTCCAAAATGGCTTATGTAAAGTATTAAATACATCACTCAACGTTTGAGCACGGATGGCCTAGTGGTCTAAGCGATATACTTTTACTCCAGGGGTCTATGGTTCGAGCCCAGTTTAGGGTTCCTATTTTGTTTCTTTAATATTTTTTTGAGATTTTAAGATCCCGTGCTTACATTTATCAATATAAAGCATTTAATGACAAACTCCAATACATGCCAAAATCTGTGAAAAGACCCCTTTTTAAAAAGGACGCTGAACTGAATGATTTGAAACCATTATTCCCTTTACAGTGACTCAATGGGTCAATCCAACATGAAGACCATAGTCCGCAGTATTTACCGCGATGCCATGGGGGTCATGCTCGTGTTCGACTTCAATCGAGCAGACACCCAGCAGCGAGTGAAAGAGTGGTTACAGTTCATTAAACAGGTTAGGATCTGGAACTAATCCTAGAGTAGTTACACCTAAATGAACATGTAAGGCTCGGGTACCAGTGAAAGAGTGGTTACAGCTCATTGAACAAGTTAGGATCTGGAACTCATCCTAGAGTAGTTACACCTAATTGAACATGTAAGGCTCGGGTACCAGTGAAAGAGTGGTTGCATCTCATTGAACATGTTAGGATCTGGAACGCGGCCAAGAGTAGTTACACTTAATTGATCATGTAAGGCTCGGGAACCAGTAAAATAGTGGTTACACCAAATTAAACAGGTAAGGCTTTCGAGCGAATGAAATAGTGATTCCCTGTACATCTGATTGAACAAGTAAGACCGTGGATTGAGTGAACGAGTTACATGTTAATTAATAGGTAAGGCTCTAGAAACGGCGACAGATCTGTTTACATTTACTTTAGATATACGGCGCAACACGAGTAACAGAGTGTTTACATCGTATCAAACACGTAATTCTCTGGAAGATATGAAAGAGTGCTAACATCTAATTGAACAGCTAAGGCTCTTTAGCAACTTATACAGAGTTAAAATAGTGCAACCATCATTAATAAATAGCTATTGTGTATGTTGTTGTGTTTTTATGTCATATATGTGGTTATTTACATTGATTTTATCTATAATCAAAGTGCGAAGTTTTGCGCGTTGTTAACTGAACGATATCCATGGCTTTTGTCTTTTAGAATTGCGAAATAAAGCCCGAAAAGATACTGGTTGGTAACAAGATGGATCTCGACGAGGACATGAAGAAACTAACAAATAAAGAAGTAACGGAGGTAAGTGCACATTCAAACAATACTCATGAAGTTTTTATTTTATTTGAGTTAACTTTATTATTAATCCTGTACGTATGAATGGTAAATCTTAAACCGTAATATTGTGACGATAGCAGCGAATATATAGCGAATATTAAGCATTTAGATTGCTGTTTAAATAATTAATACTATCTTTGCCAGGTAACGAAATCTCTTGAGCTCGATTTCATCGAGGTCAGTGCCAAAACTGGTTATAAAGTTGAGGAGGCGTTTGTTACGCTGGTGAATAAAATATTCACCAACAGAGAACGGGTAAGTACGAAAACATGGGAATAAAGTCGTTTGGTATTGGTATACATACCATCATTTAGCATCTACTAATAATCGCCTACCGGATGGTAATGGTGGTTGTCCTTGGGGGGCTGTTAATTACCCGTGTCCGTCGATAAGTCGGTCTATTTGTCTGTCCCGAAACTGACTGTTACTTACCCATGCATTGCAGGATATCGAAAGTACTTGGTACGTATGTTCACCTATATAAGAAGGCATATCGCGTGGACACACTTACCAGTTTACTTCAGAGTCCAAGTCACACTTATACAGCGCTTTATTGTAAAATATGGCTTTTAGGGATTTAAGTTCCCCATGAACTTACGTTTTTATTTATTTCTTAGCACTAATGCTCATCAATATGGGACGTGGCTATCTAAAGGTCAAGTTCATACTAAGAGATAAAAGGTCAAACAACATCATTTGCCAAATAAAAAGATTTGCTTTCTCTATAACTTAACCATGTGTTTATGGGTGTTTCGCAGTTTAATCTTTACGACACGAGTACCCCATGACTACCTTCAAGCGATTCTTGAAGATACAAAATAAAAATGCTGAATTAATTCAATTTAATTGTCAAGACTCTACCACTATGTCGAATGTGTATGCGGGTGAAATCAATGTCAGCCAGAAGTGTCGGAAATCAGTATGTAATTGCGCTCTTTTTTGTACTATGATGCTTTCGATAAGTTTAATCTTATAACAATGTAAAACATTTTTACACAGAACAGCCACGAATAACCATGTGCTTGTGCCGTTTCAGCTCCGACGCGACAACATGATCACCAGTATCCGGTTGACAGACAAACAAGTCCGAAAACATGATAAACAGGACTGCTGCGACTGACCGGAAGTGATGGACGATATACATGATACACACTAACATTAAAATATGCATAATTCATATAAACATATAACAATGTATAAGGCATAGTGTAATGTAAAATTGTATAAGGCATACTAATATATCAAAATGTAAACGGCAAAACAAGTTATTACCCGGTCGTATATGCCTACATTTGAGAAACCTATGTCGGCGTGACGGCATTATAAGTTTTAGTGTATAAACGTTTCTTGTCCATTTTGTGAATACTGCTTAATATATGTATTAATCTATTATTATTGACTTCATTCCATAATACATTGAAGTTGAGTATCATAAACGTATTCAAAACTTTCTTAGTTCTATGTTCTATCGAGTGATGATCTTTTTTAAAATATATCCTTTCCTTGATCTATGGGCGACAACTGCCTTAGTCATATATAGCAAATTGCCAAGGTTTAAAAGCCAAATATTATTTTATCCCACTTTTACAGCGAAATCGGTTGATTGAAGCCCCGTTTATTAAATTTCATCTATAATCAACGGCAAGGCTATAATCAATGGCACGAAATGACGTCATCAACTGCCGAACCGGGACTACTTTTTCCCACGCACCTCGTCACCTGTGTTTGCCAAGTGCATCAATAATAAAAACAATCTCAAATGTTTGTCAATCTTAATGACCTTAAAACAAAGGAAAGTAGCAAAAAACGTGTTTTTTTGTCATTTATTTTTATTGAAACCTCAAGTATTAGGTAAATTTAACACTATGCAAATAGGTTCTGTTGTTGTTGCTCCCCTTTGAAGAAGTCAGTGCGAGTTGCTCCCCTTTGACCGTAGAAAACAATCGTCTGGACCAAGAAATCCTGTGTTAATTTACAAGCTGTACTCGGATATGCATCCATCTGATTTTTCTTCAAAGCATCTTTTCTACCTGGCAATACGCACAAATGACACTGCATCCCGGTGATTCTTGCGTCAACAATTGGGTGTCAACAAGTTAGGTCAGATGCTGAAGGCCATGGCAAAAGACTCCGGCTTTCTCAAGCACAAGAGAATAACGAACCACTCAGTTCGCAAATTCCTGGTCCAAAAATTTCGAAATACAAATATCCACCCACTGAAACCATGGCAATAACAGGGCACACAAATGTCCAGTCATTAACCAATTATTCCAACATATCTGTTGAACAGCTGCAAAAGTGTTCATTCTTGCTCAGTCCAGTAAATGTAACAATCCAACAGTTCCTCTTGTACACCTTCACGAACCGAAACTATGGCCGAAATGCAGCCTAGACAACCACTGTCTACCGTCGAACAAGTTGATCTTGATGTTCGCCCCACCCAGTCACTTCACGGTTCACCAGCGTTCGAACAACTTTGCCTCACAATTCTTTGGTGCCACTTTCAACATTCAAAATGTTAATGTATATAATTAGCTTAAATCCAAGTAATCTTTGTTATTTCGTCACGAAATAACCACATATTATAACAAAGAAGCAAATAATGTGCACCTCGTGATCGACTCGATAGTTTGATATCGAAAGTGAATTGTGTGTGGTGTTAGGCTACGTTGTAAACAAATGTAGTTCCTTGTATATAACAACTTAATGTCATATTGATATCATAAAACTTAAAGATTTGCAATTCAATATGATTAAAATTGTAATTAATAACGCTCGACACTTTGTTACAGAACGATATTCTGATTTAAAAAAATGATTATTTGATCAGCGGTTATTTTTGGAACGCGGAGTAATACACTGACCTTGGTTACACTACAGTCATTATCAAAGTACGACAAACACTCGTGAAAACTTATTTTGTTTAAATAAAAAAAGTTTACTGAATAAAAAGTGGGATAAATAGAATAATAGGTCAGTGTTGATTATAGATCAGGTTCATCATGCTCGGCACGAAAACGAAAAAGCACTCGCCAAGGCTCGTGCTTTTTGTTTTCTAAGCCTCGCATGATAAACCTGATCTATAATCAACACTAACCTATTATTCTCTATATACATATTACACGTTCACATTAGTGTTAATGACGGTACTTTACTTTCAAAACAATTGTGGTACCTGATGTTCACTTCTGTTCGTATGATTACTGATGTTTTGGAGATTTTTATGTCCCCACTTGAAAAGGTCTTTTTATGCCCCCAGATCGAATGATCGGGGGTATATTGTTTTGGGCCTGTCTGTCTGTCATTGTATGTGTGTGTCCCAAAACTTTAACCTTGGTCATAACTTTTGCAATATTGAAGATAACAACTTGAATTTTGGCATGCATGTGTATCTCATGGAGCTGCACATTTTGAGTGGTGAAAGGTCAAGGTCATCCTTCAAGGTCAAATGTCATTTTTTCTAAACAAGCTGCCGTGCGGCTTCAAAGCGCAGAAGGGGGCATTGTGTTTCACAAACACAGCTCTTGTTATAGTTACATTGTAGCATGTACGATATTTCAGATGTTTTCAACGTTTGTGCTGTTAACAACTTTGTATTTGATTTACGGAGTATACAACTAAAGATGCAATATTTATACTTCAGTCATTAGTTCAGAAACTATATGAAAATAAACGTATGTATGTTATATTTGACGACATATTGAAATGTTTTGATTCTATTTATAGAAACGGTCGATGGTTGAAAAGGTTTGAATCGGGGTTATGTTTTACGAGTTGTTAGAGATATGTATAACAATGTTAAATCATGTGTTAAGTCATTTTTCTTCATTTTCTGATTATTTCTCTTACTCAATAGGCTTGCGTCAAGGGGAGATAATGTCCCCTTTGCTTTTTTCTCTCTTTGTTGAGGACTTAGATCTTTATCTCCAAGATGATATAAATGCAGGCATAAATTAGATGATGTTATGATTTTATTACTTTTGTTTGCGGACGACAAGCCTATTATAGGTAAAAATCCAACATAATTTCAAAACCATTTAGACCATTTGCACACTTACTGCAACAATTTGGGATTGCAGGTTAACATAAATAAGACCAAAATTATGGTTTTTCGTAAGCGAGGTGTATTACTGACCTCAGAGTAGTGGACCTAAAAAAGTCAGCCAATAGAAGTTGTTAGTGATTTTAACTATTTAGTAGTTATTCATAATTATACTGGTAGTTTTAATCTTAATTAAGAATATTTAGTTGGTAAAGGGCTAAAGCCATGAATGTTTTACTTTGTAAATGTCAGGACTATGTTTTGAAGCATAGTACTCTTTGTCAAGTGTTTGATGCCTTTGTTGGCTCTATCATCAATGATGGAGCAGAAGTTTGGGGATATACTAAGTCAAAAGACTTAGAAAGGCTGCATCTAAAATTCTTAAAAAGTCTTTTACAAGTTAGACTTAATACATGTTATAATATGGTGTAAGGTGAACTTGGGAGATATCAGCTTTATATGCATAGATATGTAAAAAAAATCTGTCTGTTTGTCTGACCAAAAACAAAAACGTTTCGTTGATTGGAACTATCTGAGTGCTCTTTGAGAAATTCAATGCTAATTTTGTTGCATGTGTTTTTTACCTTCCATTCCATTTGGAAAATTAATATATGTGTTCATGATCTGTATTTGTTGAATTAAATTCTGCCTATATACACTTTTCAAAGCCTACATGTACGCACTTTATAAATAAGCTATTCTAGTTAAGTTGATGTGGAGTAAATGTGTAAAGTATTCAATCGTTTATAAAAAGTATGCATTAAAAGCGTTTCAAACACTTATCGGTTAGCTATAAATTTTAGGTTTCCTTGTTTACATTGTCCCTAAAAAAAATAAGTTGACATTTCAACTATCATTTTAAATCACTACATAAGATGTTATGATTACCATTTTAAGTATACAAGTAATATTTACGATATATTTAGTTGCTTATAGTGTTAAGAAAATAGCGACCTACTTTATCTCCAAAGGTGCTTTGAATACATCCTGAAACTTTGACCTGATTATTGTGTTTAAAGAGAAACAGAAATACACTAATTGGCCCTTTATTATGAGCCATTTGTACTTTAAATAATGTTGTTTTGCCAATATTTAGACAGATGCCTTTTCTTTTTTGGTCAACTGATTTGAATAAATATGTGCACAGTCGTACTACAGAATTCTTATTCAACTGATCTTCTTCATTTGGTGGATAAATGTCCTAGTAATGTTTTTTCAAGTAATGATATTCTCACTTTAAACAAGCAGATAAAAAATAGCTGTTTTGCATTTCATTAATTGTCTTAAAATTTATGTTTATCATTAGGGCGTTCGGTTAATATTCATCGACATTTCTTTGTGAAATAATTACCTTCTCAGTTCTGGGTTTATATTGACAATTTTTTTAGGAAAAGCTAAGGAAAGTCTTAAAATTAATGAAATGCCTTTAGTATCTGGCTATGTTATTTTCAAGTATTTAAACATTCATATGTTCAAACAGGAACATTTTGCTACATCGATTGATATTTCAACCTTTTAAAGCTGACAACATTAGATTTCTAACCGAAAACCTGATCTGAAATTAGCCATGGTGTTAAAATTTCCCTACGGAGCTCTGTGAATATCGGCCCTGAACAATAGAAAGCTGGACAACAAGAACACCGACATGACAATAGAACGTTGGACAACCAGTACATCGACATATCAATAGAACGCTGGACAACGTGTACACCGACATGGCAATAGAACGCTGGACAACGAGTACACTGACATGACAATATAAACCTGGACAACGAGTACACCGACATGACAATAGAACGTTGGACAACGAGAACATCGACATATCAATAGAACGCTGGACAACGAGTACATCGACATGGCAATAGAACGCTGGACAACGAGTACACTGACATGACAATATAAATCTGGACAACGAGTACACCGACATGACAATAGAACGTTGGACAACGAGTACACTGACATGACAATAGAAATCTGGGCAACGGGTACACGACATGACAATAGGACGCTGGACAACGAGTACACCAACATGACAATAGAACGCTTGCCAACGAGTACACCGACATGACAATAGAACGCTGGACAACGAGTACACTGACATGACAATAGAACGCTAGACAACGAGTACACCGACATGACAATAGAACGCTGGACAACGAGTAAACCGACATGACAATAGAACGCTGGGCAACGAGTACACCGACATGACAATAGAACGCTATAGAACGAGTACACTGACATGACAATATAACTCTGGACAACGAGTACACTGACATGACAATAGAGCGCTAGACAACGAGTACACTGACATGACAATAGAACGCCGGACAAGGAGTACACTGACATGACATTAGAAAGCTGGACAACGAGTACACCGACATGACAATAGAGCGCTAGACAACGAGTGCACTGACATGACAATAGAATGATGGACAACGAGTACATTATTTTGACAATAGACAGCAGGACATCTTTGTTAGTAGCAGCGGGATGCGTTTGCTACTTTTCTTAAAAACTTTAAAGATGAAAGATAATATAGTTCAGGCCATGGATAAATCCGTCCTTACTTTTTTTGTTGGAATGGATCATGGGTGAACTTGGCTTATGGCAGTAAAGCGAGTTACAAAAATAGTTGTAATTAAAGTGAATTTTATGATGGTAGTATATTTATATTACATTATAACAATTGTGAATAAGACAGCATTGTTTTGTACCGTACGATTGCTGACATACAAAGAGCGAAAGAGAGAGAGATCACTTCATCACGTACACGCATAGTTTTTAGAAATTATATTTCCATTCTTGTTTGCTCTTGCACATATTGTATTAAGCCTCGCAGTTTGTTTGTTTTTTATTATATAAAGCTTCACCTGATACTAGCATATTACACAACAAATGGGCGGTAACCTGTCATTCACTATATAATATGTTGTTAAGAGTAACAAGCCTTCCATATTACTTTATATTCATTTTTTAGTGTGAAATTGTGGCATATGAATGTTAGTATTTCCTTGTTGTACTGTTCGTTCATTTGTCCTCACTTAAGATGTGGTTGGGCAGGGAATGGTTTAATATTTTTTTGGCCAATAGTACGAATACGCACTAAGGCTTTAAATAGATGCGACCGCAGTCATAAAAAGGTAAACGCGGTAATAACTGTATGAAATTTATAAATTAAATCATATTTTGGAACTATAATAGAAACATAGTTACAAAAGTTATCATTATCAAAACCTTTGTTTGTAATAACATATAAAAATCTTATTTTGTTTTGAGATAAAAATTGCTGCATACATACAAGTATACAAGAGATTTGACTGGAACCAGCAAAGTTGGATCAAATCCCTGCCTATATAACCACCCACGTGATGATAGCCGAGAAACGTGGTAAAATATTTTTCCCGTTGGTCTTTTTATTTTTTAATTTTGGTAATTTATTTTTTATTATGACCCTGAACGTACTCACCATTTTCAAAATATAAAAGAAAATTATACTACTTTTCAAAATATACTACTAACACAAAAAACATAAATTAAATCCTACCTAATCTGGTAGGATTTTCTTGTGATTGCAGAGATTGTATGTGTCAGAGAGCATGGAACGACAACTCTGTGTGGAGATTGAGAAAAAACATTTACATTCAAATGAATGAACGGATTCACCGATACAACACATCATATTTGAAATACGTACATAGCTGTAACAATAATAGTAGTGGAAAGCGATGACAATGTTGTGAACATTACACAACATGAACAAAATAGTGCAATTGTTGAAACTCATACAATTATTATTAAAGCAGGATATTGAGACAAATTTATAAGTTTTGAGTGACATTCAAATAAATAGAAATAAAGATATGGTTAATATGTGATACCTTTTCAATTAATGTCACATACAACTAAATTTTAAGGGCGTTTGTCGTCAACTCAAAACTTTAGTCAAAACGAGAGAGACAAGGCGCCCCTTACGGTGAGTCCTTTACAACAATAATGAAGTGGTCTTTCACTACACAACCAGACCTAGGAGAAGAACATGTTGACACATACATTTGCAAGCTGGTCTGTGAGACATAAGCTTCTTTGCATATCAACATCCGTTTTATCTACACAGAATTGTGGCTCAGCCTATTTGAAATGTAAAGTTTAATACAGCCCCAAGGAAATGTCGATGGTCGACTTCATTTTTGGACCAACAGGATTTTTCACGGGATCCATGTCTTCTCAGAAAATGTGTAAATGCTTTACATACAAGATGATATGTTATGAGAGCAGGAATGCCTGAAAATGTCTGTGAATATTCCAAACCAACAACTTAACGTAATATGAAACAGAGTGCCATTGCCGAAATCCAATCACCACACACTGTGGTCCCTGTAACATGCGCGTTATAAACCAAAATTTCATCGTTTGTGATTGAATATGTAGTGTAAATTTAAATTGCTATCCCTTTTCAGCACATGATGCGAGTGGTACACGATTTGATTGAGTTCTGATTATGTCCGATATCCATGTGCTAGGTCCGCATGCATACAATGGGCTGGGCATGGAAAGTGGAATTGGTTCTCTATTCAGCTCTAAAAGCCAATGAAACGCAATATTTGCGTGTTTTGAAAATGACAATGATAACCATGTGATGGGTCCGCATGGATAAACAATGAGCGTGAAATGGACATAAGAAGTGGCCTATCCTACGCCCCTGGGATTGAATGAAATGTGTAGGAAACCTACGACTTGAGGTGGCGAACCTGTACTTATGCAGAACCTATTTACTAGGGCAACACAGCGTGGGAAAAAGACATATATCGAGGATGTCTTATCGAAACACAACTGACCGAAATAACTGATGAATAGCATGCAATAGACAGCGGAACAGCAAACCCAATTAAAGACAATTACATATGTATCGTGTTTGTCATTTAACAAAATATTGACACTAAAACACTATAGTCTAGAGACGTATTAGAATGCTGGATACTCATCAGTAAGAGTCATGTAAATGATACAAATAATCATCACTGCTGGTGCATTCACTTTCTTCCAACAGACCCGTAAGATAATGTTCCCGTTACATTTCCAGCGCTTTGCAATGAGGACAATATATATGACATCGGAGGTTCTCTGAAGGTATTGTCATCAAAAGGACGTTTTGTTCATATGAAAATAATTTTCGGAGCAAATCTTCATCCACAGCAGTCATCCGCTCCCATTTCATCAAACCGAGATCAGCAATCCAATGAAGAGAATACCTTTCAGTTGCCTTCTCAAAAATATCTTCGCTGTTAGTGACCCGGTGCCTCAACCACAAGTCACCGACGAGTCTATAGTGAAATATGCTACAAGGGTTTATCATATCACCTAAATTTGATCCTGGTAAATCGAACGTGCGGATACGAAATCGACACTTGAGGTTAGGGCCGAACACGCGTTGTATGCAAATGGCCCGTTTAACACCGTGAATAACGAAGCCATCTTTCAGTGGTACAACATTATCGTTGAAAGAAGCTTTGATGTCGATTGTATCTAGTTCATATGTTATTGCGTTATACAATATAATGTTTTCATGTGTTATAAAAATACAAATGTTCGATTCATTAATGTACATCTTTAAACCACGATTGCTTTTTAAACTAAATTTCGATTCAATATGAATGTTCATGCTGTAGTCATGGTATGTTCCAACGTAAACTTCAAATTTAAGATCCTCATCATATGGCGTATCCGTCCAGAATAATGCCCACTGTTTGAGCAATTCACGTTCCCACTCAGGCAGATCTTTTTTACTTTGCTTGTTAATTATGTTAGACTTGCAAACAAAAACAGTTGTTTCATTAGCACATATATGAGAAAATGATCCATGACCATCATTGGGGAATTCAATAAAGCGCGAACTGCATTCAGAAAGATTGACTATTTGAATTTTGGATAAGAGACATACCCCGTATTTATGTGGTTGAGAAGAAAAAAAAAATATATATTTTACATCAGAAGCCTTATCGAGATCCAACGAAAATGAAGCATTAAACCATTGGTCGTTTGATATATCAAACAATTTATATGGTTCTGAACTATGACTCTTGAAAATGACAATACAATCCCGTGGTGTAAGAGGATATGTCTTTTTTTGAACTTCTGGTGATATTTGTTTTAAATCGTCAATTACGAATGCTTCCATTGCCAATAAAAGTGTACTCGCACTGATCTCATTCAGATTAATCAACCGCAACAGAGTTTGAATAGAAGTTCTAGCGGTGCCACAAACTTGACTCCTGCGTATTAAAAACTGTAGTCGTGTGTCCATTGAAACATAGCGGAGTGTTTCGTTAGTGAAAAGTTCTTCAATAAACTCGTTTGTAGCGGATATTAACACATCACTTTGTAGGATTTCATTCAGATAACTTTTTACGTATTGACTGACGCTTCGGTTTTCAAACTCGTACAATGATGACAGCTCTAAAAGATTTTTCAAATTGTCTATATTTACGGGAATGTTTTCTGCATGTTTCACACAGAGGGCTTTAAGATTCGGAATCATCAGGAATTCAGCAAGATCGAAGAGTTCTGTGAGACGTTTTTCGCACACATTCGGAGTAAGCCCGTAAAGAAATGTTACGGCCGTTTCGACTGTTGTAGCTGTATAACCATTTAATTCAATTCTTGCTGTAAAAGAAATAAATACAGAGCGATAACTTGCCCGGAGTTATTAAAACCAATACACTCAATTTTTTATTTTAGAATTCAACACATTTATTATTTGAATTAACGAAATAATTGTTCAATGCTAGATGTACGATTAATGGCTCACCTTGTTTTCGTGACAGGTAACCATCGATAAGGCGCTTGAAAAACGGACTGTTTATTAGCACACTGGAATGAAATCGCCTGCTCTGAAATAGTATAAACAAAATCATATACACGTCTAGCACTTTATTATTTTTTATTTGAAGCTGTCACAAGATAATGTTTGCCTAATTTAAATTGAGACTTTAACACGTTAAAAAAGTCTTAACTTACATAATCATATAAAGAGCTCACATGGTTCCATAATGTGTCGTCCCTTAAAACTCAGTGCAATAGCAGGTTCAGCATAATGGCTTACTCTGTTTTTGTGCATGACACATTTATCGGCGACATTTGCATTTAGGAATTTAAGTTCCCAAAGACCGCATCATACGATAACTCCCACAATAAAACATGGAAAATTTTTAAAAAACAGCGTCAAAGCTATTTTACCTTTAAAACACATTGACGCGAACGTAGTCTTAATCTGATGTTTACAAAGTGTCTTTGTTTAAAAAATGATGTGCGGATTTAATTAATTAACTAACTTATGTTCTGAAACTACTTGGGAACTTTCGGCATTTCCTTGTATTCTTATAGAGAATGTCACTAACACCTTGTCACTATAATTATCTCAGTCCTGTCCGGGACAGCTTTGAAAGCATTTGAATATCTTTGATGATAAGGTTTTCATAACATTTGACCTCTCAGTTTAACATAAGATCGAAAGTAGCGAAATGTCTATTGAAGGTTTACCTTCGTGCAATGTTATTTTGCATTCCTTCGAAGCATAAATAAATTAGAAAGTGGACATTCCAGACTTTTCATAAAGTAATGATTTTGTTTACATTTAACGTCAATGTATGACATTAAAATTGCATGGTTATTGCAAAGTCGAATTCATTCCGCCACCACCGCTGGTGGTACTGGTATAATACTAGATTAAATGTAGATTGTAAAAGGTCAAAAACAAACCAAAAAAACACATTTCATAAATTAATGATTTATGTTTACATTTCACAATATTTGAACTCTTATTTTATTTAAGTATATATATATAAAATTCAATCCTCTTAATACTTTTTAAATGAAGTAGAACCTTATAGAAATTACATCTTACCCATGTTCCTACTTTAATAGTAAAGTCACAGACACTGCTTTGCTCCTGAACCTGTTTCCGCAAATCAACTAAGGAAAACTTTGGTTTGTACACGTCACAAATATCCATTGCTTATCATCTGAGCACTGCATTTATTATTGGGTACAAAGCAACGCTGTCCAGCCTTTTTGGTATTTTAAATATTTAAGAATAATAGTTCCATGTTTGAGTTTCTTATTCTTAATCCAACAATGACCGTTCGTAACTAAATCTTAGCTTATCTTGATCAATTAAACACAACGTTAAACACGGTGTAAACTGTAAGTATAATTGATTTTAAAACTTGCGATCACTTTTGAGAAATTGATACGTATACAGTAACACTGTTTTACAATCGGAAATCAATATAATATTTCGTTTATGATTAAATAGTGGAGAGCAAACTTATTGCTTTCCGTCATGTAAAACGAAGACATTGGAAATCGAAAACAAAACATGGAGTTTGGAGAGTCATGTGAACCCGATTATATTCAAGATGTACTTCAACAGCAAGTAGAAGAACAGAGTGTTGTGTGCGATATTAAGGTCATAGCTAAGACATGGGTATGTTGTTTTGTCATAAACGTTGTGGTATCAAGGTTTTTAATTTTTTCCCCAACGAAACATAATTTGAAATGTATATATATATATATATATATATATATATATATATATATATATATATATATATATATATATATATATATATATATATATATATATATATATCTTAACAAAAAGGTCGAACATTAAAAACATAGCGTTATCCTGTCCTCAACGTTATTACACGTACGCTGTATGTATCATATATGCATGTGTGCATCTAATTTTTGTATAAAATCTTGTCTTTGTGAAATATAAAATTTCATGTTTACTAGAAATATAGTATTTAACGGAGACAATTAAACTGACAATAACAAGGAATCAAATATAAAAACGCTATTATACCGTTACCGATAAAACGTTTGAGGTTGGAAAGATACATACATGATTTAAATTAATTTTCGTGTATAAATTAACACAAAAATATAGTAAAATTATGGAAATAAATAGTTTAATTAAATGTTTTTCAAAACAAATGGTGTTTATAAAACAGAAAACGTTTGTTGTATTATTACAGGAAAAGCGATATCATCTTCATGTTCTGATTGCAAGTCCATTCTTTCAGCATGTGTTTGACCACAATTTTCAAGAGCAAAGTGAAGGTAAGTTGCTTTCATCCATATTTTGCATATCATCGATATGCCAATACAGTTTGAAATACGCGTTTTTCAAATAATGTTCTCAAATCGAAACAATTATTTAAGAATCAGTATCAAACCACCAAATACTGCTTAGTTTAAAGGGTCCTTTTCACATTTGGTAAATTGATAAAATTAAAAAAAAAGAAGCTGTTTCAGAGTCGCAAATTTTCGTTTTAGTTCTGATATTTGTGAGGAAATAGTAATACTGAACATATACCATGCTTTTTTGTATTTTTTGTTATTTTAGGCGCAGTGCAAATGCACATAGGCACCCCAGCAACAATAGATATGGCGCTTATGTTTTTGTATGGGAAGGAGCCTCAACTTAACATTGACAACATCGGTGAGGTTCTAGGAATAGCGGAGTTCTTATTGCTACCGACGTTAAAAACGTTTTGTGTTCTGTGGCTTAAAAAAAACAAAAAAATCTGAAAATAATATTGTCCGTATCCTTGAAATGTGTTGTCTTTATGAATTTAAAATTGATGGGGTGGAAGAATTTATTGAGCAAAGATTGTTGACGTTGTTGGATGGCGACCGGCTACTATCTCTAACGCCAGATTCAGTAATGATGTTACTCTACGACGATCGTCTCTCATATGTTCCAGTTGAATTAAAACTTCGTTTTGTATTACAATGGATTCAAAAAAGAAGTATTACAGGGTCGAGTCAAATCAACACTTTGATGTCGATGATTGATTTGTCCAGAGTAAAACTAAGTCACGAAGTATCCTTTCAGCAATTAGTTCCATGCCTGGTTACGTGCGTAGTCGATGTTTCGTATGTAACAAACACGAATACTTATTGCACGAAAGTAGCAGTGTACTGTATTGAAAAACAGCAATGGTACAACGTGCGACTGCCATACCCAACTCAGCATTTTCTGCAAATATATACCGACACATCAACAAATGCGTGTTACGCTCTTTGCTACAATAATGTTTTAAATTGCGTTGATATCCAAGACATTGTAAACAGGACATCAGTAAGTATTCCACTCGGAGTCGAAGTCATTGCGCTTAGGGTTTTGACGAGGAAAGCTATTTTTAAAAATGGCTTCTGCTTTATGATGTTGTATTGTCCAAGGAATCGATCAATATTATTGATGGGGCAAATATTAGAACAAACAGAATTTTTTCTTCCAACAAAATTGCAGCCTTGTTAGTGAACGAGAAAAATATTGTCAAGCTAATTATATACGATCTCGCCGCATGCATGATATGTACCGTTTCACAAGTATACACAACATTAAATAGTGTTACTGTATATGGGATAGAACATGGCTTTGCAATACTCGATGGAAATCGTATACAAATAATAAGGAATCAACACGGTTCAAATTCTAATGCCACGTTTGTTGTGACAGAAATAGTGCGATCATCGAATTTCGTTTATCATTTCGTAGATAACACATGTTACCGATTCCAATCAGGAAGGAACACACTCGAAAAAATTGATATACACAAATTTCTTGATACTTCAAATGACTGGAGAAGGATTGAAATTCCACGAGGTTTAGAATTTGGGACATCGTCTCTACAAAATCTGTTTTGGGTGAATTTTCCCGCGCGCTTACTCAAGTGTCATTACTCTTGTCCACATTGTATTCGGTTAGATAAAGAAGAGCTATAAACACCAAAGGCGTTTGTTACGCTTCTCCACAGCACAACCACGTTCAGACAGCGAGAGCGATTGTAATACAAATAGCGATACCGACTCAGATAGTTGACCCTTCGTTGTACACACGACGCAATGGTGATATGCCATGTAGTGTATGTTTTGCAATTTAAGTGCAATTATAACGTGTCTTATGTATGACTTATATGTATGGAAAAATGCAGTGAGGACATTTTGTAAAAAAAGGATAAGTTTTTGAATATAGCACTACAGTATATACTGATTAAGATAAACAATATTTACATTTGAAACTTACTTGCTTTAAATGTGTTTTCCTCATAACCTACAAGTACCATTTTCTGACGAATTGATTAACATGTACATGAACGTTTATGTGAGTACAAACTCTTGTGATCGTGATGTTTTGTCGGTACTTAACATTTGATAGCAAACTCATATATTAAGGTTTGTTAACTTTCTTGTAAGAGATTTGTTCTTTTAATTCATGGACATAAATGTTTTTTAATTTTTCTATTAAAACGCTGTTTGCCATTAAATAAAGCATATCAATCAGTAAAAAATTGTTTTTCAATTTTAAACACATGCCTTTCTTTACATGTTGTAAATATAACTCGTAAATATTTTACAAAAGCAACACATCGTCATGTTTATGAAATGACGTCCATTCTTTTAGAATGCTTATATTTCAAGATTATTACTTAGGGCATCGCTATCAGTGCGAAACAGGACGTCATGTGATGCGTCGATTTACAGATGACCAGAACACAAACATGAACAATTTACGGGATCTGATTGTGTGTCGAAATTCGGTTATTAACACAACAAACAATCCGCCATGGATAAGCTTATGTATATTGTATTTTACAGGTCAAGAACGGGGAAGCGTGTGTGTAGGTACAGCAGTAACTTGATACCGTAGAAAAGACGTACGCATTCCTGTAGAAAAACATTAAGAGCAAGTGCGAGAAAGGAATTTACAGTACTTTATTAATTATCAGGGACTGAGCAAAGGTTTTTGTACAGAGGGTAACCAAGCTCTTTAGACAAAAATGATGTGTTTTAGTGAATATGAAATTTTTTGAAAGCGCATCGAAACGGTATTGACACTACTACAACAGCTTCACTTACTCCTCCTTCTTAAGTAATTGTGACCCCTTGAAATACCTTCAATTGACCTGTTCAGCAGTTTCCGCCTTTCTTAAGTAAAATGTTTTTTTCATTTAATTTATTTTCGCAATTGATAATTAGTTAATTTAGCTTGAAATTACGGTTTTCATGCGATCAAACCTATTGTGAATGTTGTTTTAATTTACTAAAGAATGAAGCAAATATACGTGTATTCCTTAATAATAACAAAATGCAGTACGCCAAAGTATACAGCTAATGGTTTTGTTGATGCATAAAATTTAATTGACAAACAAATGCATTCAAATTTCAAACTTTTATTAAACTTTTACGATATCGCTATGCATTTAAGTCACTATGCTATAAAGTTTCATAAGATACGTGCGTTTCGAAGCGAAGTTAAAAAACGAACAGGATACAGTTACAAGAAATCTAGCCTAACGTAGCTTTCATATACATACCCCAGGTGAAATCCAGATAATGTATTGTGAATTATGCTAATTCGTGAAGTCATATTATCTATGAGTCAGATATCAGTTATACAGAGCACATAAAGGCCATGTTGAAATTTACAAAGAGTCGGTTTTCATTAAGTGTAGGATTCTGTCGACATTGTCTCAATATAGTTGTGTTGAAAAAGAAACATAATTTAGCTGATGCATTTAATTATTAGATTGATCTTAAACAGATTAATCCAGTTGTGATTTGTTTAACCTGAAAATTTCTAGTACTATTTTTTCCTGTCGGAACAGTGTCAAGGTCGAAAGCTGCTCGTGTCGATTTGACGAAGACTCCTACACCGTCATCGACCTGCACGTGTTCGTAAAGGTAAGCGCGATCACGCCACTGACTGTAACTTCAATATCTTCATGCGCTCGCTCGCTGACACAAAGACGACAAGGCTCCCTTTAGTATGACCTTCAATATAGCTTCATGCATACGCTTGCTTATATGAAAACGAACACTGTAAAGTTTTCAATATCTGCATTCACACGCTCATACATAGGAACACGATAACACCTCTATAAGTACAAACTCCAATAGCGACCTTTACCAATTTTATATATCCTAGCGGTCATTAACACGAACACGTGCTAACAACTTATATAAGACACTAAGCTCAAGCTACATAAACATAGAAATTTGTCAAAAATAAACTTTCGGGTTCCAACTTTTCATGTCTTAGCAGACAGTTTTTCGGCACAAATGACGCTTAGAATACTTATATGTTCAAATAAAATCCCCACAATAGACGTGTCATACTAACGAAATAGGTCTACATTATTTGATTTTTCTTTGACAAACATGAGAATATATAATATATATTATATATAATAACAGGTTACTGTTGCATCGTTTTGTAATATATCTGGCGAGGCTAAGACTTATATAACGGCAAGGCTTGCCGAGCCGTTATTTTATTCATGCCGAGCCGGATATATTACAAAACGATGGAACAGTACCCTGTTTTTTCTGTCTATCATACCACATTTTCCTAAATATCTGCAAAATAATCCATTTTTATACTTAAAATGTACGAACCGCCTCTGATTTTGCTGATCCGGCTTTTACACGTTAAAAGCATGTAGAAACGGCGTTCAAAAATGCGACACGAATAATCGCTTATTTTAAACATCGTATAGAGAAAAAAGTTTGTTTGCACTACAAATGGGAAGAGTACATCCGTCAAGTATAAACGTCTTAAATTGTAGATCAGGAATGGACTGCAGCGACAAATTTAATCGAAGAACACACTTCACCGAATAGTTTGGGGACTCCATTTTGGAGATGTTTATTGAAATTGACATTTTGATGATGGTGTCAATATTGACATAAGCGTGTTGAATCGTTTGTTTAAATAGTTGAGGATCTGCATACAGTTATCATTTGTCTTGACTTTCTGTGCAACACTTGCGATTGCAATGACTATATTGGTATTTAAGATTTATTGTCCCGTTGATGTCGTCATTTAACTTCTGTAGTGCGGGCTGTGGTGATTTTTAAAAAATAAACGTTTTTGTGATTTATGACTTTTTACTGTAATAAAATATGTACGTTCTTGGTATCAAATTGTTTGTTTTGTTGAACCTGATGCATGTTGATAGAAATTGTTGACTTTATTGCAAATCCCACGTAACTCCAAACATTGACGGATATAAGAACTTCCGTTGACTTTGATATAAAAAATATATCAGGCAACATTATATCAGGCAGAAAGCAATGCGGTGATATGATAAAACACAATGTTAGATATGGAAGGGAATATCCGCCAGTCCATTCATGTTGCCAAATGACAATTACATATTGCTTAATGACAATAGCATATTGCTAAATGACAATTGCATTTTGTTTTATTTTATTTGTTACAAAATAACTGCGTCTTCCTTGCGTCTTAATTTAAATTAATGCTTGTTTCTATCAGTTAGTGAAACATTGCTTGCATACTTCTTTTTAATGTTTACTCGACAAATAAATTATTTCTGTTAAATTGTTCATGTGTCTACCTTCTTGTTGCTGAATATTATCATTTCAATACTAAAAATTTCTAGAAAATGGCATTTTTTGTAAGTTCTTCTAAGCGAAAGGAATAAGCACAAGGCAGCAGCTCACATGAAGTAAGCCGAATGCCGAATGCATTAAGACGAATGCATTAGTAATACTGAATTGCATACGATTGTAATCCCCATTTCGACATTGAGTTGTCATTTGGTTTGTGATTAAGGTCTATTTGAAGTTAATGGACGCAATCATGTTTTCATTTGTAAACACGTCAAACGTCCCATAGTATCATTGTAACGAAAGTGGGTTACGATGATCAAACTGTTGGCTTGTTTGAACTATTAATTTCATTCTGTTTTCATCGCATATCTTTGTAACACTGTCATTTATCTAATCAAATCGGTTGATACCTAGGTTGGTAAAATTGTATCTTATTCAAATAATTCTTTTTAATTGTTTTATACTAGTTTATACCCCAAACGGCATGGAAATTCATACAAAGAGCTAATTAAAATGGACAGCAATGTGAGAAAATAAGTATGCACAGTTACCTCATTTACGAACAAAAATAATTATGTTTTCTGGAATTAATTGGTTTTTCTTTTTCATTTCAAATGTTTATATTTCGGATACTGTTTTATACTATTATCAATATATGTTGACCATCTTACACCTGTTTCTGTATATTGGGTACGAGATGACTTTGGATAGGTACCAGCTGACCAAAAAAACAGGTATAAGTTGATCAAAATGGGTTTGAGTTGATCACAGTATGTGTTGAACAGTTACCTAACAGGTGTCTTCAAACAGACACATTTAATGAAGATTTTTCTTGTATGTACAGAGCTCCAGATAAGGTTTTGTGAAATTCTTAAATTACTACCAGATTTTCAAAAAGAATTCTTAACTCTGAAATTTTATTCTTAACGTTACTACTAAGTTTTGGAAAATAATTCTTATTTTTTCTAAATTACCTAAAAATAAACAATAATGGTCATTTTCATGTAAAAAAACACAAAATAAACATACTAGCAACTTTATTTATACGAGTTCAACAGTGTCTTTTCAGTATTATACTATTTTATTTTTCAAATACCTTCATATGCCCAAACTGTGGTTAGATTGCATGCCTTAGATGAATTTTTACATATTTCACAATTAAAACGGGTCTCCCCTTCAATCTTTTCAACGATTAGCCACGGGACTTGTCCCTTCCACTCGTTCAATGTTGTTTTTTTGTGTTTAAGTTTGGACCCGTCGTGTCGCGTTTTTGTTTAGCTTTTCCGACTGTGTCGGCAACTGAACATACAACATCGTAAAAGATCTTTTCTATAATGTCTTTCTTAATATTTAACTTCGGCTCACTTTGCGTACAATATGTTAAAAGCGTGTTTTTGGACGCTTTGCAGTTTTTTAAGGACGTTCTCTGGGCGCCGCCATTGTTTTTTGACAGATAGACTGTATACGCCGCTTTTATTGGAAAAAATGCGCTTTGTTAAACAAACCCGATAACCATTCTATATAAACACCGCAAAAAAATCTTTAATACGCGAAAAAACTCAATAAAAATCGATACGAACCGATGAAAAAATAATATTCGTAACTTGATTTTTTAATTCTTAATGGTACGACAAGATTTTAAAATAAATACGTAACGGACTTGAAAATAATTCGTAATTACGAAAATACGACCCTTATCTGGAGCTCTGATGTACTTAAATGGTAGATTGATCTTGTTTGTCTTTGCATCTTAAATGTGTAGCTCAATGACCCAGTTTATATTTACAGTTTGTAACTCAGGGGTGTGGGTTCGATCCTCACGTGAGTTGCTGATTTTTTTCATGGGAGTTTCCTCTGGCGAGACTGCAGAGCCCTAGCCTAGTACTGGTGAAACCCAGGAAGCATAATAAAGTGAATCTTTGCCTTTATGTAAGTTAAATACACAGGCAAAAACACATCAAGATGTTAGAACATGTAGGATAATGGGGGGGGGGGAAGATTTCCCATAAAGATGGTACTTAGATGAGCAAAGCAGATAAGATCATATTTCTGTGAAAAATGTATAGAAACTTAGATCAGCACGCGTAATATCTGACTACGTAACAGTTATTATTTCTCGAATCTATGATTATACTACATAATGGTGACTTGTTTTTATAAATAAAAAAAAATGTACATAAATATATTTGCAGATATGAGCCAACAGCAAAGCGCAGCTGCTCTTTTAAGGCTCGGGCAGCAGATTTGTTGAATGTCAACACATGTGACGAGTACACAATACCAGCACCTGCACCTGCACCAGTAACCTCTGTCAGTAGCACTAGTGCTGCAAAGGCAATGTTTGCACCTGACAGTAAAAGAAGGAGGCTTGGTCATGCAAATACAGGAACTGTGGCAGTGTCAGCACTGGACTACGTGTATTACACCCAGGTAGGCATCTCTTAAGAGGCCTGTGCTAGATATTTTGGAACTACAGTCTATACCACATTAATTCTTATTTAATGTAAATATTTCTATTGTTTCGTAATATTCATGCATATACATCTTATTTTACTGTGCAAACTTAAAGAAGTCATTAATTATTGAATACTTCCTAATTATTGTTTACAAGACCTTCCTGTACTTTCAATTTCTTCTTGAAACTCCGTACATAATTAATGATGAGAAAAAATGCTTTTAGCAGCTACCTCTAAAAAGGTCTATGGAATGAGTTCCATAGTTTAGGATATTTCAAACACTTTTGAATTAAACAAATTAATTCCCAAGTGTACCCGTCCTTTTTCCAATTGGGCAAAGACATCGCTTCAATAAAGAAAATCAGATTCCACAACACCGCACTTATAAGTACTGTATACAAATTAACATGTGTATCTAGTTGAGTCAAGTTCAAACTGCACAGGTTATACCGGTAACTCTGCTGGTATCAGTTATATAATTTAAATGGGTTTTTTGCCCTTAAATCCAAGGTAAACAAGGGCTGTTTGTAAAACATGCATGCCCCCCATATGGGCTGTCAGTTGTAGTGGCAGCCATTGTGTAAATACGTTTTATGTCACTGTGACCTTGACCTTTGACTTAGTGACCTGAAAGTCGATTGGGGTCATATGCCTGTCATGATCAATGTACCTATGAAGTTTCATGATCCTAGGCGTAAGCATTCTTGAGTTATCATCCGGAAACCATTTTTCTATTTAGAGTCACTGTGACCTTGACCTTTGACCTAGTGACCTGAAAATCATTAGAGATCATCTGCCAGTCATATTCAATGTTCCCATGAAGTTTCAGGATCCTAGGTATAAGCATTCTTGAGTTATCATCCGGAAACCATTTTACTATTTCGAGTCACTGTGACCTTGACCTTTGACCTAGTGATCTAAAAATCAACAGGGGTCATCTGCCAGTGATGCTCAATGTGCCTATGAAGTTGCATTATCCTAGGCCTAAGCGTTCCTGAGTTATCATCCGGAAACCATCTGGTGGACGGACCAACGGACCGACCAACGGACGGACCGACATGTGCAAAACAATATACCCCCTCTTCTTCGAAGGGGGGCATAATGACTATAATAAATTATCAGTTATACAATTGCATATACTAAACGTTTCTAAATAAGCCCTAAGCTCTCTCGCATAAATCAAGCTAATATTAAATGATTTCAACCTTAACAAGACAAATGTGTTGCATTCACTTCCCTACTGTAAATGCAGGTCCCAGGTTACAACTTATGACCACCTGTTGAAGGAGCTAGACGTTACCAGGGAGAGACACTAGCACAAAGGTGAATCAGACTAACTGAAGATACAAGCAGCTTAAGAAAAACCTTCAGGGGCCCATCTTAATGTTCTGATAATGATAATAGAGTGTTACCGGTATGTGTTTTATTGCTAAGAATTTTTGGCTACTCTGTATCCAATATCTAAAGTGATATTTTATTAAGATTAAGAAAAAAATAAGGCCATACTTAATAAGAAATAGTCTGCTAGTTGGAACATATTGAACTGTTTATTCAATCATGCAGCAATTTGTTGTTTTCCATTTGAGCATTTGGCATGCTTAAGCTCAACATCATATTAGAGAAATTGATTTATTTCACATTATTTTACTTATCTTGCAATGATTTTACAAGCATCTTTTTCACACATCTTGTAGATTGGTAAGCAGATATGTTCTTGCTAGATTTCAATGGTGTAGTTTTTTAGTAAAAATGTCTTGCCTTTCTATTTTGTTGTGCTGACATTTAGACATTAGTTATAATTTGTTTGCAGTAAACAGCCTAGGTTAAGTAGACCTGGTACGTGTATTCAATCAAATTGAGCCGCATTCTTGGGAAATTGGCTTTATGCATGTGTGTGAAGTGTCGTCCGAGATTAGCTTATGTGGTCCACACATGCTTATAATTATCTGGGACAACACTTTCGGCCTAGACTGGATTTTCTTTTTCAAAATCTCATAAAACCGGAAAGTGTCTTCCCTGATTAGCCTGTGCGGACCGTACAAGTTAATCTGCGACAACACTTTAGGAACATGCATTAAACCCCATTTCTTAGAGCAAGGGTCAAGTGTATTTATTTCCTTTCAATATTCACATCTTTTATTTTAGGATCATACAGATTCTAAATGCCTATGTATTGTAAGCTGAATATTCAGTCATAATCAAAAAGTGTCATAAGATCTTTGTTAAGACAGGACCCTGAATTCTAGCATTTAATGAGGTTATGTGCTTTTCCAAACTTATTCTATGTCTTTTATAAGTAAAAGGTGAACACTAGCAACAATATAATTTGCTACAAAAAATGTTTTCCATATATATTACTTGTTTTACATGAAAGAATTTAACATGTGTAAAAAAAAGTTTGGCAAACAAAATGAAGGGTATTAATTTCTCTGTGGTTTTATGCATTTATTTTACACAAATTATAAAACCATGATTAAATATATGTAATTAACAAATATAAATCAGTTTATTTATTGTGCATCCAGGCATTTACATATAACCAGACAGTAGTGCAATCTCACATGGATATGTAGGTTTTTAACTTATATTGCACCAGTGTAAAGATTGTTATGAAAACAATTGTATGATTATGTTAAAGTTGCATATGTCTAGTCATAAGCAGTATGTGTGAGATACACTGGCAACAGGACCAGGGAGATCATTTTGTTTTCAGATGATGTTTATGTAATGTGTGTTTCATTCTAATATTTATTTAACCAGTATTCCATGTTATACATATATTTAATAATAAAATTGTAAAAAAAGTTATTCAGTATTAAGATTATGTTGACACGCTATTTCACAATGGATGGCTTCAACCACAGTCATTACAAGACACACAGCAACAACATAATTGAGCCACGGTCTGGGAAAATGGGTCTTAAGCATGTGTGTCAAGTGTTAATCAGGGCAAATCAGCGATGAAATTTTACCTAAACGGAATTTTTCGATAAAAAAGTCTCTGGCAGAAAGTGTTGTCCCTGATAAGCCTGTGCTGACGGTACAGGCTAATCTGAGAAAACATTTAAAGCACATGCGTTGAGTCCAATTTTCCCAGAGCCAGACTCAAATGTTAAAACAATGCACTATTAAGAAATATATCCAATGAAGAGCAGCAATATTGGTTTGCAATTTATTGAAAATCTCATAATTGTTCAAATAAACAAGATTTATTAATTATTTACAACAAGATGCAATCATTTTTCCAAAACAACAACACAATTGGCATTTCATGTAAACTTTAAAAGGCTATACACACTTTATGATAAATTAAACTGGTATTTATTATAAACAATACCACACTAAAGAAGCACATACAGTTCTCACTATATAATTCTATTCATAGCAATTCATATTGAATTCAACAACAACTACCATAAACAACATTCCCATTTGCATCTTTTAAAAGGTACAAGTATTTTAAATGCTATTTCAATACACAACCTATCATGGAAACAAGTGTGAAAATTACATAAAAATATTATTTTATCTAACACATTTCTGGCTAAACAAAAGCTTTTTATAACAAAACAAATATTTCACCAGGTAAATATCAACAATTATATTTTAAGTTATATCTAAGAAAAGGTTGTTGTTGTTTTTTTACAAAATCATTACCTCAAGTGTAAAAAATCTTGTATAATCTATAAAAAAAAACATTTTAAAATCGTTTTTCAAATTTCTTGAATCATTAACAATAGTTTTCTAATAAATGTTCATTCATGTATTTACAAGATTTTTAGTATATACATTTAGGAAATAATAATAGTACATAATGATGTTATTTATCATGTCTTTTGCTTGTTCTAATCGAGCAATAATTTAAAAGCAGATGAGAAGTCTTTTCCACCAAACCCGTGATTAGTCTTGATGCGGTAAATCTGATGAGAAAGAGACCCATGTGGTGTCGGTCACTTCACTGCCATCACTGCGTTTTGAGCAAGACCCAGGTCCTACAATGTTGAACATTAATGTTTATGAGCCTTTTCGTGCGAATGGATCTTAGAATCTAACTTCAACAGATGCGAACAGAAAAACTGCAGACCAGCCTGTGCATCTGCCTACCTGTCTGCCATAAAGTCACGTAAGGTTTCGTGGTCTCATAAGGGGACATTATGACTCCTTATCAGAGGGTACAGATGGCAGAGACATATCTGCAGCACCGCGCTGATATGTCCTAAGACCCATTTTTGCATGCGCTTCTGAAGTAAATTTCTCCTTTAGACATTTTTTGTGATCAAAATCTCAAAAATAACAAGCTGGTATATATTGTTTATAACTTGTTTAAAATGTGGTAAAATATACTATTAAAGGGAAAATAAACCAAAAAACTACAAGAAAATTCAAAATCAGATGCACTAATAGTAGAGGAATAGTTGTTAATATTTAAAGGCTAGTCTATAGATGCATTTTAACATTATTATTTTCACAAGAATAGCTGGATGCGGATGTTCTGATATTGCATTGGTAAATTGAATGCTTACTTAGGTTATCCTCACTCAATACCGCATTGTCATGACAAAACCTCATAAACTTTAAAAACAAACACACATACAAGATTTACACTCACCTTGGTCATAAAGGGTGTCCTGAATCCACCATTGGAGTGATTGCTGAATGGAGCCCCCTAAACGACACCAGGGCCTTGGTTTAAAATTTTAGAAGATCAGCATCGCCCTGAACGCATGTTTAGAACCTTGGCAAGCTACATGGGACACAGCCGGACCTGCAATAACACTGCAGACATATGGATTTTTGATGGCATTCACACTTACGCAAGAACATGACTAATTTAATCATCTCTTCAAAGTCTTTAATTCATGTTAAAGGGACAAAGAAACAATACTTGACTGATTAACTCACTTTGTGCACTTGTTCAAATTTAAACATGTGGCATAGTACCTCATTTTTATGCCCCAGGATCGAATGATCGGGGGTATATTGTTTTTGGCCTGTCTGTCTGTCATTGTTTGTGTCTGTCCAAAAACTTAACCTTGGTCATAACTTTTGCAATATTGAAGATAGCAACATGATATTTGGCATGCATGTGTATCCTATGGAGCTGCACATTTTGAATGGTGAAAGGTCAAGGTTATCCTTAAAGGTAAAAGGTCAAATATATGGCTTCAAAGCGGCGCAATAGGGGGCATTGCGTTTCACAAACACAGCTCTTGTTTCAGTCTAAAATAACAAATGAACTGACTATACTCCACACAATAGGAATTATAAGCTTAAGGTATGCTTCTTGACAGGCTGAATACTGATTTACAATCAGGAATTACGCACCAATCATTTTATTTCACATAATAAGCCAGTAAATTTATTAATTGTGACATAAGTTCTCCAAACTAATACTAATCAATCATTGTTCTGCAACCTGGATACCTAGCCAGTAGGACCTGGTAAGGTATCCAGGTGCAGACTGTGGTACATAGCTGCCTTTAATACTTGAAAAAGGGATTGGTAGTAAGCAGCGTTAAAAGATGTTGTACTGCTTATCACGGAGTTTGAACCAAAAACTTTCGTATCCCAAGGCAGAGAGAATTTTTGTGGACCAGTGGACCATCGTTCTACCGAAGTACTTGATCTAGTTGTATAGTGATAGGATTCTCCTCCAAAACCAATGAGAGAGTCGCAATATAACTGAACTACACGTAAAGATAGAATGTTACTAAAAAACATTATACAGCTACAATTCTATACTTGTAATGTGTATGGAGATTTTATGTTATTTTGTCATTGAACCCTGAATAGCAAACCACTACAAGGCTAGGAAAGTGTTTCTTGCCCAGGAACATCCCCTAATAACCACAATTATATGCAATTCAAAATATAGTAACACAAAAACATACCATTTATGCAAACAACGTGAATTGAGAAATAAATTAGCCTCATTCTGAGAAAGCACAGCTTAAAGCATGTGTGTAACGCCTTTACAGATTAGCCTGTGCAGTCTGCACAGGCTTAATAGGATGACATTTTCCGCTTTTATGGTATTTTTGTTTAAAGGAAGTCTTTTCTTACTAAAATTCATTAGAGGGAAAGTGTCGTTCCTGATTAGCCTCATTAATCTGGGCACGGACTCTAGACGAGATATATTCGCTACGTGATCTGGGACAACACTTAAATCATTTGAGCCTGTTTTCCCATAACAATATAAATGTGTGGTCATAACAAAGTTATATATTTCTGCATGATCACATTTTAAATATTGCATTGATAGATTTACTGTTTGACTATAAACTCTGGCAAATATTATTAATTAATATAAATTGGTGTGTACTCAAAAAACAAATTATTAAAGAGAAAAGATAAAGGATATCATTTATTAAATAGTATGTGTCCAATTTCGAAATAAATTCTCCAAATTTTTACTATCGCTCTCTTGTCTGCCACCTGGATACCTAACCAGTAGGTCTACCTGTGTCTGATGTTGATTGATGCATTGTTGTTCAGTGATGTTACGCTTCACCACCAATCCAAAAGTCTAAGAATCGAATCCCGGGCAGGGCAGTGGGTTTCTCAGATACAATTTCCATGTTTCCAACCCAACTAGAGGTGAACTTGTATGAAACCCAGAGGGTAGCCCAATTATCTGTGCTTTGCACAAAGCACGATAAAGAAAAGGGAAAGTTCATAGATATTTCATAGAAAGAGCTAGGGTATTGCACCCTAATATCCATTTGTGACTCTAATCTATATATGCCATTTTATGTTGATCTTAATATATCTCTGTGCTACACACTGGTAGCTGTCTGTTATAATTGAAAAGCTGTAAGTGTTAGCAGTTATTAGAGAGAAATGGGCTGCCCCCGCTCTTCACGGGACTAGAGCCAATAATTTTCGTGTCCCGAGGCTATATCCCTGGACCACCGTCCTGCAATGTAATTGATTTAGTTGTTCAGGCTTGGGGCCTTCCTCTATCACTAATGAGCCGGACATCGCAATATAAATGAAATAAGTTGACGCGATGTAAAATTCAAACCAAATAAAGCCCCATGCGATACTTGTTACAACAGAGACACGTGAAGCTTTCAAGTTCCTGTTATAGCGTAAATAAATCACAAAAGTAGAACTTATCTGGGTATCATTTTTCTCAAAGCGTTGCATCATTTTACTCAAAGCGTTTACAACAGGAATAAGGTCTCGATAGTGGGAATCCAAGCAAAACAATAAGCATTATGTTGACGGGTAAGTTTATTACTATATCACCGCTTTTTACGAAGGATTCCAGAAATAGTCGATGTATCAGGGTTGATACCGGAGATTTTGATTTTGATGTTAAGAGTGATCTCCCGGTGTAGCGTAAAAGATGCAAGACCCGTAAAATATGCAAGTTCCGGTTCCGGTCATGTGAATTTTACGTTAGGCTCTGTAAAAAGGGAAAGACCCGTAAAAAGTGCAAGTCTTATATTGTTTTGCAATGACTTTGGTATTTAATTGGAGAAAAACATCACTAATAAAGAGTGTGAATGGGTCGACGTTCGTTTCTTCAAGATTGGGCAAAAAAACATTACCATGCGGGTAAGACTAATTTTCGGATATAACGAAAGCAAATACTGTTTCCCTGTTTCCCATGTAATATAACCATAACATATATTTTTATCTTACACATGTGTAATATACTTTATAAGTGTTTTCATAGGCTTAGTTTTCGTTTATTGACCAATCGCATTTTGTTATGAATGACGTTGCAACATCAGATGACATCATGTAAACAACATTCGGCAAAGAACAGCTAAAACGTGTATCACAGTTTACTCTATTATACCCCGTACATGAATGGCTTCCTATCTGAACATTACAATATAATGCTGTTGATAGTCTAGCAGCGTAATGTTGAATAATGCATTTGCACACTTACGTATGTGGTGAATTACAAGGTTTTTCTATAGCCATATGAGGTAAACTGCCCCACCACCTGGTGGCCATGTTTTTCAACAGACCATAACCATTTTCGAACAAAGCAGAGCTATTATAAGAACAAATGATCTGACCAAGTTTAATGAACGTTGAAGTATAAATGTGATTTCTAGAGTGTTAAGGTTTTACTTTAGCCATGTGAGAAAAGATTCCCCCTAGCGACCATGTTTTTCAACGAACCCGAAACATTTTCGAACACAGCTGAGATATCATTAAGACATATGTTTGCCCAAGTTTCAAGAAGATTGAACAATAAATGTGACCATTTTTTTGTTTATTTTTATCTAGTGACCTAGGTTTTGACCTGGTGTGACACAGTTTCAAACCCAACAAAGATATCATTGGGACACATTTTCTTAACATGTTTCATGGCAATCAAGCAATAAATGTTACCTATAGTGTTAACAAGGAACAAGGGACAAAATTGTCACAACAAGGTTTTTACAAAAATATATTTATAACAAACAAATTTGTTGAATTGATATCCCCCGCCAATATGCTTCTGGACACAAGTGTTATATTTGACACTCAATTAAGCATTTTTTCAAGATACAAAGGGACATAACTCTGTTATTTACAGATGGTGTACAATGCCATTTGGCGTGCATCATTATCTTATCCATGTATATACTCATACCAAGTTTCAATGAAATACGCCAAAGCACTTCCAAGATATGGCGCTGGACGGACGGAAAGACGGACGGACGGACAGAAGGACAACGCCAAAACAATATCCCTCCGCCGATGGCGGGGGATAACAAGGGCTTTGTCATACACGTGACATAATTATACCCCCACATGCATTGACACAGAATATTTTGCATGTTGTCTTCACAAAACAAGAGAAGCTAATTTATGCGATTCTTAAGAATTATTACGCCATTATCATGTGGCCATTTTGACCTTTGAACTCTTGAATTCTTTTGCATGACATGCCGTCCAATGACTGTGAACAAAATAAATGTGCATTTTCATTTTAAAATCTGACAAAGAATGACAGTAATGGCCCGAATAAGATCATTTATGGCCATCTTTGAACTCAAAGTGTGACCTTGACCATGGAGATATTGACGTAATTCTTTAGCATGACACATCGTCCAATGTTTGTGAACACATGTACCAAGTAGTTTTAAAATCTCACAATGAATAACATAGTTATAGCCCGGACAATATCAAGATACCAATGCAATTCTTTCGCATGACACACCGTTCAATGATGTTGAACATATGTGCCAAATGATTTTGAAATCTCACAATAAACAACATAGTTATGCACGGACAAGCTTATTTATGGCCATCTTTTACCTTTGAACTCTAAGTGTGACCTTGACCTTGGAGATATTGACGTATTTCTTTCGCATGACACACCCGTTCAATGTCCAATAATGTTGAACAAAAGTGCCAAATGAATTTTAAATCTCGCAATGAATGACATAGTTATGGCCTGGACAAGCTCATTTATGGCCATTTTTGACCTTTGAACTCCAAATGTGACCTTGACCTTGGAAATATCGACGTAATTCTTGCGCGCGACACACAGTAACATGATGGTGAACATCTATGCCAAATGATTTTAAAATCTCACAATGAACGACATAGCTATGGCCCGGACAAGCTTGTTTCGCCCGCCAGCCCGCCGACATTCGCCAATCTAATAACCAGTTTTTTCCTTCCGAAAACCTGGATAAAAGTGTTGATGACGCACAAGGGACAAATACTGATCCTAAAAGCACACCATATGCACCTTGTGCTCAGGTGAGTTAAAAATAATGAAATAAATAATACATGCTTTATGAAACAAATGTAATTTTTACTTAAACTTAACTAAATTTCCAGTACTTTAAATTGGTAATGTCATAGTCTGAGAGGTAAAGATTCTGCACATATACATAATATAGATTGGCGTGTTCAAAAATTCAAATATATGACTGTTAGATTAAATTATTTCTTTATCCCAGTAATTCTCAAACTGGTTCAGCTTGTTTGGGAAAATGAGGGACCACGATACAGAAATGCTCCTCCAGTCGGGTCTGTTGTGTGCAGCTTTGAGTAATTCATCCATGGAAAGGCATGTCCATTTTTTTACATTATCCATCCATCTTTTCTACAAATGGCCTCATCGTCGACCTTCCTCTAGCGTACCCTGGAAAACAGCCTTGCAAAGAGTTGTGCCTGGTGATGTGTCCAAACCAAGCCAGCTGTACCTTACCACAATTATTCATGGTCATGGTAGTGCAGTTATAAAATTGAATTAAGTAATCCAGGGTTATTTGTTAACTTAATATCGAGAGCTTTATTTGTCCATTGATATGTAGAGAGAACATCAACGGAATTGATTTGCTGTTGGCATGTATTAGACCTTCTTAGACCTTGTGAAGTCTGTTCTCAGTTCTGAAATTTAAAGAAATATTAGCATACAGTTGACAATATAACAGCCAAGACTTTTCACCGTTGAATACAAACACATACACAAATAGGCATGAAGGATTTCTTTGCCTATTAATTTTTGTAGAAAAATTAACACAAATGCTGGCATCATTATTATGTTATTTTGTTTATAAAGCTATACTTCTACAAGTGTACAATCAATAAATGCATTTCAAGCATAACAGGAGACAAGAAATACATTAAGTATATATCTATGGTAACTACCGGTAAAGTAAAAATATAAATTAACAAGAGCACCGCCTTGCGGGTGCAGACCGCTCATCTATTTTCTTTTTAAAGGTGAAAGGACTCTCATTTTCAATCACAACGGATGGAGGGGTGGAGTGAAGAGGGGTGTATAGTGTGGGGGTTTGGGTGCGATGGTTGGTCGGTATTTCAAACATAAAATAATAAAAATAAATATTTGTGTTTTGAACCGTTTCAAATAAAAAAAAATTGGGGGGTGGGTGGGTATAGTGTGAGGGTGTGGTGGTCATTTTTGAGATGATCTTTAAAAAAAAAATTAGGAGGGGGGATTCGGGGTGGGGGGGAGGGGGGGGTGTGGGGGATTCTTGGGTGCGATGGTCGGACAGTATTTCAAACATAAAATAATAAAAATAAATATTTGTGTTTTTTAACCGTTTCTAAAAAAAAATTGGGGGGTGGGTGGGGTGGTATAGTTTGAGGGTGTGGTGGTCATTTGTGAGATGATCTTAAAAAAAATATATAAAAAAATAGGGGGGGATTCGGGGGGGAAGGCACGGGGGATGGTTTGGGTGGAGTCTATTGTGGTATGTCAGGTAAGAGTAGTTTTTTCAAAGTATCAATCAAATAATTTGACCTTGAGAGTCAAGGTCATTCAAAGGTCAAGGTAAAATTCAACTTGCCAGGTACAGTAACCTCATGATAGCATGAAAGTATTTGAAGTTTGAAAGCAATAGCCTTGATACTTTAGAAGTAAAGTGGATCGAAACACAAAATTTAACCATATATTCAAAGTTACTAAGTAAAAAAAGGGCCATAATTCCGTGTAAATGACAACAAGAGTTATGCAACTTGTCCTTTTACTGTACCCTTATGATAGTTTGCGAGTGTTCCAAGTATGAAAGCAATATCTATAATACTTAAGGGGTAAAGTGGACCAAAACACATAACTTAACCAAATTTTCAATTTTCTAAGTATAAAGGCCCATAATTCCGTCCAAATGCCAGTCAGAGTTACATAACTTTGCCTGCACAGTCTTCTTATGATATTTAATAAGTGTTGCAAGTATGAAAGCAATAGCTTTGATACTGTAGGAATAAAGTGGACCTAAACACAAAACTTAACCAAATTTTCAATTTTCTAAGTATAAAAAGGGCACATAATTTTGTCAAAATGCCAGTCAGAGTTACATTACTTTGCCTGCACAGTCCCCTTATGATAGTTAGTCAGTGTTGCAAGTATGAAAGCAATAGCTTTGATACTTAAGGAATAAAATGGACCTAAACACAAAACTTAACCAAAATTTGCAATTTTCTAAGTATAAAAAGGGCACATAATTCTGTCAAAATGCACGCCAGAGTCATCTAACTTTGCCTGTCCAGTCCCCTCATGATAGTAAGTAAGTGTACCAAGTTTTAATGCAATAGCATTGATACTTTCTGAGAAAAGTGGACCTAAACGCAAAACTTAACCGGACGCCAACGCCGACGCCATGGTGATGACAATAGCTCTTTTTTTTTCAAAAAATAGATGAGCTAATAAAAACACAACTAAGAATTCATCCCAGCAAATGGAAATTGTTCAGTACTGTTGTCTCGCAACTTAATATATAAATTTGATGCTTGTTGTTACAATGCCATTGAGTTGAATTGTATAGAATACTTTATACGAATTGAATATGCATCTTTTTCACCTCTAATATTTCTATTCTTTTCAACTTGTTACAAAATACCATTAATAGAGTACCGGTACTGTACCGTTACTAAAATTAAAATGTGTTTCTATGCCTTTTTCACCTGTTAGTGCAATTTATTCATACTTTTATTGTGTATACATGTACATACTGGAAATGTGTCTTTTTTTCTTTTTGCAACTGTCATATATTTTTTTTAATTTGCATTATTGTTTTTCAAACTAGGAATTACAAACAACTAAAGTCATACTTTAAATTTACATAAATTATATAATTTATATATGTGGCTTATGACCCTTTTGTTCATCTCAGATTGCATTATAACATTAAAACCTGTTGGAAAAAATAAGATTGAAAGTATAGATTTTTGTAATTGGTGAATGTTCAGTAAATTATTTTTGGTGAATATGATGTATAAGTTAACCCATTAATGACCAGTGTCTGATAAGAATTGTATCTGATAACAACATTTTCTCACTCTTGACTGTGATTTATGGCTGATCAGAATGGGGTTTAGAAACCATATATCACTAGGGGTGTTGATTACAACAGATAAGAATTTATGATGCCCCTAGACAGGTGATTTTTGGTACAAGTATAATAATTTGCAGAAATGTGTACCTTGTCATAATTTATATGTGCTATTATTAATCTTAGGGATACAACTGCACCATTTTTATTATAAACTTTGGCACTTAATAAGAAATAACTATATGTACGCTGAATTCGTAACTAACATTGACAGGAATTTCCAATAAAAAAGTATTTTAAATGCAAGTGTGGGTAGTTAAAGGTCTAGCACTTGTCACGGTATTACTTCAAGTGGTAGTTATTTATTAATTACCAGTAATTTATAGCATAAAGGCATCACACATGTACAATAATTTTGAATGTTATCCTGGGCAGATACAATTAAACGTTAAATGAAGAGTTTAACTCATTGATTTTCAAACATGTTATTTTACATTATATACATTCTGTTCACAAACACAAAGTCGGTTGTGCTGTATCAAAAAGGCAGCATTAGGCTCTCAGTGTCTATCCTTCCGTCACACTTTCGTGAGGATACACACTCCTAAAGAATTTTCACTAATCTGCTCCAAGTTTAAATACAAAATGCTTTCATAAGACAAGAGCTCACTGACTAATTTTAGAAAGTTTGCGACTCATTTATTTACAGTTTGGAACTGTTCGCAGCTCATTTTTTCACAAAATGAGGGGGACAAGGCCGCTTAAAAAAAACAGGAAGAGAAGTCATGTACTATCATGTCCAAATATGCATTTTTTGTTGTAAAATATCCAAGTCAACGTTTTAAAGCGTAATTATACGATTTTTATATGTGTTAAATTTTGATATATTGATACAAATATGTTATAATAACACACAATATGCAAGAAAAATGATACATTTAAGACGAATTTCATAAAATACAGCAAATACAAATTATCGCCCGAGCCTATTGTGACGAAGATAATTCGTACATATTTTCCTGTAATAACCGATGCATTCGTCTTTTTAGTAAGTGTTCGGGTGTCGTATGAACCAATATCGATGCAGTATTTCAAATGAACCGTTAAACTAAATTTAGATTCACATCGTACATGCATAATATACATGCTGCAAATTCGGCTGTACAGCCTTTTTCGATTTCAGAATTAAATATCTGGCTTATTTAGCATTTTGGCGACACATGTTCTTCTTAACTTTTATTTTAGTTTATATTGAAATATATGTATAATAAGTTTTTTACATATTTTATATTAATTAATAAATATTTGACAAGATCATATATACCCGCTTTATGGTGCTAAATGGTTAATATTTCCCACACATATAGCTTAGTTATCATGGTGTTGTTCATTAACAGGCACTCATCTGTTAGAAGCCATTTTTCTTACATAGTTTCACTTAAAAAATTCTTATAAAAATATACATTTGTGGCTATAAAATTTGCAAGTTTAGCCAAAAAATTTGCAAGTGTGGCCATAAAATATGCAAGTCAATATTTCTTTGTGCTTAACTTACCAACTGTTCATCTGTTTTTAAAACCAATTTAGCTCATTTAGGTTATTTTATATAAAGATTATCAAAGACTGAAACTAACTTTCATGGATACTTCAGGTTAGAATATAGTTGTTGTTTTTTTGTTCAAATGTGTATTGTAAAGGGACTGTCAACCACAAATGACGAAAAAAGAAAAGTTCTAAAATACCGTTTTTTTTAACAACTATTAGTTTATATTGATGAACATATCACAACCGATATATTATATTACTTGAAAAAAGTTCATATTTTCAGTATAATTGGTAATAAAATTTTACGATGTGAAATCGAAAGTAGATCGTGAAAATAGGTGATATAACAATATACACACTCTAAATATCGCAAGTAGATTGATCACTTTTTATATATAATGTATACAATTCATTATGCATGCACAGTTTGCATTTTCCTGGATTTACCACATGACGATGATGATCAATCTACTGGTGTTATTTATAGTTGACTGGTAGTTACCTGGTAGACATACCACAACTTTTGTTAAGTCATGTAATATATCGTGGAAGAACCATCTTTCGAACCTCTTAATTTTTGACATGTCGTGATATTTTAATCAATATAACCAATTGTGAAAAAATACAGTATTTAACAACTGTTCTTTTCTTCGTTGTCGTGGTTGACAATCCCTTTATCCGCAACATATGCAAGTCAAGCATCTTGTATGCTGAATTTATTCAACGTGTACAGCTTGTCTTTAAAGTATTTGTTCTCCTTCATGTAGTAAATGAATACATACCATGTTTCTTGCATTATTTAGGTTCGAATAGTCATGTTTATTTAATATTATTGTATTTTTATCGTCTACACATACAACAGGGCCTCTCAGGATGTTCTCAACCATAATGGACATCTTTTATCATCGTAAAAACGTACATTACACCGTTAAATCCGTGTGACACCTATGCAATCAACAGCATGGCTTACGTGGCTGACAATACATAATGATAAGAATGTTAATTATCATCTCTTTTCGTAGATTTATTAATATATTTACATATGCAACTTGCACTTTTTACGCCGGATGTTGTGATCCCTTTGCACATGCGCACTTGCATATTTTACGGGTCTTTCATATTTTACGCCACACCGGCAATAGTAATTTACGCTGCAATTTGCGCTGGAATTAGGTTTTTTAATACTGATTCCCCCTTTCGGATTGTGAACTATTTATAATGGCGATGTATGCAAAACCGAAGACTATTTCTTAATCAAAGACGCACTAGCAATCGACTTAAGAAGTAATATAGATCCATAAAGATATTAACAGCTTGTTAAATTTAGTAGCAACATAGCCAGATGCACATAGTAAAAAAAAGAACGCCGTTAGAATAAGCATTAATACACATTCCAAAAGTTCAACTGCGGTTGTCAATAACACACACGATGTAAAGATATATATGAAGTAATTATAAACTTATCAACATTCGACAGTTAGATGAAATGTTTGCATTGCAAATGTAACTAGACAAAATGCAAAGACCATGTATCAGAAATCACATGACAGTAGTTAAAATGAGAATGTCATTTAACATCATGCATGGACTGGCGGATATTCCCTTCCATAGCTAGACACGATATAATTAGTCTAAATGCACATAAAACAACACAAAGACATGGTCGCGTTTAACATTTGCTGTACCTAAACATTCTCACATACGATACTGTTAAATACTTGATTGCTGTTTTAAAAACACTCGCATCTAAATTGAGCATTTTATTTAGAAAACGAAATATACTTTTTCATTTTATGCTTTTGATTATTTTTTTTATATTTGTTAGTTTTAAGACGTTTTATAATCGTACTATTTTTTCTTGCGCCATATTGGATATCAATGAGTATGTGCTGTGGATCTACAAAGTTTGTTGAGGCTTCTACCGGCGCTTCCAATCGGCATAACACAAAGATGTTATATGCGTGGGTGTGCAGTAACTGTAATTAACATTTCTTGCAATTTGTCTTCTTGGCTTGTTGATGTTTAACAATTATGACTTGTGGCAAAAAATAAAATGATATTTAAATAAAAAGTAGTTCCTAGTCAGGGGAGTGAGCAAATATGCTGAATTATTGATCTTGTAATAATCCATATCCAGTTAACATAAATAAATACTAAAATGATTTATGACGCGTATTCACTAATTCATTCTTTAAGTTGACATTATTGTATAACATCGAAAGAATGTTGCCACATATTCAAGAATCTACCCAGAGCCGGACCCCACAGGAACATACGAGTATTCGTACAACGCGTGATATTATTTCTTCTTGAATGTTTTGAGCGTTTATTAGTACAAAGCAACCCGCTGGGAGTTGAATTATTTCGACTAAGTATTAGCGAAATTTAAGATTTTAAACGATTTGAAACACATATTGGGAACGCTTTGACATTTCACATCTCTCTTAACACGGAAAAAGAATCAAACTACATTTACAGCACATACATGATTCCCAGAATTTGCACGATGTAAATGTCTACACTTTGTATTTTAAAGAGCAACAGTTAACTGTTTAATGTATAAGTGTTTCAGTTTCGTTCGAGAATATTAGTATTTTCCAGTGATAATACAATAAAGGACGTGGGTTATAGTTATGGTAAAATATTAAAGATAACCAGTTCTGGTAAGTAGGTAAGAGTCGTTGTTATGGTAAAAGTAATGATTAATATTATGGTAACGGTAAGAATAAGGGTAAAATATAAGAGCTGAATTAGTTATTATTAAAATATAAGTGTGATGGTAATGGTAAGAGTACGGGTTAAATATTAGAGCCAGACAGATATGATTAATAGGTTTATGTTCTGGTAAGAGTTGTCGCAGCGTCAAAATTCTATGTATATGTTCTATTTTCCCTTTACCACACCAGGCCTGGGAATTCTCATCGACCTCTGTGTATACTTATATCGGCGACACCACAAAAGTGTTTTTAACCACTCGTCGTTATGAACTGATCCACGGAGAACTGCCTTTGTTTACTGGCGTTTAGTTATTCATGATGCAATTTCACTATTTTACCAGAAATACTGACCATGTAACGAGGGTGTTTTGCATGTGCATACGTTAAAGGCCTATGTCATTAAAAGGTCAAATGTTGGAAAACAGAAGGTGTTTTGGACTGACGCTTCTTTCTCTATCAGAAATGTGTAATTTAAATTGAAACACATTTCCACTATTTGGAGAGCGAGTGTTGAGTAATATACTAATATCCCTTGCACAAATGGCAATCCCATACTTCAGGGTCATAGGACAATGTTGAGCATCATACAGATTGTTTGAACAGTAACGTCATGATCTATTAGGTACTTGCAACAACTAAACACACGTAATATATAACAAAAATAGTGCTTAGAGAAATTGTTCAGACTGTGTAATGCTAAAAAAAATTAATAACTTGTATCTCGGGCTCTTTTTAAAAAAAGGATTACTGGTCATGTACGTAATTCCGGCCACTTTTGGGACTATTTAAGAAAAATCTTTAGTGTTAGGCAACTGGTTGAAACTAAACTTCACATATATAATCCTGGGTTCAAAACTCACCTAGCATGAAAATTTAAATAGAATTAGATCGGTGAATGTTACTTAATGAACAGAAAATGATGACATGTAAACTATCCATTTTCGTAGGTTAAATGTACCTTAAAAATCGACCACTTTTCGGTTTGATCTGCAGATAAAATTACAAAGCAATATCTTTTGACAAATGTCCTCAATTTCAGAGTATTAATCAATGTTTATACTATTAATATTTTTGACTTGAAATTTAAAATAAATGCGAAATTATTATACCATTTACTCCCCCTACCTCTTTTAATAAATATGAACAATGGGGAAACTGCTATTTCATTAAAAAATATTTGTTTTTAATGTGTTTAATAAATTTTTTCAAACATAGCTAAAAAAGTAAACACATTTTGTTTGAAAAGTTGACTTCAGTGTTGATTATTAGTAAACGCTTATATATAATATTTAAACATGTAATCTAGCAATATTCTTATAAAGGGAGGTAATTCATATATTAAAAATTTATATTTAGGTTCTGATTTGTATGTTTTGAATATAAGTTTTTGTACAATAAATTGTTAAAACTTTGATTAAAGTTTATTAGATAAAATAAAAATAATTTTATCAAATATATTTGTTTCTTATATGATTATAATTGTTGCAACATATGATGACATCACTTTCCCCATGAGCCAAATATTTCCTGCTATATTTGTGACATTTTAACACAAAAGTTTACGGTGATATGGTTCTTACATTTGCAATATATTGCGAGTGGGGATGGTTTTCATGTTGATTTTTCTAAATAAAAACAAAATATGTGCGTAAAGATCATGAAAATGATTTTACACAGGTGGCCGATTTTTTACGTACAGGCCGGAATTACGTACATGACCAGTAGGGAGTGCTTTTATTACACATTTTATCTGTTATTTTCACAAGCTTTGTACTATAAAAACTTTTGAAATAACTAATCAAAACAAGAACATACGAATAGATTAGAAATAATTTTAAGTTGTAATAATCACATAAGCTGTATTTAAGAATGAGACGTGCTGTTGTTTTTTTTTGAAAATGCAGCGTTGAATTTATGTTTTTATATCAACGTAATTAAAGAAGTTTATGCGTAAACATCCTTCAACATATTCGCCTCTAACGGACACGCGTTGTCACTTAAAACTAATATGTGCATCTTATGTAAAACAATAACGATAGACTATCAATACGTGGTTACATTACACCAACCACGTGGTCCTTGTTTGGACTCAACAACTAGTTTCAACACTTTACATATATCGTTGTTACAAAGGAGTTATCCCAACTTTGGTTCATACATACAGACCAGTTTTGGTATATGCATAATGTCTTACAGGCACATACTTTGCTTAAAAACCAAAAAACGTCAATTTATGGCGAGCGTAGGTTTTGTTTTCAAAGTACCACTATATGTGAATTTTGAAAGTAAATATCACGTTGGATACAACTAAAATGAATATTTAATAACAGAAATAGTTTTATAAATTTCAAATATCAAATATGTGGTTATCCTGTATTTAAGATATACCAGCTTCGTTAATATAGAATCGATTGACAGTATCATCATATTAAAAAGCGTCAAATTCAAAGTTTACAGCAAAAAAATTACTTTGACGTCAACAATATACGTCTTACATTCATCGTTTAAAGAATAAAAACATATAAGTTTATAGAATTTAAAAAATATGATTAGGCAAAACCTGTATGTCCTGATTTTATTATTTTTTTAATTTGATTTTACTGGATATATGGGTGTGAACGTCGAAAAATAATAATTTGTATTTTTTTAATAAATTTCTTTTAAACGGGCCATAAAAGAACGAAGCGGCGAGAAAAACAATGCCTGAGAAACAATAAATAAATTATGTTTATAAAACGTTTCCATTATCTCACTACAGCATTATCAGTAGCCAAGACATTAATTAGATCATTTTCAATCATGAAGCCAAGCATTACAGGACTGTTGATTTTAGCACTGCTATCAGCTATTCTACCTTCAGGTAACAATATCTTTGATTACGTTTACCTATCTGGCATTAGTTGCTTGAGTTTAATCATGAACAAAATCATAATTTTACTAATTATAATGATTATGGTATATTTATACCGACAAATGTTGTGTACACAGAAATATTTCATTACATCGTTTGAATTGTACAGCGAGTATACACGATTTAATTTAAACATTTATTCATCTTACACCAATACATGAATATAAAAGACGAATTTAAAATCAAATATATAGAAATAAAAAACATAGTGGTACCGTTGTTGAAATATTTTTTAAAACGCACTGTTTACCTCAATACCGATACATTTCCTCGTCTTGGTTTAATCCATGTCTCCTTGGAACAAATCTTCACATAATAGTTGAGAATTCACAATATTGTACATATCTTTTATATGCTGTACATGAATGCGTTTTTTACTGTAAAGCAGACAATTATTCGCTATATATAACATTCTTATTTCGTTTATTTTCTCTTCTTCTTTACTTTTACTTTAGTTGTTTTTATTCGTTATGGTCAATTGGTTTTCAAAACAAATTACTGGGATATTGTACATGTACATGTATACTCGCTTTCATTCACAGATGGTAAAGAGACTTGTATCCCGTTTTCTACGTCATGTCCGTCAAGTTCAATTAAAAGAGCGCAGCTTTATCAAACATTTAGAGTTATATCGGGCCCGTTTAGCGCAATTGATAGAGCCACAGGGTTAAGTTTTGTTGGGTCCGTCTTGCTCATTTGGTAGAAAGCAGATAGAACCACAGGGTTAAGTCATTTCTGACCTGTCTTGCTCATTTGGTAGAGCGTTGGTTTAGCTCCATGATCCAATTGGAGCCTCCCCCCATCCCCTAAATGATTATATAGAATAAAACTCTTGGTGTTGCATAGAATAGTGCTATACATTTCTACCACGATTCATCAGACTGCCTCTTGACGGACTATTTTTCTCAGAAAATATTGTACGCAATATTCCTGGTAAATAAAAAAAACCTGTGATGACAGGTAAACAATAATTATTTTATATCTAAATGTAAATATATAGCTCTACATATAAGTTATACACAATGTAGAGTATTTGCATCAAAACTATTTATTATCAAGCCATTACAGAGTTTCTGTTACTTTTCACTTAAAGCAAGACAACCCGCCAAACCTGAAGACATGATCATGATCAAGATTGCAACTGAAACGCCAACATTTAATTTGAAGAACCGAACCGTGAAGTCTACCATCTTTCAATTCACTTTCCAGCGAAAGCAGTCGACTGTCCAGATAACTGGATTCCCTTCCATGGCCACTGCTACACATTAAGCATCAATCAGACCAATGGGTTTCATGCCACCGTGAGTGTAACACACCTTAAGTAATTAAATTCGGCGTACTTACTGTTAAAATTGCATGCGAAGAAAGCGTATTTTTGTTATCTAAGTCAATATACATAACATTTTTGATGTTTTTTCAAGTTTATTTGGTAAAATCAACAAAACAGTGAGGGATATTGTTGCTTCCATTCATAGGAAAATGCCTTATTTTATCATATGAAATATCTTATCCTAGTTATCGTAATGAGTTTGTATAATTTGATGTTAGGCCATATCTCGTTTCTTCGTATTGAACTGGCCAACTCTTAACAATACTCGATATTATCCGTGTGGATAAGCAGTTCTCAACTCTTGGGGAGAAACACATTTCAACTTAGTGTGTGGAGAAGATTCAAGATTGAATGCATATGTGAACATTATAATAAGAAACGAAATGGCGTCTCACGGATTAAGAGATTTTAACAGTGCGAAGCGTTCGCGTTCGACCCAGATGGCAAATTTAACAAAGCTGCATAAAAAACTAGAAGAAAATATGTCGTCATACGAAAATTATGAACTTGTTAAGCAGCTGAACGACAGATTGTGTGAAATTTTTGAGACATTAAAATGTGTTCATCAAGAGTGTGTTAGTTTGTGTACGGACTCAGTAATGTGTGAAGATATATCGAAATCTTTCGAAAGTTCATGGAAGAATTTCGATGAGTTTCATGAGAGACTTTTACAGTGGCTAGTCGCTGATGAGAAGGCGCCTGATGACGATTAGATATCTTCAGTAAGCCGTGCAAGTTCGACAGCGTCATCGCGGTCAAACTTAAGAAGTGCCCGGGCGAAACGGTTGCTTGCAGAACACAAGCTGAGAACGCTACGTGAGAAACACAGACTCGAACAGGAACAGCGTGTACTTGAGCAAACACGCCACCTGCTTGAGCACGAGAGCGAGGTAGAGGAAGCGCGGATCGAGGCGGCAATCTGGGAAGAAGAAACAGAAGAAGATATAACAGCCATCGGCGATGTTACGGGGGCGGTCCAGTGAAGCACAACGGATGTCTGCCGATGTGATTGTGCGGTCCAACGGAGCAGACCGGATGTCCGGCGATTTGACGGAGCGGTCCAGTGAAGCAAACCGGATGTCTGCCGACGTGATTATGCGGTCCAGTGGAGCAGACCGGATGTCCGGCGATGTGACGGAGTGATCCAGTGAAGTAAACCGGATGTCCGGCGATTTGACGATGCGGTCCAGCGGGACAGAACGGGTGTCCGGGGATATGACGGTGCGGTCCAGAGGAGACGTTCCGGAAGTGGGGCACCATGGACAAAACACATGACTTGACAATGTTTGTGACATTCGAGCAGGTAGTGATATAAGCAGGCCTTATTCTGTGACTCAGAATGTTACTTCCGGAAATCGTGATGTTCCGATGGCGGCAGCAGAAGCCAGGTCAGGTAAAACAGAACAGATGTTGTATATTGATTCAGCATTCCATAGACTAGCCAGTACATTGCAAGAAGGTTTCAATTTGCCTAAACCAGAAATATTGACATTAAGCGGAAAGGCAATTGATTATTGTAAGTTCATTAGGAACTTTGAGACTAATATCGAGTCTAAGATTAATGATGATAGACTAAGGTTAAGCTATCAGATTCAATATTGAACCGGAGATGCTAAGAAGTGTATATTAGATTGCGTGTTGTTAGAATCTAGCGAGGGTTACCGTAAAGCCCGAAGTATTTTGCAAAACCGGTATGGCAAGCCGCATGTGATTGCTAGATCTTACATTGATAAGTTAGTGACTTGCCAACCAATTAATGCTTTGGATTTTGAAGGTCTTTCACATATGTCTTGAGAGATGGAAAAATGCGAGATAACTTTATCTCAGTTAGGATTCGTTTCGGATGTTGATAATTCTGAAAACCTGAGAAAAATTGTAATACATTTGCCAATGCATTTAAGAACAAAATGGATAGACGTAGATATGATATTTAAGAGTCTGGTCGAGAACCACGTTTCTCAGACTTAGTTAAGTTTGTTGATAAACGATCTCATGTTGCATGCTCCATGAATGGCACGGGTCTCCCCTTTACAAGTCTGATAAAACAAATCTCAAGCAGGATGCTTATGTTAAAAGCAAAGTGACCACTTTGACCACTAACTCTCACAAGCAAAACAGGCAATATGAGCGTAAATGTTTGAGCTGTTCTGGATCTTGTATAGATTTATCATCATGCAAGTCCTTCAGTCCATGAATTTGACGAACAGGAGAAAATTCTTTCTAAATCCAAACTGTGTTTTAACTGCTTAAAGGGCAATCATTTGTCCAATACTTGCAGAAAGCCTAAAGAATGCTCGGTACCCGACTGCTCTCAAAAGCACCACACACTGTTACATAGTTGGGAAAAATCCGAGTTTGACAATACGGTTACACAGGCGTCAGTAAACTGTGCATCTTCTTTAGGCTCCTTTGTGAAAACGTGTCTAGGGATTATTCCTGCAACTGTTATTGAGTCAATTTTGTCAGACTTACGCGTTGTTTGACGATGGAGCAGACAAGAATTTGTGTGACGAACGACTGTTACAGACGTTGAACGTTTCTAGTAGACACGTGACATTTCAGATTTCAACCATCAATGCAACCGGAAGTACAACAATTGGGCGTGAAGTTGACTTGCGGGTACGGAATGTGATGGGTATTGGCGAAGTTTGCCTGAAAAAATGTCTGGTCAGTGAAGAGACGGCAAAACAAGTTATTACCCGGTCGTATATGCCTACATTTGAGAAACCTATGTCGGCGTGATGGCATTATAAGTTTAAGTGTACAAACGTTTCTTGTCCATTTTATGAATACTGCTTAATGTATGTATTAATCTGTTATTATTGACTTCATTCCATAATGCATTGAAGTTGGGTATCATAAACGTATTCAAAACTTTCTTAGTTCTACGTTCTATCGAGTGTTGATCTTTTTTTAAATATATCTTTTCCTTGATCTATGGGCGACATTTGCACACTTACTGCAACAATTTGGGATTGCAGGTTAACATAAATAAGACCAAAATTATGGTTTTTCGTAAGCGAGGTGTATTACTGACCTCAGAGTAGTGGACCTAAAATAGTCAGCCAATAGAAGTTGTTAGTGATTTTAACTTTTTAGTAGTTGTTCATAATTATACTGGTAGTTTTAATCTTAATTAAGAATATAAATAGTTTGATGTCTTTGTTGGCTCTATCATCAATGATGGAGCAGAAGTTTGGGGATATAGTAAGTCAAAAGACTTAGAAAGGCTGCATCTAAAATTCTTAAAAAGAGAGAGAGAGAGAGAGAGAGAGAGAGAGAGAGAGAGAGAGAGAGAGAGAGAGAGAGAGAGAGGAGAGAGAGAGAGAGAGAGTGGGAGAGAGAGAGAGAGAGAGAGAGAGAGAGAGAGAGAGAGAGCGAGAGAGAGAGAGAGAGAGAGAGAGAGAGACAGAGAGAGACAGAGACAGAGACAGAGACAGAGACAGAGAAAGAGAGACAAGAGAGAGACAGAGGGAGAAAGAGAGACAGAGAGAGAGAGAGACGAGAGAGAGAGAGAGAGAGAGAGAGAGAGAGAGGAGAGAGAGAGAGAGATAGAGAGAGATAGAGAGATAGAGAGAGAGACAGAGACAGAGACAGAGACAGAGAGAGACAGAGAACAGAGACAGAGACAGAGAAAGAGAGACAGAGAGACGAGAGATAAAGAGAGAACAGATATACAGAGAGAGAGAGAGAGAGAGATAGAGAGAGAGATAGAGAGATAGATAGAGAGAGAGAGAGAGAGATAGAGAGAGAGAGAGAGAGAGATACCGAGACATAGAAGACAGAGACAGAGACAGAGAGATAGAGGAGAGAGAGAGAGAGAGAGAGAGAGAGAGAGAGAGAGAGAGAGAGAGAGAGAGAGAGAGAGAGAGAGAGAGAGAGAGAGAGAGAGAGAGAGAGAGAGAGAGAGAGAGAGAGAGAGAGAGAGACGATGTGCTCTTTGTGCTGAGTGCTCTTTGAGAAATTCAATGCTAATTTTGTTGCATGTGTTTTTTACCTTCCATTCCATTTGGAAAATTAATATATGTGCTCATGATCTGCATTTGTTGAATTAAATTCTGCCTATATACACTTTTCAAAGCCTACATGTACGCACTTTATAAATTAGCTATTCTAGTTAAGTTGATGTGGAGTAAATGAAGTATTGTGAAGTATTCAATCGTTAATAAAAAGTATGCATTAAAAGCGTTTCAAACACTTATCGGTTAGCTATAAATTTTAGGTTTCCTTGTTTACATTGTCCATAAAAAAATAAGTTGACATTTCAACTATCATTTTAAAACACTACATAAGATGTTATGATTACCATTTTAAGTATACAAGTAATATTTACGATATATTTAGTTGCTTATAGTGTTACGAAAATAGCGACCTACTTTATCTCTAAAGGTGCTTTGAATACATCCTGAAACTTTGACCTGATTATTTTGTTTAAAGAAAAACAGAAATACACTAATTGGCCCATTTGTACTTTAAAAAAATGTTGTTTTGCCAATATTTAGACTGATGCCTTTTCTTTTTTGGTCAACTGATTTGAATAAATATGTGCACAGTCGTACTACAGAATTCTTATTCAACTGATCTTCTTCATTTGGTGGATAAATGTCCTAGTAATGTTTTTTCAAGTAATGATATTCTCACTTTAAACAAGCAGATAAAAAATACTAGTAGCTCTTTTGTATTGCATTACTTGTCTTAAAATTTATGTTTATCATTAGGGCGTTCGGTTAATATTCATCGGCATTTCTTTGTGAAATAATTACCTTCTCAGTTCTGGGTCCATATTGACAATTTTGTTAGGAAAAGCTAAGGAAAGTCTTAAAATTAATGAAATGCCTTTAGTATCTGGCTATGTTATTTTCAAGTATTTAAACATTCATATGTTCAATCAGGAACATTTTGCTACATCGATTGATATTTCAACCTTTTAAAGCTGACAACATTAGATTTCTAACCGAAAACCTGATCTGAAATTAGCCATGATGTTAAAATTTCCCTACGGAGCTCTGTGTATATCGGCCCTGAACAATAGAAAGCTGGACAACAAGAACACCGACATGACATTAGAACGTTGGACAACCAGTACATCGACATATCAATAGAACGCTGGACAACGTGTACACCGCAAGGCACTAGAACGATGGACAACGAGTACACTGACATGACAATAAAAACCTGAACAACGAGTACACCGACATAAAAATAGAACGTTGGACAACGAGTACATCGACATATCAATAGAACGCTGGACAACGAGTACACCGACATGGCAATAGAACGCTGGACAACGAGTACACTGACATGACAATATAAATCTGGACAACGAGTACACCGACATGACAATAGAACGTTGGACAACGAGTACACTGACATGACAATAGAAATCTGGACAACGGGTACACGACATGACAATAGAACGCTGGACAACGAGTACACCAACATGACAATGAACGCTGGCCAACGAGTACATCGACATGACAATAGAACGCTGGACAACGAGTACACTGACATGACAATAGAACGCTGGACAACGAGTACACCGACATGACAATAGAACGCTGGACAACAAGTAAACCGATATGACAACAGTACGCTGGACAACGAGTATACCGACATGACAATTAAACGCGGGACAACGAGTACACTGACATGACAATAGAACGCTGGACAACAAGTACACCGACATGACAATAGAACGCTGGACAACGAGTACACCGACATGACAATAGAACGCTAGAGAACGAGTACACTGACATGACAATATAACTCTGGACAACGAGTACACTGACATGACAATAGAGCGCTAGACAACGAGTACACTGACATGACAATAGAACGCCGGACAACGAGTACACTGACATGACAATAGAAAGCTGGACAACGAGTACACCGACATGACAATAGAGCGCTAGACAACGAGTGCACTGACATGACAATAGAATGGTGGACAACGAGTACACTGATTTGACAATAGAAAGCAGGAAATCTTTGTTAGTAGCAGCGGGATGCGTTTGCTACTTTTCTTAAAAACCTTAAAGATGAAAGAAAATATAGTTCAGGCCATGGATAAATCCGTCCTTACGTTTTTTGTTTGAAAGGATCATGGGTGAACTTGGCTTATGGCAGTAAAGCGAGTTACAAAGAGAGTTGTAATTAAAGCGTAATTCTATGATGGTAGTATATTTATATTACATTATAACAATTGTGAATAAGACAGCATTGTTTTGTACCGTACGATTGCTGACATACAAAGAGCGAAAGAGAGAGAGATCACTTCATCACGTACACGCATAGTTTTTAGAAATTATATTTCCATTCTTGTTTGCTCTTGCACATATTGTATTAAGCCTCGCAGTTGTTTTTTTTATTATAAAGCTTCACCTGATACTAGCATATTACACAACAAATGGGCGGTAACCTGTCATTCACTATATAATATGTTGTTAAGAGTAACAAGCCTTCCATATTACTTTATATTCATTTTTTAGTGTGAAATTGTGGCATATGAATGTTATTATTTCCTTGTTGTACTGTTCGTTCATTTGTCCTCACTTAAGATGTGGTTGGGCAGGGAATGGTTTAATATTTTGGGCCAATAGTACGAATACGCACTAAGGCTTTAAATAGATGCGACCGCAGTCATAAAAAGGTAAACGCGGTAATAACTGTATGAAATCTGTCATATATTTGTAACAGCGTTTTCATTTTGCCCAACCCAATTTTACAAATAAAATAAATTCTTACAAAGCACCTTGTTTTGTTCTATCTTATCAACACGTGAAGGTTTTAATTTATGTTAATGTATATAAATATACAGGATTCTTAAAAAACACAGAAACTCTTTTATACGAAAATATAATTGTCCTCCTGTGTGTCCGTCTGTCGAAATGTTTTGGTCGCACATTCTTAAAAAGTATGCCAGCTTTTTTATTTACTTTGAACACAATCATCGTCTGTTTTTTGGACATGTACACCTAGCGTATTTTGTGGCACTTTTGTCGACATAAGCAGATTTATTGCAATTAAAGAAAATGCACCATTAAACTTCTTTCATCTTCAACACGAAAAGTATTGCTGCAAGTAATATTAAACTTCACAAAACATATTGAAAAATCATATGGGCGTGTGCATCTGTGTTATTTGGTGATATTTTTTTCGACATAAGCGAAGTTCAGATCCTTTTATACAGAGGGGGTAATCACGTGATAGTCAAGATGGCGACGTCCATACCGAGACGGTTATTTTTCGCCGTTTTATACCCTTTATTACTTTTGTTTATTTGTTTAAATGACGCTCACTTTCCAGCCATATCAATAAAAAGGTGATCAGCGTTTATTTGGTATTTAAATTCGCTTTATATCTCGACTTTACTCCCTCAAATTTTCTTAGTAGAGCCCTAATTACTAGTAGGTCATCCCGCTAAGAAATTTCGTACAGAGTAAAGTCGAGATATAAAGCGAATATTTCTATGAAATAAAAGCCAGTAACTTTCTTCCTAATATGGCTGGAAAGTGAGCGGAATAAAAATAATAATGCAAGTAATACAGGGTATAAAACGACGAAAAATACATGCCTCGGCATGGGCGTCGCCATCTTGTTTGTCACGTGATTACTCCCTCTGTTATAGAAAGAAATGAGTGAGTAAACTTCATAAGAACTGACATACATATAATTAAGCTTGTGGACTTCTGCACCTGTCTATTTTGGTTCGTTTTTTACCACCATCTATGCTTTGACCCGATTTAGAAAAAAAACTTCTTGGACATCTGATGCTTCAAACTTTGAATGTATTACTGCCATATATGAACTAATCTTATAAATAACCTAGACGTATGTCCTTAAGTGTGTATAAATATATCGTGTGAATAAGTTAAACACTAATTCAAATTATAAAACAAAAATGTTATTAACACTCTAACCGGCTCTAAGTCATAATTAGGAGTAAATAAAAACATCCACTTTATCGCGAATTAAGTTGATACTAAACCTTATGGTTTGGTTACTGACTTGTGAATATCAGATCTATGACATAATCTTATAACTACTGACATAAGATTCTATATAACAAGAAATCCAAGTAAAATATTTTGGATATAGCAATTTAATAAAGACAATTATTCTTTTAAATATATCTTTAGCGATGGCGTTTTATCAATGTGTAGTAATTTCTGTACCATTTGTAAAGTGACATATTATTGACAAGTTTTCAATAATCCTAAGTTACCAACAAAAACACAACAATAACCAAATTTGACCATCAAAATTGCGTAACAAACGTGATTTCCAAGTCCATCTGATGTTTTGAATTTAACGAAAGTTGTTTACAAAATAAATTATATCGTAGTGTGTGTTTTTTTGCTCATATAGTTTATTACTTGTCAACAAAACGTTCGAAGTATACATGGGTCTGATTTAAATATATGGACAGGTTTATCGATTATAAGAGAAGACCACATTAATAAATGCTTGTATAAAGTATTAAAAAGATGAGTTTGCGTTTTCAAAGAAAAGTTTGTGCCTTGTTTTACAAATGTTAACTCATTCAAGCTTAAACATAAATAAACCCTAACTACCGGCAGTTACATTTGTAAAATTGAATACATTAGAATTTATGTTATACTGTAAGATTGTAAAGTATTTTTACATAATACCACATTTCCTACCTTAACACTGCTACTACATGTAAATCGACAGCTGTCTTCGTCTTGTTCTTTTTCTTCAGTGAAACATAAACTTAAGTTTAAACAAAACCTTCTTTGGTTTACACGAGAGTGTTACATTTGGAATGCTGATAAATGTTGAGTCGAGACATCTAGCGATATGTTGCATTATTCCTAAGCTTTTCATGGTTATGTTAAGAGCCATTTAGCGCGGCGTAACCAGGAAAGACTACTACGCAAGGTTGGATTCAGTTTATAAAGTCTGCTTACCTAGACAATTATTTTTTCAATAAAACGCAAATATATAGATACATACAGTACTGTGTTACTCGAGTTAAGATAACTATAAAAAATACCTGGTAATGTTTATTGGAATTATCTAATGTGTTTTTCAAATAACTCACGTGTATGCCTTGCCTTAAAAACATTCCATTCGATGACACATCGCAATCGATGTTTGTACTGATTTATTTATCGTGTGAGAGATGTTCATTCCAAAATTATGATATAAGATTACTCATACTTTCCTTAATCGGACATTTCATATACATGACCGAAAAGACCTGACTAGTTACGGTGTCTAATAGTTTATGCATTCAACGTACAACAGAGAGGTTCTTAACAAATGTCATTACTTTGTCAATAAATAGGTCTGAATATACCCGCATAACGTTTAAAATATAGTAAGGGTTTCACGGGTAAGAGCTTTTCGACGACAAACTTCAATATGTTGCACGATGTTTATTTATTGTTTTCTGTTATTGCATGGTTTTGTCATTATTGTTGCTGTTGTTATGGTATTGTTTAAATGTTGTTTTGGCCTCACAGTGTTTTCACTAATAAAATATGCGCTGTTGGGTGCTTGTGATAATTAGAACTAACTTAATGTACTGCAAATATGAGTTATAATGTACATGACTCGCATGGAAACATAACTAAGAAGATAGTCAAATCGATAATGAAGAAATCTAATTAAAAATATGATTTCTTTGATATTCTAGATTTGCTTAAATGTTTAGAAAAAAGCTTTCAAGTCCATCAAGTCATATAATTCATGATGTTATTATGATTTGAACTTAAATATACGCATTAAAAAAAATAATAAAAAAGCTAAAGCGTGTTTGCGGCCGCATTGATGTAGTGGATAGGGCGTTCCAATTGTGGATGGGATGTCACTGCTTAGATCCACATTGTGGGAGAGTTCTCAAGACATCAAGTACTTTTTTCCCCAGAAAGTAGACTCGGGATTGTTTCTTTAAGCCAATGGCCTTTAATGCAATTTATCTAAAATAAACAAGCTTAAACTATAAAATTGTTGGTAAACCTAGCTTTAGTACAGACTTTTGAGACAAATGAGAAGAAAGGAATGACAACATTTTCAAATGTGACAGCAGGCTATCAACACATGTCATCATGATTTTCTTTTATAAAACGGTAGAAAAAATATATTGCGGTTGTACTAAATTATTTACCCAAAGGTTAAGACATTTGTCATCCAAAATGGCATTCCCACGATAATGGCTGTGTCAAATGGCGGGTACAGTTACACATAAATAAAACTCGACTGAATTCTTAATTGTTGGATGGTGTCTTGTGCTACCAATTTGGTACTTTGGTTTCTCAATTACTTCCCGCAGTGGTTACGCTTCAAAGGAAATTTGCGTGCGATTGTATGTAATGAAATAACAATAGCATGCAATAATCGCCCTACTTATTGAGGGTGTCAGTAATGCAAATTGCTTGAATAATTTTTAATGTACACTGACACAATTATACAATGTGCTCACTTCAAGATCAACAGCTCAGATAATCATCACTCAGGCTTTCATTTCGATAATTACACCCATAAACGCTTCCATTATATTGAAAATATGCATGTTGTTTGCTGTAAACTCGGATTCATTTTGCCTTCGCTATTTCAATATTTTAAAATGTGCTAATAGTATATTTTCAACCGCGGCGCAGAGATTTGATTCATTTCTAGCAAAGCTGGTATCAAAGTTTTGATACCATTTCTTAGACCTCCTTATGAACTGAATATTAAACTTCCTTTTATCACACTGTTTACCAGAGTGTATGTAATGTTATTTGGAAAAAAAAGTATTGTGGGCTGATCATCGTCGTAAATAGGCAATATCAAGCATAACACGGCAGACGACTTCTGTGTTTCAACCAGACCTGCGATGGAAAACATTGGTCATAATGTGCTCGTCTTCGGTAACAACCAACTATTCAATAAACCTTAACTTTCTTTGCAACATGTGTTTGCAATTATGAATCGCTTTTTTTTACTTTTGCTATTCTAATGTATTTGAAATGCATCGCACTATTTTCATGTTCTTGCATTTTGACGAGCTTTTTATTTACTATTGTGTGTTCTCACGTGTGAAGACAGAGCATCTTGTGTGCCTCATATTGGAAATATATTCAATAGAAAACACAATGACAACACCGTTCGTTGAAAATAAATTTCCTCAACAATGACATTTTGTTTTTGACTCTTATCCCTGAATATTTATTATACTCATTTATGTGTTTACTATTATGACTATCGGTATTCGATTTGACTCTCGTCGTCTCAATATGTTCACAATGATAGTTTTTTTTTCCTTTTTTGTAAATTGTTATTGTAGATCTATTAATACATTTTAAAGAATCTCTCTAAAAGTGACAACACCGGTATGTATCATCAATCTTTTTTTATGGATGTTAATCTGAACGTTATTATTTAATTCATTATATTGTGTTGTGCCTGAAATCGCTGCTCTTAAACATCAATTGAAATAACATTAATTTTACATTATACACTAAACTAAATGTAAATCTGCAGAGTGATTGACTGAAAATCTGTAGCAAAGCTGAGTAAATGGTGATTCAAAACGGTCGATCAAAACCTAAAAAGAATTGGTCTTTCTTATAAAATTGGATCTCACAAGATCGATGTAAATATTGATGGGAAACACAAAACCGCTGTAAGAATAACATATAAAATAGACGCAAAGTTCTCTATTGAGCTAGTTGACAATTACCAACGGCATACGATATTTCGATGCAAATTTCATTGCCGAAATATAACACGACTATGCGACAATCAAATGTTCTAAAGTCGCGTCTTATTTGTTTATTGTCGAATGACATTGTAGAATATCAAGACCTGTATCTTGCATTACAATTATAAAAATCTTAGTCAAAGAGCGACAGACAATTTGCAATTTTGCACTTAACGAATTCCTCATAAATGGCTTCGACCATCTTTGAACCAAAATAGGCCTATTGCCGGAACAATTTAGTTTACCAACATGTTTATGCCTGTTTCCTTTCAGTATTTACAGGCGCATGCTTTTGAGATGTTTTTCTCAATCGTTCGCTAAGACAAAAAAAATAAAGGTAACTTTTTATAATAACGGTCTTCAAGTGCGCGCTAAAAAAATATTTCCGGTTGATGGTCCCTATTGTTTTACGGTTTTAATTTAGGGATGCGTTTATTTAATTAATTTGGTCATTGATATAATGTTGTCAGGTCGTATATATTATCACTTATCTTAAATTTACAGTTAAAGTTTATATCGAGTATATTATTAATGACGCATTACAAACAAGTTAACAACCATTATGGTTAAGCTATAAATTAGGCTAGCGCTTCACTATATTTTAAAGTTGTCTTCATAAAACTTTCGATTTTAACAAAGAATCATTCAGATAATGACGTTATCCTTTCAAGTTATTGATTTCAAATTGTTAAATTTTTATTTGCACAATACATCAAGATCTACAATAAACTTCGAAGCCTTAAGAATATCGCAAACGACTTTATTTCAAAATGTTCTTAAATTGTACATTTAAATGTTTCCGATTATTTCGTTTCTAAATGAACGAAAATCAACTTATTGATCCTGTTTGGATCGCAATTTTAATTTAAAAATTGTAATATTACCACTTTTGTCATATACACTATAAAGACCTGTTATTTGATTTCGGTGGAACTGTTGTGAATCAATTTGTTTACAGTCGTACTATAGAATCCTCCACAATTTCTATTCGGCTTTGAGTTAAGAAAAGTTAATAAATATCAAAGCAATCTAATTCAATCAAAGAATTGTATTATCTTAACATGCAAGCAGTATTTTTTAAATTGGATGTTAATGAATTAAAAAAGTCGTCTTTTCTCCAAAAATAAGAATATAATAAACTAAAGGAGAAAGTTAAGAAAATAAATCACCAAGTAAACAGATGGTCGACACGCACTTTTGTAAAAAAAAAAAAATATTATAAATCATTCACTATTGTGGAATGGTAATCAGAACTTAGCAAGTTCTTTTTTAAAATGGGACGCCTATTTGATACGTGTGTGATTTTCATTGCGAATTAATTACCTTCTCAGTGCTGAAATTCATGAGTAATATAAGTATGCTTAGCTGTAAAAAAACGTCATAAAGATTCAAACAAATTTCTATAAAAGACACAAGAACGTAATCATGGCGTAAACATATTTAAAAATGAGCATCGATCAGAGCTAAATGAGTGTCGAAAACGAAAAACATAAACGATAACTGCTTCAGCATTTTATTTTCAATATAGTATTGTACCAATATAAGATACATAAATACGATGCTCTGCGCGAATGTGCATTAAATAGAAATTTCAATAAAAGGCAAAATTGTGAGATCATGCTAATACATCGACGTGACAATAGTTAGGAAAAATCTGGTCTTCATTACACATTATTGAGTAAATTTGTTGCAATTTTATATTTGTATTACCAATCCGAATTCGATATATACATTCCCATATCCTGCATCTAGAAGATTGTAGGTTCATGTTTGTGTACACCGAAATCACTCGTTGATGTCATTTCGAGTACCGGTAGATGTTATTTATCAAGCATGTAAGTATTAAAACATGCTTAAAAACTTTTTAGAAATAATCTATGTTTTACCAACTAGAATCAGAATAGTGGTGTCATACTTTTACCCATAAAATCAATAAAAAAATGTGTTAACGCGGAGCATAAGCATGATGGTGAAACATTATAAAACAATGATGATAGTTTATTCAAAGATGGATTCACACAGATGGCAAAGGAAAAAGTCTTCAATTTGACTCCGACCCGCTCTACCATTAATCAACTCCGATTGCGATCCGTACTTTGCCAAATAAAATAATAACAATGCGATGATTTTCCAAGAACGAACCTATTTATTTAATTGGTTTTCTAAGTCAAGAGTGTATGTGTACTTCTTTAAATAAAATGCAACTTATTTTTTATAAATCAATGTTTTTACAGTGTTCATTTTTCGACACTGTGAATAAGTCCTTTAAAGAGTGTCCAAATGAACCTTCATATAAAGACAGATGGCTTTAAGATAAAAATTTCGTGAAAAGGACACTGACTAACACTACAGTGTGTACACAGTTATTGCCCTTTGCTAGTTGTGTCATTAGCCAAGTATGTGTTCATACACATTGAATGGAAACACATGAATCGTCATATTTTGACAGTTAGTGGACACTCAATAGAAGTGTTAAAAATAACTGCAATTTTTACCACAGTATACAGCTTAATCGTGTAGTTTTCTGTGCAAACGTAACCTATACGTATAACTCCGGAGTTATTACCTGTATATTTCGTTTTTAGCGCCATCTAACATGGTGTAATTTCATTATGTAGAATCAACGAATATTTCGTATAATATTTCGAAAAATAAAGTTGATACATAAAATATCAATCTTCCATATAGCAATAGCCAAAGTTTCAATGCTAGATGTAGTCTGGTAACATAAATAAAACGCGATAAAAATGCTTGTTTTTATTGTTTTGAGTCATAATATATTCCACGTGAATTTCCGGCTACGATATCCAACATTTACGAGCGAACGTGAGATTGGCTTCAGGCAGCTTTGGAAGCATAACGTGGTGTGCATGAATACGTCATTCATCCGACGCTGCCCAAAGCCAAGCGTTTGCTTGTAAATGTTCGAATATCGTGGCAGGAAATTAACATTGAATATATTGTCGCACAAAAAATAAAAAGGAGCATTTTGTATCTCGTTCAAACTATGTTACCATACCACATCTAGCGTTGAAATTTTGGCTATTGCTATAGGGAACACGGATTTTTGAGGGTTCACTCTACTTCACGAAATATTTTTCGAAATATTCGTTCATTATGAGTATGTATGTTACTTTAAGGTGCATCTACGTGTCAAGTATGATCGGATAAATGCTAAATAATTTATTTTACAACAATTACTGACTATGTGTGGTGTGTTAAACATGATTTTAATTGAACCAGAGCATGATCATTGAAGAGCATTTAAAATTATCGGGACACTAAATCGCACTACCAACAAAAAGCTTTCGTGATCACAAGTCAAGAACTTATATTTACGGACATTGTCCCACTACCTCTGATTTATGTCGGTTAATAGTGCGTTACTGGCATATGTTTAAGCAATTGGTTTAGCTAAAACCAGGACAAATGTCAGTAAATAAACTGTCTTCCATAAAAATGCTTTAAATATTGAGCAATGTCGAACAATACAAATAAACAAACATACATAAGGACTGCCCTCAACATGTGAAACTAAAATTCCTTAGATCCATGTCGTTTATGAAACGTAAAACGCGTTTGGGTATTGTTGCCATTCATTAGGAAAGCGATAAGATACAAAGAAACGCGGCTTTCGGATCATTAGGTCCTTAGTGTTGGGCAATTTTTTTACAATAGATAAGGATAAGTTGTATGTGATAAATGTAACAATCTGAATTCCAAAGTATTTTTAAGAGTTTTGCCGACGTTCGCAAAACCATGTACATCAATAACTTAATTCAGGCCACGGCCATGCCATACCATTTTTTTTGTTCAAATTGTTTTTTGATGAGTAAGACGATAATGAGTCAAGCGAAATACCATTTTAGCTTAATTCTAGAATGTGTGCATCTCAACAAGTTACAACTTTGAAACAAGAGCGACGTCGGCAGTTAAAGCAAGTTAAAGAAACTCACATACTCGCATAGTCTTTAGAAATATAAAATTTCCTTGTTCATTTTTTGTAAAACAATCTGCTAGGATGTTTCAAAATGTGTTTGAATGTCTTTTGAAGACGGTAATACAATCGATGATGAAAATACTTTTATTACAAAATAAAGAGTATATGTGCGCAATTGTCTTTACTAAAAACGTTCAAATTTATTCATGAAAACAATGGCCGGCTTGAATTGCACTTACCTTTTTTTCAGTATGCATTTAACCAACACACAATTGCTGACAATGGGTTTACATTTCAAATATCAGTAGACACGTAAAACAAAACGCTCAGCCCAAGCATGAAGAGATATGAGTCGATTGTTAAATACGACATCGTGAAATATAAACGTTATTAAAAGCTAGGTATTTATGCCTGGGTATTTTAAAGCAAAACAAGATTTAAATTTGATATTGCAATTATACACGATTTTTTGTCACAGGTGAAGAGGCGTTCGATGTCTTATTAAGCGTTCCCATGGCAAGGGCGGTGAAAAATGAGACATGTAAATAAAGCACGACTGAATTCTTCATTGTCGCACGGTGTTAATGCTACGATACTAGTACAAATGTTTCGGAGTTATATCCCGCAGTAATTTCGCTTCAAACAACTTTTGCATGATGTTTCCTGTATTAAAACTTTCACCAAACTGATTTCTTTTGTTGTAATAATTTCCCCAATTATAAATGCTTAAAAAAAACTCGATGGAAATTGCTAAAATACTTCACTGTATTGCATTGTCAAAATTTTACAATGTGCCCGTTTCAAGATCAACAGCTCAGATTAATTTAAAATCATGTTTTCATTTCGATCAATAAAGCCGTAAGGGCTTCGGTACATAAATCTTATTTATCTTGTTTGGGAATGAAATATTTTCTACTGTTAAACGTTCGAATAAAAAATGGGATCATTATGCTTTCTTTTTTCAAGTATTAGAGACAGCGTATGTCAAATATTGTATTTCAAACATTTCATAATTTAGCAGATAAAATAGACAATAAAACTTGAAAGCAATATGCATTAATGGTTTATCTTGTATCATAGTGTACATTTCGTGTCCCACATAAAGCTTCGAAATGTGATGTTAACAAAATAAGAGGTCGTAATTACCTAGTTTTGAGCGGTTTAAGTTTTAGGATATATGTAATACGTTCGTTCGGTTAATTCATGTAATGTCATTAAATAATGCTGTAAGTTCGAAAATTTGCGCACTTAAATAAACATGGCCGGTTAAGTTGGGGTTACCAAACTATATTACTACATAATGGATTGTATTTTTTTTTAAACCATCACGTTCAATCTATCACTTCGTACATTACAATTCAGTCGATAGTCAACTGGTCATTTTAAACAAAGTATCATCAGATAGTGGAGTAAGCAGTTCATGCACTTGATTTTAAATTGTTATTATTTTATTTGCAAAGTACGGGGTGAATCATGATCTTCAATGTATTAATTTGCGTAGGCTTAGAAAAATCGCGCACTGCTATATTTCCATTTTTAAAACCTCGGCCTAATTGTTTTGTTTTGAAACGAAATGATAATAAAATTATTGATCCTTTTTTAATCACTATATAAACTCTCAAATTGTAATACTAACATTGGTAAATACAATGAGCGATGCTTTTTCGTTTTCGTCAATTTTTGTGAATTGATATTTGCACAGTCGTTTGTTATAGTCGTTTGTTATTCCCATAATAAGCAGTCTTCAGCTCTTAGTTTATTTTAGCGGTTCGATGTAAAAGAAATGTTATTTCAATTAATGATATTCGCTGTTTAAACAAGCAGTATTGCGATGTCATGTTTATATATTGAACTAGTCCGCCGGTCTTAAAATTAAGACAGGGGCGTTTTCTGGCATAAATAATGAACCAATCAGAACAAAACATGCATGCAGAAAAAGTGACACGCATCTCTTTTGAGTTATCAATACAAATAATTCAATACTGATATATAAATTACTGTATGTATACTGGAAATGTTTCACGTTTATTATTTGCAAAGCTGAGCTTAGCGATGTAAATGAATTTTATATTCGTCGACCTTTCCTTGAAAATGAATAACCGATCTTTCATGTGCATAAGCCACATCTTAGCTCTAATGAGAATGTCGGCGAACAATCTTTATAAATGTTCAACGAATGTTGCAATAAAAGGCAAAGTGTAGGTAAGTATTGTATTGAGGAGATGAGAGTCAACTCGACTAGTCATCATTTAACAGTTGGCGGATGCATTGGTCGAGGGAAGAATAAGTGCCCGGCAAAACGCAAAAGCTAGAATCAAGTGTTTACTTCTTCAAACGATATTATAAAAGCTGATGTTTTGCAATTTTCGGTGTTGTAAAATAATCTGCCATTAAAGACGTATGCTGTGTATGTATGGTATTACGTTAGATGGAGGTTCAACCCACAAATAAACTTTCGCAATCTCGATATTGCATTCAAAGCTGCAAGTACCGGTAATTAGAAATCTCATGACCCTAAACAATAAAATGCAGATAAGAATAGCGTTGGTCCGATTTGTTGTTTATAGCAAAAGCTGTATTTCAAACAATTAACAAATTATCGAAATTAATAGTTTAATCAATGCGGTAAAATGTTCATTTGTTTGAAAACAAAATCATTTTATTTTATTTTAAGTGCTTAATCCATATATTTTTTAAATATTGGACATAATTATAAACAATGTAAATAGTGTAACACATTGTGTGTGTGTACCAAGCTTTTTTCTTTACCAAAAAAAATCATCATAATGGGTCATACGTGTTTACTGAATACCATGAAAACAACTTATAATGTTCAAAGTTGTTATCATATTAAAATTAACCCGATTCTGTTATCGTGGAACTACGGCGGCATAAAGGGGACATAGGAAATATTTTATTTAACTATTACTACGACGTGCGCACGGCATAGTTATGATGTGCGCACGTCAAGGCTATGACTATGACGTGCGCACGTCGTAGCTATGACGTGCGCACGCGATAGCTACGACTTGCGCACGTCATAGAGACTGTAAAATAAAATATTGCCTATGCCCCCTTTATGCAACTCTATGACGTGCGCACGTCATAGCTATGACGTGCGCACGTCATGGAGACTGTTAAATATAATATTGCCTATGTCCCCTTTATGCCACCGTATGGAACACACACTCCTATGGTAAAACATTTTTTATAATGGACATACATTCAATAAAAGGTCTATTTTTTCATGATACTTTTTTATTTAAGGTCTACTTACATGTAAAAAAACATATACATTTTGAGTTGAAATATGCATGACATATAGGTATTTTATATGCGATCTTTCAAATTGAGTTTGTTAAATACATCTTCGTTGCTTATCTTTGGTTTAAACACTATATATTTAGTTCATTGGAGGTACATATAAGCAATACAATACAAACATATATATTATTTTCGAAAAATATACTGGGCAGGTAGAATTGCAGTATTGCTTCACATAAAGGCTGTAAAATACAATTTGACAGAATTGAGAATGAAGCTCAAGGCTTATACTAGGTCTCTCTTCTGTCAGTAAGAAGCGCTGCTGTAATGGTGTAAACAACCAAACGTATAACAACTATTTAAAGGCAATGTGAAGATTACTAAAAATATAGTACAGTAATAGGTAATTGTATACCGTTTAGAAATGGACAATATATAAGTTAGAATACAAATAGTATAACAGAGTAAAGTATGACTATCTCGGATGAAAGACTGAACATGTTTGAAAATTGATTAAATTGAGTTTACTTAATACTAGTATGATCCGTCTTTAACACCGAAAAAAAGTAGTTGCAAAGTTATGGGTTGGAAACTGGACAGATTGTTAAAAGGATAACTCTTGTTTCTGTATAAATGGGACAATTGAAGAAAAAGTGATACGTATCTTCAATCGCACCACATTCACAATATGGACTTTGTACAATGTTCATTTAAACTGCTACAATACATTCGTAAACCGCTCCCCATCGTAGTAATGCTGGGGAATTCTTGTTTATCTTTAGTAAGATTTGCTTTGAAAGTAGAGAGAGACGGAGACGTTCTTACCGATTCCGGAAGATTGTTCCATAAGTTTATAGTTGATGGCAGGAAAGATCGTGTAAAGAGTTGTGATTTGCATTGAATGCTGTGAATTTTGTTAGAATTACGAAGAGGATTAGCCGATCTTTCACCCACGCTAGAGGGGATAAGTGTGCACAAATATGGGGGTGATAGTGAATTATACATTTTATAGAAGTGTGTAAGTTTGTGTTTTGTTCTCCATATTTTAATGGTTCCAGAGCAATTTCATTTTATAGGTTTTGCAAAGATGCCAAACGTGTTCCCCCGCTGATTATCCTTGCCGCTTCCTGTTGAATCTTTTCAAGTTCTATTTTATCTTGTGTATTAATGGTATCCCAGACTATATCAGCGTATTCAAGAATTGGTCTAATAAATGTTGTGGATATCGATAGAAGGGACTTTCTATCGAGCGTAAACTTATTCGTTCGCATTAGATGGAGTGTGTGCCATGCTTTCTTCTTGATTGATTCAATATGGTCATGCCAGGAACATGTATCAGAAAAAGTTGAGCCTTGATGCTTGTGAGACGAAACCTCAGTGATTTGGCAGTTGTTGAGAAAAAAAGGGGGATGGATTGGGCGGTTGATTTTTCTAGATATAACTGATATAGATGATTCGATTTTGGATGGATTGAAGGTAACCAACCACTTATCAGCCCAGGAATGAATTTTTGCAAGATCAGAGTTAAGATGATTAGCCGCATCAACAGGGTTGTTGACGATGATAAATAGCGTGGTGTCGTCTGCAAATATGCGAATTTGACAGTGAATTTCTCGTTCAATGTCATTTATATATATATAAGAAAGAGTAGGGTCCTAATATAGACCCTTGAGGGAAACAAGCATTTATAGGTAATGGGTCAGATTAGCAGCCAGAGATTACAACACACTGGGTCCTCTCATGTAGGTTTTCTTTTAACCAAGATATAAGATTGCCCGAGATACCACTTAGTCGGAGCTTGTGAATAAGTTCTTCATGCCATACTCTGCCAAAGATCTTAGCAATGTCGCAAAAAACGGCTCGAACCTATATTGAACGAATCTGCATAAAACTCAATTTAGATTCACATTGTAAAAAGAATAATTCCTGTCGTCAGTTGTCAAAACGAAAGTATGGTTGATATTCAAAACCATTATATTTCTCTTTCCGGGATATTTTTTCAATATGTTGATGCTGCATCAACGAATATACGTGTATATGAAGTGAAAACACCAACAATAAACAACGGTTGCGATAGACACCTATGAACTGTTAGATGCACATAATATCACTTAAACATTAGTTCATTTTTGTTGTTGCAGAATTTATATCTGTCGCGCATTAATCATGACATCAATCTTAACTTGTTATATCTAATTTAAATCTGAATTAACATAAATTATATTGTTTCACATGTGTTTTATTAAATTAAACGCTTGCATTTATTCGGCTACTGCCGTTTGCAGATTTTTGCTACTGACGTTTGCCATTCCTAAACGTACTACTGACGTTTGCCATATTTTTTTTCACTCTTTAAACGGTTATTTTATATCTGGTAGATATTTTTGTTTGTTTATGCATAGAAATATGTAATATATGTTCGTCCGGTAAAGCATAGACAGTTCTGTGATCGTTAATTTTCGAGAACACTGACTCTTTGTAATTTTACTACTGACGTTTGCTACTTAAATGGAAATTTGCGCCGAAGTGTTCTCGAAAACAAGAGCAACACTCAAAACGCGTGATATACCGATCGAAAGCTATAAGCATGCCATATTGCCTGCACTAGGTCGTATTAAAGTCAGAGGATGATCAGCAAAGATATTGGAAATAAACCTACCTTGCGCGGCTGTTTGTTGTCATAAAATGACTACTGACGTTGACTTTTGTGGTCACGTAACAGTTTTTGTTCATTCACAGTGTGGAACGTAGCCAGCGTTTGAATATTGTTAACATAAATTGTGGAAAGAGATAACATACAAAGTAATGCGGCTTTCGGCTCATTACCGCCTCATTGTTGGGCATTCTTCATAAGCATAATGAAGAAAGATAAATATCATCAGATAAAAGGTATCAATTTGCATACCAAAGTATTTAAATAACAGTGAAAAAACTTACATATGAACATAGTTCAGGCCATAAGTATACATGTACTTAAACAAGATTTTAGATACAATTGAAGATTTGAAGTAAAGAGAAATGTCATTTCAACGTAATTTAATACTGGGAGTTGCCAGAGACACGACATGCGTTATTAGAGCTCACCTACTCATACACACGCGAAGTCTTTAGAAATAATATATTTCCTTTTTTTATTTTTATAAAACAAGCACAACATTAGATATACTTACTTTGCTTTGCAGTGACAATGCCTCCGGTTTTATTGATGTGACTTTTGTTTGTTATGTGTCTGTTTTGTTTAGTACATTTTTACATATTGTGATTTAATCTTTTGAATAGTAAGACGGTATTCAAATCGAAAATTAAAATATATTCGTCACGAACAAAATGTTGTTATCATTGTTTTATTTTATTATCAAAACTATTTGCAGTTGAAACATGATTATTGTTGTTGCGTAAAAAAAACATTTTTTTAATTATTTACACATACCTACAGAAACATGCAGTCTTTAAAAAATTATTTTCAATCCAAACAGCTATATGCACGTATAAAACTCGTTTATACCAAACATAACAAACATGCATGTATAACTATATGATTAAATTTGACAGCAGTAAATAAACACATCCTCAACAGCAATGTAATCGTGCATGCAAGGGGATTTTAAAACAGTAATAAAAAGGATATTGCGCTTACACCATTTTCTTTGTCAAAGGTATTAAAATACACTGGACATCCAATTATGCATTCCCATGACAAAAGCGGTGTCGAATGGCGGGTAAGAATACACATAAATAAAACACGACTAAATTCTTAATTGTCTGTCCGTGTCAAAAGCAACAAATAAGGTACTTCGGTTTCGTAGTTAAATCGAGTAGTTACAACACTTCAAACGAACTTCGCAGGATGTTGAATAGATTAAAATTTCTAATCAAAGTTTTAAGTTTTCATTTTCAGTGCACAATAAGTTCCCCATTTATTTATGTTTGAAAATCAATGGCTGTGTTCGGTGATTTAACTCATGAAGTTTAGAGTAAATTCCGTTTAATCAAAATTCTCAAATTTTCACATCTCAGGCTTTCTTCACCATTATTGCCTCTGTAAATGCTTCAATAACATTCATGATCACAAGTTTTTTGCTTATCGGATAAAATAAAATATTTTTCAATGCAACTTAAAATCAAATAATTGTACTATTATATCATGAATAGGCAATTGTGGTTACCTAAATTACTTATTTATACTTGTAAAATAAACCGAGGCATAATTATTCAATTACATGAGCAGTTTGAAAGTAATAAAATGGAAGAGTAAACAAATCAGATCGAATTACGATTGTGAGTTATCACATAAAGATATTATCTGGTATACCGTTAGCCTCGGGATATAGTCTTGCTTTAATGCTAATATTGTAGCGACAAATGATCTACAAGTAACCTACCATATTGTTTCTTCGTATACTAGTAATTTGCCTCTTCAAAGACCAGGTTAAGAGACAAACAATCACCTCTTCCGATTGGCGGCCACCATACTATTCAAAACCATACTATAATTTATTACCATACAGTACCTACAGACGAGAGCAAGCACGACATGACACTGTGTTATTTGATGATGGTTTCTGTGTTGAGCGAACAAAATGTATTAAAAAAAGAATTACTCAGGTGTACTGTCGGATGTGAATTCAAACGTACACAGTTTTTCAAAAATGTATTTACTTAAATAAGCCAATTTCACACGGCAGTATTGAACAAAAAATTTCCATTACGTTATATTTCGGGAAAAAAACAACGTTTTGATATATCGGTCGATCATTAATTATAAGCGGCTTGATGCGCGCAAATCGAAGACCTATGCACCACAACGAAAGACTGAAATGCTCATTCGAACAGTTATTATTTCTTACACGATTTATTATTTGCAATATGACTTTTATTATTTTTACTGTGTACCGGTATTTTACTTCCTAAGTGCAGAACAATAGTATTATGTAACGCATAACTTTAAATCTAAAAATCACCTGAGATAGTAACATTTGTATAATCTTCCTGCTGAACAAAGAAGATAAGAGATAGCCCTCGTTGTTCAAATGAAAGCGTTTGAGATATAGATTTTGAAACTATTATGGAGTTCTGCATTTTAATTCAAGTAGTTAGAAAAGCTGAACAAACCTTTACATAGTCAGCAAAGTGGACGAGTACTTTAAGAGATAAATACATTAAACAGGCCACTAAGCTATGATTGTTCACTGGCTTTATTGTGTATATTTCTTAGCAACCTATGAAACCTGTAGTGGTTTACATGAACTATATCGCAGTTAAACAGTTTATTTGTAAATATAAGCTAGGAAAACACTCTTTAACCGATTTCTCAAATGGAAATTCAAAATAGAGCAACAACATTTTCAACATGGATTTAATCAGAGATCAAAATTAGGTCTAATTTACACATAAAAAATACAATCATCGCCAAATATAAGATAACAATTAACCAGTCAGTAAACTGAAGTAAAAGGATCATGTTATGTTCAATACAAAAATTATAATTTAAATAACAATATCATAGTTTGACTTAAAGGGACCGTCAACCACAAACGACAAAACAAAAGTTCTAAAATACCGTATATTTTTTACAATAATTAGTTTATATTGATTAAAATATCACGCCTGGTATATTACTTGAAAAAACTTGATATTTTCAGTATATTCTATAATAAAATTTCGCGATGTGCAATCGAAATCACATCGCGAAAATAGGTGACATAACGATATACACACAATAAATAACGCAAGTAGATTGATCATTGTATATATATAAAATATACACAATTCACTACGCATGCACAATTTGCATTCCTGGATTTACCACGTGACAATGATGATCAATCTACTTGCGTTATTTATAGTTAACTGGAAGTTACCTGGTACCTGTATCAGGTAAAATTGTATTACGGAATATACTGAAAATATGAAAACTTAACAACTTTTTCAAGTAATGTAATATACCAGTCGTACTATTGTAATCAATATAAACTAATAATTGTAAAAAATACGGTAGTTAAGAACTTTTTTTTTTTTCGTCGTTTGTGGTTGACGCTCCCTTTAACGATAAATTTACAAAAACTATAAAGCATGCAAGTGGATAGACCAAAATCAGCTATATTGTTACTCAAAACAAAGCTGCAAACACTGCTCTGATAATTTCCAAAAGTGGATTTAGGTAAACAAACGGCATACTTTTTTGTTATGGAAGAAGATATATGTATGTATGGAATCTTCAAGTCTGCACGTTTAAATTTGGCGAATAATTGACATGCTCTAATAACGCTCTTATTAAAAACAAAATCAAAGGCTGCTTTAACATCAATGAATGGCTAGTCAATAAGTGTGTTACAGTTGTAAAGTGTCACTTATATTTGTTTAAACTCAAAGGTCTCGCTGTGAATGCAAGAGAACTGAAGCAAGGAAAGATGACAGCTTATATTACCGACCAATCTCGACAATACATTGTTATTGCTACGCGGGACACTTATAGTAGTTTTTATCCTCCCTACTGTGCGGCGTAGTATTTTTTCGATACTGATTTAACAGGAATGTAGTGTTATAACAGAGGCAAATATGAAATGGATGTAGCAATATTTTTTGTGAAGGTAATTGATTTTATTTGAGTTATTTTTTTTGTCTATAGTATAACTATAGCATTGTGTTATTTAATTATTTGAAATTCAGTCAGAGTACTATAATATTCTTTATTGTAGAACGCACTTATCAGTCATCTTTTTATGTGATATAGTGCTTTTAAATAGTTAGAGTGGAGAACGCATAATACACTTTTCCCACACATAGTCAGGTATTTAATAAATAGCATGACTTTGTAGAATTTGAAATGTTTAAAATGGGGTCGAGTCAGTTATATTGTTTAAACCAGCACGAATTTCAAACTTGTTACGTTATATATGAAGTTATTTTGTTTGTGATAATAATGTAACTTTTAAAACACTTAATTTAAATTTGTATTTATGGAATATCTGATGGATGAAAATTTTTACGTTTATTTAACTTATTGTTATAAAAATCTTATTTAAGGTTATTTCATTATATGGTTCATTTGTATCTTTTCTTAGTATTGTCATGTACATCCTTGTTTTCGTCAGTATAGTTTTAGGCATGTTTATGTATCATGCTAATGATGGTCATGCGAAGCTGTCAGAAAGGGTGAAAACCGTTTGCGACGTAATGGCGTAATCTCACGTTAACAAACGATGCGCTGCCGTTACGTGCGTTACCAAAAATGCATACGGTTTGTTGATTTACTGGATAGCTTAAACATGACAAGAGTGAACGTTCTCATGGTTTGTGTACGTCGTCTTTTGTAAAATGAGCCAATAAATACTATGTTTTGGGAAGCCTGCAATTTTTTAAGAATGTCGTTTTCGAGACTCTTCCACAAATACATTTGTGAACATGGTAAAACATATGATTAAGAGTATATATTAAAAAGGTGTTTAGATAAGTATTGGTTATCGTGATTTCATTTGTGGCTGTGATGCATTTTGGCATTACACCGGTACTTTTTTATTTTTCGAGATCATATAAAATGTTTTAAAATGTCCCCACGTACTTAACCAACTTTAAATTATTGTGCATGTAACCGTCGATAAATCAATTATACACATGTTAATAGCAATTAAACGAAATGGATTTACAAAAGAAATTTTGTAACGGTTGACGAAAAATTGGAACATTTATTTGGCTACTAAAAATTATCAACGTTTAATCTATGGCCGTTTTAATCAGTTTGATTACCCCTTCGTGAACTCGCAAAATAAGTAACATCACTAATTTAAAGAATCTCATTTGTGCAAACAAAGTTACTGCTCGCTTTGCCAACCGCATAGTGATTGATAAGCAGTGTTTTATGCCCCAGATACGATGTTTCGTTGACGTTCATTACAACCGCCATCGTAGTCTGGACACGGCAGATCCGTTTGCAAACAACGCTATCAAGTTTTTTTATTGGCGGAATGTGGGAGACCTATTTCAGAATTGAATAGCGTGTATTTATGTGCATATTCAACGCGTGAGTTTTACTTAAACTGGGTTCAAGGCAATTTTGATTAGGAACAGAATTTGCGTGTAAAATTTGCTTAAAATTTCGTCCGACAAAGAATTCTTTCGTTCAAGCTATTCTCTACTAAATTTGTGTTACCAGAGTGCCAATGGTTACAAAGAGGGCGCGTGGTGCTTTTGATCGCGAAATCATTTTTATAAATAACTGTAGGCAATATTTTTTTAACGGAAGATCTTCAGTAGTTCCTTTAGTCCTGTTCGTATCCTTATTTGAACAACTGCATAAACATTAATGTCCAATATTAAAGGCGTAAACTAATTTTAGTCACTTGAAAAAAAAACTGCTTAAACCATGTAGGAAATATAAAGGTTTCTCAAATCGTATCTACTTTACAAATTTACATTTTCTTTCCAAAGTTACTTTGTTAAAGGCATGCTATTGTTGAAGCATGGTCAATGCAATGACACATATAAAGATATAAAATCTAGGCCGGTATTTCCATAGACCACTTCACCAGTCTTAACCCATTTATGCCTAGCGTCTAGAAAAAAAGGCCTTGGCAAACAGCGTAGACCCAGATGAGACGCCGCATGATGCGGCGTCTCATCTGTGTCTGCGCTGTTTGCTTAAAGGAACTTCTGTAAGAAATATTCTAAATATAGAAATAAGTATACTAGACATCCCTAAGTTTGGAAATAAATTGATCCAATTTAGAAGGATGGGAGCGTCCACTAGGCATGCACGGGTTAAGAATGCGGCTGTTATTATAAATATTAAACATAACCTGAACAATATGCATGGCCACTGAATGAGTTAAAAGACGCCTAAGGCTATACGCAACATAATATTGCCATTGTTACTATAGTACTCACTCCTTAAAATTCACGATATAAAAACAGGTATGATAAGCTTATCTGTGGCATCAGTCTATTATGGTCGTTTTGATAATATGTGTACATTTCTTAAATATCTAATTTAAATATTGTTTAACCCTAAATGTGTTTCTCTAAGAATTAAGCACACATTAAACTCTCGTCGACCTTGTTATTTTAGTTCATTATAAAAAGGGGCGCGGTTGGGCATAATCTAATTTTTAAAGTAATGGTTATTTTGAGTACAGTTTTGCGAAACATGCCATTGACTTTCGTGAACTTGTAGTCGGTTGCTTTCTTTTTTCTAACCTTGGTACTTCAGATGGGGAGATGTAGAAATATGATAATGAATGCGCTGAATGAATTCATTAAAAAACCACTGAAGGTGCGAATAAAGGTGTTTTGTGTGTACACGGCCATTTTATTATCTCGTCCAATGTTAACCGTACATTTCAGCGTGTTTATCATCTTTCTATGCAAACCAATTTCAGCGTTTTCCTTCATTTCCAATTTGACCCGCCTGTGTAAAATAGAGACTCCTTTTCGCAAATATAGGAATATTCAAAGACCTATAAAATACTGTATTTTATAGGTCTTTGGAATATTGTATAAACGATTTTTTCTACATTTGTTTGATTTTTCAATTTTATTACATGTGTTGTATTGGAAGATTTATATAACAAATGCATAAAATGAAATATGAGACGCAAAATGCATATTATTATTCAATTTCTAATTGATAATTGTTTACATTGTATTGTTTAATGGTTTGTATTACGTCACTATGTTATTAGATTTTTTTATAGTTAACTCAAACGCTTTACTACTTTCATTGTCTGTTTAATCCCAATGCATTATGAATAGCCAATGCGTTAATGACTAATTATTGAAAGAAAAAAATATTTCGACAATTGAAGTATGAAAAATTAGCCAGTTTCATAATGAAAGTCGTTGATAAAACATATTTAAGGTTAATGTGTTCTGTATTAATATAACCACGTAAGCTTTTAATTTCTGGCAATTAAGTTTAATCAAAAACACAGTGAAAGTAATGAATAGGTTAGTGTTCCACGGTAGTATTTAATTGCCTGTTTAATTGAGCACAAATTGATTTATCGTAAAAACACTGACGTTTATTAGACCATGCATATCGATCGGGTAAAGAATTTACGGCCTTGTCGTGAATTTTATATGATTCAATTAAATATCGACATGCAGATGAATTTCAGATGCTTTAACCATATACGAAACCCAATACTTATTGCCAGAAAATAACCAAAATATAATAACTTTTTTAAAATGTGCATTCGATGATTTTGGTCAGTTCATTGTAAAAAAAAACAACACAAATCATGTTATTATTTTGTATCATCTTTAAAATCTTTGAAGCAATGGTAGTAATTAAATGAGTCGTGTTCTGAGAAAACTGGGCATAATGCATGTGCGTAAAGTGTCGTTCCAGATCAGCCTGTGCAGTCCGCACAGGCTAATCTGGAACGACACTTTCCGCCTAAATTGGATTCTTTCTAAGAAGAGACTTCATTTAAACGAAAATGTCATAAAAGCGGAAAGTGTCGTCCCTTATCTGGAACGACACTTTAAGCACATGCATTATGGCCAGTTTTCACAGAACGCGACTCAAATACGTATGCGCTAAACCTGTCAAAAATGAAAGTGAATAACCCTGTTTTAAGATGTATAGCCCATGCCCATGCACGTTTTGGGAACGATTAACTTATATTTTAGAATCTCTAATTCTATAGAGGATGCATCCGGCAACCCAACCCTCCGTGAATGTTCGCATCTTGAATATATACACCGTTAATAAGAAAGACCTCTGGGGACGATGCCGCCAAGACTTTTTTTCGGTGACTCGATAAAAAACATAGACACGCATATACGAACACAAAAAGTAACCATCAAAACCATGCGGAAGTGTCAGTACAGACCTCCCCGTGCAGTATTGAATGCTTCCTCGTGCTGGAGGTCCGTATACAACTATTTGCTGAGATTACTTAGAACTTAGGCAGACAAAACAGAAGTATGAGAATGACATAGATGGCAAATTAAATCGATCGTTTGTTCTGTTTTGTTATCAGCAAAATTGTTTAAATTGCGTCCAGTAAGATATGGATGTCGTGTTCAGAATTGGGTTACAAAAGCCACTGAGTGCGATGAAAAAGTATGTAATGAATAAGATGAGAAATGTGATAACATTCAACAACGTGACAGTAAATCAAATTAATGATGATGCCTTTTGAAATCAGCATTTTTTAATTTGTACAGTTATGCACGACTGAATTTTGACCAGATGCACATTATCAGCCGACTACCACGAGCATTTTAGTCTAGTCTTCATCGAGAAAAGTTGTAAAAAATGAAACATCTTTTTTATGAACGGAACCGACAAGTATCAGATTAATAGTGTATAGTACATTCACAAATTAATACATGTACATGACAAGGAAACATTAATTTGACTTTCTTGTAAACGAATCACCGCAAATACACATGTACGAGTCATTTTATACAAGATGTGTATCGGGTACATGCCTCTGTTGTTTTAAATTACTCAAAGAAAATACATGTTTGCAATTCCATTTTTAAGTGTAATCTCAACATTTATTTAACCAAAAAAAAAGTTGCGTACACTTACAACTCATAAAGGAGGGAACGTCGGCTTAACGTGTTTTTCGTTCATTGGTTTTATGCACACATTTTTAACTTCTTTTTCTTCTCCTTCTTCTTCCTCTTCTTCTCGCTCGCCGCTAAATTTGGAGTCGGGAGGTAAGGATAAAACGAATGGTAGAGCTACCACATGTTCGTACTGCTTCTTTTGCAGGCTTACATTTCTGGCCTTACATGTTGCCTCAGTGGTTAGCTAACCTTGCATTCCTGGAAGATGTGTCAAGTCTTTTTTTCGGTGTCTTTGCAAGGACCGTCTGAGACGGAACGAGGTGAAATCTCTTGTTCATGTGCGATTTCCCATTTAAATAAGGATGTTCTACAGAAAAACACTGTTCCAATATTTCCGCAGCATATATGTTGTTATAGTTACATGTAAATCAATTTTGCGAAGATGATTGAAGGTAACAAAAATGATCGCACACTCGACCTGACATAAAGACGAATCAAAGCAAATACATGTATTTGATTCACTTAAGCATACTACAGCTCTTCGTATTAACAAATTCTAAATGCACATGAATGAAAACGATTTATGATAAAAAAGTATTACTAGTGTGCAGTTTAATAAAACTATTTATTATATATTTATTACACAATCTATTACCGCTGGATCGCTTGGTATGAAAAAATGTCAGTGAGTTCGTGTCTATGTGTAAAGGGAGTGTGTATGTGTTCGTGTAGTTTTGACGTGGCTTATGTAAATACATGTTCGTCGCTACAACATGAACCCCAATCTCCACGCAGAGTTGTCGTTCCTTGCTCTCACATACAACTCTGCGAAAGGCTCAGCACGCCATTTTGTCTATAAAAAAGCTAAAACCGAACAAACGCATTCAATGTATATTTGATTGGATATTTAAGATCGCATGCATTAAATTAAGAAATATGACTTTTAAATGTACGATAAATCGTGCAAATACCTGCGAGTTGTAATGCAACTCTTTGGAACTATTTTATTGCCCATTTACGCAGATGGAATCATTCCACGCACTTTACATATGTAAATAATTGAACATAATGTTTATTGAGTGACGTTAGAAATTGCTTCGACGTGTGTATGTATGTTGGTTTCTTAACAACAAAAAAACATATCAATTTTATAATAATGATTTAAGACTGATATAAGATATCATGGTATGAGATGGGTTTTTTTAATGCAGTGAATGCAATGTAACCGTCGTGCAAGAGATTGTTTAGTATACTGTAACCTCAATGAGGAACGCTTGGTATGATCCTGACATGAATGAGACGCTTTCATAACAATAGTCCGTTCTGAGCCCAACACAGAGGTGAATGTAATGTAACCGTCGTGCAAGAGATTGCATGAACCCGCCATTTACGGCAACCTAGAAGATTGATTGCCGTAAATGGTTCTTATGGTTTAAAGGTTGTTCTCGATTGCCGTCCTCGTTGGATTTAAAGCGATGACTGAATCATCACACACACACACCACGAAATGTACAGTGCGCATTGTTAGGACGGGTTTTGCAGATTATTTTATCACAAACGCGATAAATAACAATAAATCGCGTTGATTATCTACGGATTACTGTGATTATGACATGTGATTGGATTAAGATCATCTTCTCTCGATCTTATCGCACTCGCATCATGACACATCAAACAACGGACCTTATCGACGAAGTCATCCGAGTCAACCAATAAACTTTACAGACGCTCGTTAAATGAATTAGCTCTCTTATGAACTGCAGTCGTAATTGAGAGGTTAACAGACAATTTCGAATATGACTGATGTTTTGAAATTGTAAACTCATAAGATTGTATGCCTGATAATTATACCGGAATGCAGTCTTGTTTTTCTATTTTTCCGAAGTAGGTTTTGCAGGTGTCTTAGTGAGAAATTATCGGCTTCGTTTTGTAATTGCAATTATGTTGTCCTGGCTTTAATGGATGCATTGTACTTTCGTGGCAGGTGATTTAAGAAGGATATAATACCAAAAATCCCCTCATAAAGTACCCTGATGGTGATTTAATGCTTCCCTATTGTGGGCTCGTGTTATTAGTTTTATTCGTCAAAGGTGATGCAATGTATAAAGACGTTAAAGGAGATATCGGTTATATTGATGCAACTTATAACCAACCGCTTTGGTCACTGATTCGTATTCGATCAATGCAAATCGTATAAGTAAACGTTCCCACTCCTGGCGCATGTGTTTTGTGGTCACACTGCCGGACAGGTGAGGTTTATTATGGGTATTCCTGTTTCCTCCAGAGCACAAAACTATACCAAATATGAAAGTACTTTAGTCGAAAACTAAATTGCTGGAAATTGAAGCTTTAATTCCAACTCTGTCTAAACATGACTCAATTAAGTTAATTATGGTGGAGAACTTGGACACAAGTCCTCACATAACGCTGCTACGGAAGAGGACGGACCTCAGAAACGTTGAAACACCTACAGAGTACCGTTATATTCTTCAGTGTGTATTTCTCTGTCATGGTTTATTGCCATTGCAGTCCAAACATATGTTTTTAATTATGAGTTACGTTTTACTTAAGTTTTATGTATCTTTACCTGTGCGTCTTAGTCATAAATAACAACCCGTCGCTGGCATGTTTTGTTAAGTTGTAATTGCCAATAATTATAATTATGGCAATTACTTTAAATAGTCCAATTACATACTTTCTCAAAGAACTGATTTTTTTTAAACTGAAAGGCTTAAAGTTCTGCTGCATCAGCAATTAAAAAGTTTAACAGACAGGCCAATCGATTACTTGAATGAACTACGAATTCCATGTAGACACGTAACACAAAAATGGAGAAGACAATGACGGCTTACCTTAAACATGATACTGAAGGAAAATCTGTATTTGCTACCTTTCTTATTTTGTCATCCATATAAATCATGTTTCTGTGATAGGTATTCCATGAAAAAACGAACGCAAGTTATAAGGATGTCGGTAGCAAGTGTCTCAGTCGTTTATTGCGTCAGCTATACTGAGCATATACATGTACCATGTAATGAGCCTCGCCAGTATGCATTGTTAGTCGAGGACTGACAATAAACCTCGAAACAATAAATTTCACTAATTTACTCATTTAAACAGCTCCATTGAAGTGCTTTTTTAATCTTACGTACCATGAGCCCTAGGCTGAAAGTTTTGTCTAAAAGCGTGTAAGATCTATCTCGGACTAGCATCGCTACGCCATAAAGCTAATATATTAACGCGTTATGCGAAATGGGTATTATGTGACACGCAGCCAGCGTATGCATTCGCCTAGTCTGGTCAGGAGCTACCATGTCCGCTATAAAGTGTCGTAGACTCATTAGTTGCAATACGACTCCTCATCATTGTGTAAGGATCCAGAGTCATGTATTGAGCTGCACTGTTAGGCTTCGTCCTGAAGCCCTGTTTGTCATGATGCGGCTCACATACATGTAGACTCAAACATGTGACTACATTCATGCCTGCACCTATACATATAGACTCAAACATGTGACTACATTCATGCCTGCACCTATACAAACATGTGACTACATTCATGCCTGGACCTATACAAACATGTGACTACATTCATGCCTGGACCTATACAAACATGTGACTACATTCATGCCTGGACCTATACAAACATGTGACTACATTCATGCCTGGACCTATACAAACATGTGACTACATTCATGCCTGGACCTATACAAACATGTGACTACATTCATGTCTGGACCTATACAAACATGTGACTACATTCATGCCTGGACCTATACAAACACGTATAGGTCACTGATTCGTAATACGGTCTCAAAAAAACAATAAGTAGGGCCGTTTTCTTCTTTTAATTGTCTTAAAAATACACATTTAATCTTTAACAATTAAAATTTCGAACATGAACACCCGGGAAAATGCTGATTTTACGGCAAGCAACCGCACTGCAAACTTTAGGTAGGTATACTGGAGGGGATTGTGCAAAACGTTGTAGTTTCTTCTTACAAAACCATTGTCTGAAACCATATGCTCACCATGCAGTAAAATAACTGCCGTATACGTTGATTTTACTACAGATATTTGAATTTCCCCTAAATGTATGTGTCACATAAATTTCTAAGACTACGGAAATGTTGTATGTCTGAATGCCCCGAAATCCGTATATTTCTGTGGTCGGTTTTACTGACGTGTTACAACCGATGTTTACATTGTGCGATATTGTTTGGACAGTTGTCGTTTTACAATACTCCAATCACATTCCATTGTGAACCAATCCGAGAGGAATCGAAAAGTCGGATAATCATTCAAAAGGCCGATTTGTTTGCGAATTGACACCGTCCGCAATCGAGTGTCAATATTTTAACTGACGATGGAAACATGCGACAAATACAGAGGCGAGTTGTGTTTGGCCTGTCACAGTTAAAAATGTCTTAAGACATCGACTGGAATAAAGCCGGATAACTTATTGGAATTACTTTCGGATTAGTGTTAATATTTGAGTACCGATTTATTAAAAATTCCTTCAGAGGAGGGATTAGCGCTAAATACAATCTAGTTTTGGAATAAGGTGCATGGGTCGCTGGCATTCAATAAAGGAGTATTAATCGTAAGTTGTATTTCATTTTCCCTGGAGTTTAAATGTTACAAGTGATTCCATTAAAGGTTTACAACTGGTGTTAGAATTAAAAACTCATTAAAATGGAGGAATTTATATTTTGTGACTGACTGAATTATCAAAGGCTTTTAAACAAATGTGGGTACATTATTATATTATTATTATTATATTATTATTATTATTATTATTATTATCATTATTATTATTATCATTATTATTATTATTATTTTTATTATTACCATTATGAGTATTATTATTATTATATTTGTATGAGTATTAGTATTACAATTATTGTTGCTGTTGTTGTTGTAGTTATTGTTGATTTTTTATGTATTTTATATACAAAATAATGATCCATATTCTGAATTTAATGGCAGACTGATAATGAAGGATAAGATCAGTTTAGATTGTTGTAATTATTGTATTACCCGTTTTTACAACATTATTAGTTATGCATTAGAAGGTTTAAAGGTGGCATACATGTATTTATTCTTCAACGACAATTGCTATTAATACGTATTTTTACATGAAACATAGAGTCGGCGAATCGATTCATAGAATGCAAACAAAACGTGTCATAATTAAACAATTAGCAATTGAGGTTCAGTATTACTATTAAATTAGTCAACACCTAGCAACGTTAAAATGACATTAAAATAAGCCTGGAGCAAAAAGGCGATATGTCATAACAAATTTGTGCATTCAACTGCCAACTGCTTGTTTAATTATATCGTGCGTTCGTTCATTTCAACAATATCGGACAATAAGGATGACAATTTGTCGCCTGTACGCGATGTCATCCGGTCAGTAATGGCACATGATAAAATATAAATACACGACTGTGACGTTAATACGAGTTACTCGTGGCCGCAGAGGTATTGTTATATTCTTACTTAAGATAATTATAGGGGATTTATTACTATATTTTAAGAGACAGTTACGTGTTAACGTTACAATAACGTTTTGTATTATATTGACCTTTTGGCAGATTTTTATTCCCAAGGAAACATATATAGATGATTTCCTTATATATTTTCGCCTACTTGCAATAAGGGCACACTCATATGTTCGCTAACAACTGTCAAAAGTTTTGTGTCATTTCTCCGACGTTCGATTTCGAAGCGCTAACTTTCCGTTGACATAAGTAATATCAATTTATTAACCACTCGAGATCACAGTGAAAGTCGAACTTAAGGCTCACATAACCAATATCTAGTGTGACTCATTTAGTAAAAGGTACAAGTAAACCACCATTAAAAAATCAACGCAACATGCACTCAAATCATTCGCGTCACCCATTTTCCTAATAACACGAAACTATTCAAGACATGTGTGATTGCCCAATTAACATAATTATTCACCGCAGGGAACACGTTCTTGGCTACTTATTTATCCAACGACTCAAATTATGAGTACACGCAATTAGTACGCAATTCTTGAAATCTGACACTATATGTTACATTCATCATGTATTCAGTTGAAGGCAAGTTCACGTGACGTCCTTGACAGCCACCGGTAGTACCAAACATGTTATCATCTTTGAGCTTATACCCAGTGTCTAAGATCGGTCAATGCTTTTTTGTTCACCATGTTATTTCTACCAGGGTATAATGTTCACTGCGTTAAAATTGCACTGGATTCTGTGTTTGTGTGCAATGTAAGTTTGTCCAACAAGTTTTGGCAAAGCCGCTAATGTCACGATATCGCAGGTCTACCAAAAAGTAACCTTCCATATAATATTATCAGTGAAACCGGGATAGGTAAATAAAATAAGTGTTATTTGTAGGCCTCTTTTTAAGCAGAATTCCCAACGACCCCCTGTTACGTGTGATGAATTAAAGGGATCTTTTCACGCTTTGGTAAATTGACAAAATTGAAAAAAGTTGTTTCAGATTCGCAAATTTTCGTTTTAGTTATGATATTTGTGAGGAAACAGTAATACTGAACATTTACCATGGTCTAATATAGCCATTATATGCATCTTTTGACGATTTTAAAACCTAAAAATTATAAAGCGTTGCAACGCGAAACGATTGAATAATTTATAGAGTTCTGTTTTTGTCGTTAAATTTTGTGAAACTACGAAGATTGCTTATATAAGGTATAAAATACGTCTAGTAAGTGTACTCGGCGGAATAGCTCAGTAGGCTAACGCGTTTTTACTTCAGGACTCTGGCAGGACTCCAGGGGTCACTGGTTCGAAACCTGGTCCAGGCAATGTTCTTTTCCTTTTTTTAATTTTATTCTTGATTTTTTACTGGAGCTTTTACGATCCAATGTTTACATTTATCGATATAAAGCATTTAATGAATAAGTTAAAAAATGCCAAAATCTGTGAAAAGGCACCTTTAATTCGATTCAAAAAGATACATACGACCCCAATAACTTGTATTGTACTGGCATGACTAGCCAGTCTTTACGGTTGAAATAATAAACCGTCGTGGGCATATTGAATGTGATCCGAGATCCCTTGTAGATGAAAATGTGACACTAATTTTGAATGAAATTTGGCATAATTTCTACTTTGTCACGAAAACTGATAGCAAATTTACCCATTTATGCCTAGCGTCTTGAAAAAAGGCCTTTGCAAACAGCGTAGACCCAGATGAGACGCCGCACGATGCGGCGTCTCTTCAGGGTCTGCGCTGTTTGCTTAAAGGAATTTCTGTAAGAAATATTCTCAATATAGAAATAAATATACTAGACATCCCTAATTATGGAAATAAATTGATCCAATTTAGAAGGATTGGAGAGTCCACTAGGCATAAATGGGTTAAGCAGTTTCTCTCGTGAGCAAAAATCAGAAGTATGTTATTAATACTGAAACAAGCCTCTCGGATATTTGAGCAATTTGGAAAAGTAATCGTTTACCTAAAATATTCCCACATGTTGGGCTACGAAAACACGAGGAACATATAACTCGTGTCTGTCTGCCTCCTACAACAAACAATAAAGGAACTAAATACAGTTTTCTGCTAAAATTACAATCTTGAAGAGGTTTTTGATTACACGAACAAATTACCACCATGCCAAAACAAATTTGTTAGATGTTCGTCGGGTATGCCGCATTTAAAAACCGTTTAATGAAATAAAATATTTTTCATTTGGAACGGAATTTAAGCGTTCAGTCAATAATTAATTACTTAAGTGTTATGTAGAAATGCTATGGGAAAAGCTATAATACTACACATAATCTTAGATTATTTTGTATTGTATGAAAAGCTTAATGTTTAAATGTATGAATTAAAATACGTATGCGATTAGACTAATGTTTATTAATCGCTTTAAATTTGTTTATACGTGACGCAATTGCGGATCTGATAGAAATTTTCGTGTAAGGAACTTTAAAGGACTTATACAAATTTTTGATATTTTTTGAAGTTCTTCATTCAATGCTTTAAATTCATGAATGTCAACAGGAGAACTAAATGGCTTTCATATACTAGCAACACCAGAGTGACAAAAAGAAAAAAAATACCTCCACCTGGGTTCAAAACATTTATCTTTGTATTGAAATGCTATCGCCGTTACCACTCGGCAATCAGGGCTGATACAAATGAAAAATGTGTTATTCTTAATACTGTATAAGGGATCAACGTGTCGTCACAAATATATAAAGAAAACTTTTTAATATGTGACAAAAAGTTCAACATACCATGACGCATAACACATTATGGCAAAGAAGCGATTAATAATTAACTTTTTTAAATATCTTTAATAAAAAATAATTTAATTAATATCACTCTGATGTTTTGGTATCTCTTTAACAGCAGTAGCTAGGCTTGACTGTTTTCTCTCACCGAGGTCTATTGTTAACGGCGTACTTACCCGAGGTCGAAAGTTCGAATACCGAGCAAACCGATAAGTCATGTGGGAAATGAATCAGGAGTAGAGATTTTCGTCGTGAAAGGTGTCAAACTCTTTCCACATTGGTTTTAATCGCAGATGTGTTTGTAGTCTATTATACAAGATCAGCGAATATAGTGTTATAATAAATTAAATATTCGATGTTGGTTCTTAATACATGTAGTTGTAAGTTGGAACTCCATAAAAACAGTTTTTTTTTCGCTAATAGACATATGATATATATAATAATAAACTAAATCCACGGGCCTATGTATTGTAATTCAAACTAAGCTGACCTCGTGGACTATATCAATATGGTTATATTTATGCGACACAGCAAAATGTGGTTTGTGCCTAGATATTATTTTAAGTTCGAACAAGGCCTATAAGAGCGCATCGTTGATTCAAGACTCTCTCCGGACACACGTACCGCTCTATATTACTTGCCTATTCAAGACTCTCTCCGGGCACACGTACCGCTCTACATTACTTGCCTTTTAAAGTAACAAACAAAAACGCAGCACACTCAGTCTGTGGTATGCAACTTGATAAATGGCAAACATTGTGAACCCAAGTCGTCTCAAAATTGATTGAACAAATACCGACGTTCGGTGACAGGCTTGTTTTGCTCTTAATTGATGAATCTTTCGGTGTGTCAAATTCATTACTGCCTGTCAGATTGCTGAAATACCAAATTGTTGTTGAGAGTTGGTTCACATCTAGGTTGGACAATATCTTTCAGTTGTAGTACAAATTGTAAATAAAACCAATGTGAGTGATCAATGGTTTACATGTTAATGACATTGGAAAATTGATTTTGTTGGAGTATGTTTAACAAATACTAATACTATATGATGATAAGGGGTTTGGTCTATTATAATATTTGTCGCATTGGCACAGTAAGGGTCACATAAACTGACGATATTTAAGTAGTAAAACTTTAATAACCGCCTTTAATCTACCCTATACGACCACAATGAACTGATAAAATATTTATCGGGACTTCATAACTGCGGGTTATTCGGTCAGTTTATTACACCCTTATTGTTGCGGGGTTATACGTTGACATTTTGTGGCTTATCAGCGTATATAGAACTGGTTATAGGCTGGGATTCTCTGCAATGGAATGCTAGATTTAAGATGTCAAATACAACCGATCAAATGAAATGACGAATTTGCAAATAATCCTACGAAAATGCGGGTTAATGCAGCTGTCATATGAACAAGTATTTATCTACACGCCTTCTGAGTTAGGCCGAGATCAAAGAGGATTTTCGCTTCGTATCGATATATTGATGGAACGGAGACACATTCTAAAATTGTAACATGAAGCACCGTCGTGGGAATGTTTTATCTCTGAGATTTAAGGGCAAATGATGCGTACCTTGACACGATTTTAACTTGAAATTGACGATTTATTTTTCCGCATACAAAGCATGTGATTTTCTCCGTTTGTATACGCTTTGGGAATGACTACGCTCAAGTGTTTTGTTATGCTATGGAAGCGAAATGCGTACAATTTAAAAACGGAAAACAAACTGTTTTATGGTATTCATTGTTAAGCCTTTTTTCGAAGGCGTTTGTTTTTGTTTTTTAATTTATGAATGTTAAACAAAAACAACAAAAACAAGTAAACAATGTTGCGCCAAGAAGAAAATAATAACGGCGACATGTTCTACTTTCAGGTTTCGTTACAAGATAAAGATGTGAGACATAACAGAAGTGCTTATAAGCCATGACTCGAAACTCGGCGATTTCCGTTGTACAGCTGGCCGTTTCCGGTACCCTTTACCTCGGCGTCTTCATCACGTGCGCGTTGTTTATCCACTTCCTGCTCACAGAAAACGCCGCCCGCCTGCAATCATGGTTTATGCCGTGCCTCGGGATACTTCTGCTGCCGTCGGTCATCGTTCAACTCGTGTCGGCGGTGCTTCTCCTAGGCCACCGCGGGGACCAGATGTCGGCGACGTCATCGGTCGTCATCGCCGTCTTCCACATCCTGCAGGTCGGCTTCCTGTGGCGCCACGTGGACCTGTTCCGAGAATGTGACCCGAACATGAAAATGCGCGCGAGCAGGCAGCTCAATCGTTTGCAACTATTGTTCACGGTCATCGCCATTATCCCTGTTCTTCTGATTCAGACCTTCATTATATTTCACTACGAACAGTTGCACTGGAAAACCATCGCTCCGGTTGCCGTGTCGTTAGTAAGCGGCTTCTTCTACCTCGCTTCATACAGACGGACGTACGCAGAGAAGTCAAGTTATCTTGTTCAAACGTGTTCAGTTTCGCAGACGATGTTACGACTAACGTGGCGGTGCGGAGAATTGGCCTCAAGAAGCATTTCGTTAATTGTGTTCGCTTCGATATATTATTTTTGGATCTTCCTTGTGGTTGGATTACATGGACTGGCCATGATGGTGTGCCTATGTACGCCAATTTTCGGCTTCCAAGATTCAAAGGGCAAAACTAGAACCAGCCGAACGCTTATCAGTTTGATGTACACTTTTATTTACACATTTGTATTTGTTAATTATCACAAACAAAATTCTGTGTTCCGATATTCGTTTTACTACTTGATTATGTGCCTTGAAAACGGCGTTCTTTTGACTGTGTGGTATTTGCAATCAACTCAAGCTCTGCAGATATTTAATAAACACGCGGTACTAGCAGTTTCATGTGGCGCCTATTTAATCGGAGTTACCGCCCTTGTAGTGCTTAAGACTTGGTTCGAAACAAGGGAGGCTATCGATTCTGAAACTGAGATTATTTGCCAACAAAGTGAGTGCATAAACTGCAAATTGAGCATATGTTCAAAGCATAACATCAAACACCAGAGACCGTTCAGTGCGGGCTGGATGTCCCAGTACAATACCGCCACTACGAATGGAAACTATTACAAGAATATTCTTCAGGATTCTTATTTCGATTCGGACGTGGTCTCGACAGCGGAATTGTTGAATTCTTCCGGTGAACATTGCCATATTCGGGATACTGATGTAGAGAGTGTAAAGAAAGATGAGAAAGAAAACAAGGTCGCCGTGCAGGCGTCCGGAACATACACTCACAAACGTTTCTTCGACTCTAATTCTAGTATAGCGCGCTTCAACGACGCCGATTCCATTACAAGCGGAAGTGGAGTATACGACGAGGATTGGCGCCAAAAACCGGACGGCATTATGACCCAGTTGTCGGCGATAGACGCACTGAGTCTTGTCAGCAGCAGAACACATTTGTTAACAGACAGTTGGGATAGTCTGATGCAACAGAGCGGTGAAACACAATGTGACACAAAATCTCCAAAAAAGATTGACATAATGAATTCCTTAATTCGGAAGGATCTGGACACTAGCTTTTTCTCCGAAGGCTATTCTACAGATCATACGCTTGAAAGTTACCAACTTCCGGTTACGGTCCTCGCTAAAACCCGTCCTAACCGTCCACGGAAGGTGGGGACCGCTTATTCGGCTGCCTCCGATTCGACGGACTGTACAATATGCGCGTTCATGCGGCAAAACGAATCTAGTCCCGAACCCCCGGCCAACATTCCAGATCCGGATTTCGACCCGATTGTTTCTGTGGAGACACGCGCAGAACGCAGACGACGTCGACGACGAGAATACAACGCCAGTCGATCATCAAGTGCAGCTGTGTTACAAAAACAGAGACGCTATTCAGATAAGAGCGATTCTGAACATTCATATAAGCAGAAATACGAGAAGGCTTCCGAAAGACAATCCAGGCGGCAGGCAATAATTATAAGTTCTACCTCAAAACATGCCAGACAATTCACCGAATCATCTTCAGAAGACCATCACAGAAAATTTCTCAAATCGGATTTGTCAAGCCATAAAAAACAGACTCCATCATCATCTTATGAATACCAAGTGCCTCTTAAACTACTCAGAAAATGTGCTAAATCGGAAACTACCGACTTGTCTATGTTAAACCAGTATGATGCAAATTGCCGAATGGAAGTGTCGAGCGACTCGGCAGATTCTGCATATCCTCGGTATACTCCGGTGAACGAACGGACGGAGCCGATTCATCATCGGCATACACCGCTCGATGCGTACCTGGCTGCAACCGACGACGACAAAGACGGGACTAGTGAGTCGTCATGTGAAATGATAATTTGAATATCGGTTTTACTTAAATAATTGTATTGATTGAGAGAATGTTTTAAGGCAACACGTTGGAACATTATATTTCAAACGACATAGATTTGTTTATGTTTTCTTATTAACGCTAATGTTTTAATAACTCATTGAAGCCACAGGTGGTTAGCGTGTGGCTATGATATTAATTAGTGAAAACAACATTTTGAATGATAAATAATCATATTATAACGAAAAATTAACTTTTCTGAAAAGAATTTCACTATCAAATATATATATAACAAGGTATGCAACTCAAAATCAGCCCAAAACGGGGTGCATCGCTTTGAACAGCCATATCTTCATCAATTGTGCAGCGATTTTCACGATCTCGGTCTTATTCAACGCAGAAATGAATTTCCTTTCTGGAAATGTATATGTCTTGCAATATTTTTCAAAATGCTGGTTCAACTTTTAAGAAATAACACGATAAACAAATCGCATGACCCAGTTGACAGTGATCATGCAGTCTTTAAGACTGAAATCTTCACGGAGTAAAGGGCAACTTCCCTATAAAGTTCATGTAGTTCGATACCAGAATTCAATAAAACGTATGAAAAAAACATTATAACCGTTCGTGTCGTTACATTATGCATCAAGACTAACTGTCCAGCGTAGTTTGAAACCTTTGTTTACATACATTTCAACTAACTGACATTTTAAACATACGAGTGATTTCATTGGTCCAATGCGGAGGTGTGTCTTTACAACTGGAGATAACATTCATAAAGACTGCATGTTCACTGTCAACTGGGTCATGAGTTTTGTTTATCGTGTTATTTCTTAAAAGTTGACCCAGCATTTGTAAAAATATTGCAAGACATAAACATTTCCAGAAAGGAAATTCATTTCTGCGTTGAATAAGACCGAGATCGTGAAATTCGCTGCACAATGATATGGCTGTTCAAAGCGATGCACCCCGTTTTGGGGTGATTTTGAGTTGCATACCTTGTTATATATATATTTGATAGTGAAATTTGTTTTTCAGAAAAGTTTATTTTTCGTTATAATATGATTATTTATCATTCAAAATGATGTTTTCGCTAATTAATATCATAGCCACACGCTAACCACCTGTGATTGAAGCGTATGTTATCGCAAGATATTGTTCGATCCGCTGTTATACAAAGTCTGTATTTTGATTTAGAATTGGTGCAGGGAAATTGTTACGCGATCTAAATACCGAATGCATAGTAGATAGTTACAATACTTATTTGTGTTGATGCCTTACGATTTTTCAAACTTATATTGCTTGTTATGAAATTGACGAATCGAAGAATCCATTTATTTAGTTGTTGATATGTTGTTTTTTCTAATTGTATTGTTACGGGTAAAATAAAAAGTATGCAATATTGCACGTGGCTTGTATGGCAGTTCATTATTAGACACTCAGTATAAAAAGTATCCGAATGAGAGCGTGCTTGTATTAAAGTAATATTCGACATTCATATATTCAACAACTTATCAACAAACTAAACACTAATTTGATTAATACGTTAGTTAAGTGTCAACAAACATCGAACATCTCTTAAGTCTCTTGCACTTGAGACGAAAACCCAACGTAGCCGCAGATAGTAATACAGGTATGTATGAAGCAATTCAAAAATGACCATGCGGCGTGGCTAGCTTTGACCCCGGGGCATTGTTTGAATCAAGATTGTAGAGAACCACAATAACATGTTCATTGCCAAATATTAAACCTTTGGGCCTCGTGGTTTCCGAGGAAAACCCTTCAGAAACATTTATGATACATTTTAAATTGAAAAGGGGCATAGCAACTGTAATTTTTTAACTTACAACGATTAATCTCCCACGTTGAAAACTTCATATCACGAGGAACACTTCATGCAATTGTTACTGTTATACGTTGAATAGTTTCAGATTCGCCGAATTCATTTATGCATACGAACAGACTAACGGACACAGAGACAAACGTTTATGGTGATTCCAGCATACTCCGTTGATCGCAGATTCCATTTATCTGTCGCTTAATGGCTGGTATTCACAAAGTTCCATATAGGAATTTTCACGTCGTTTGATTGTCTATGATAATTCGGATGTCACGTTCGTGTAGCCCTCGAAGACTTTGACGAAAGTAACGAATAACGGATCTGAGTGAGTGCGACCCTACGAAGTGTGTTCATTTGATTCGCAGCCCTCCTCGCAACAAACCAATGTATACGCCTGCCCCTGGCAAGGTCTTCTAGCGAAGTATTCGGCACCAAATGCATTACCACTCATGACAATCTTACTTCAAACTAAGTTGAAAATCAAAGCAAGTCTGAATTAGAACAAGAGGTGTGTTTGTCAGAAACACAATGCCCCCCTACTGCGCCGCTTTGATACATGTTTTTTACCTTTGACCTTGAAAGATGACCTTGACCTTTCACCACTCAAAATGTGCAGCTCCATGAGATACACATGCATGCCAAATACCAAGTTGTCATGTGAAGGGACATAGAAGTTATGAGCATTTTTCGAAACCTAAACGCAGTGTGACGGAAGGACAGACGGATATCACTATATGCCCTCGTTCGGGGGCATAAAAATTGCAACTGGTGCGTTTCTTTTTCGGACGAGCAATCTCATTAAAATTATCTCCAGCCGGACTTTTCTAGTTTAGTTCTACACTATCCGCTGACTTGTGGAGATCGAAGCGACGAATGGTTTTATTGTTCAAAAGGCTTTAGTGCTTCGACTTGCAACACAAGTTGATTATGTCCGATAAAGCTTTGCATGAAACGACTGTTTATTGGAAATAATTATTGACTTCTAAAATGGACTGCGAATGTTCCGTTCTAACTACATGTTTACTATAATAGACAATTTTAAATTAGGTCGTCCCTATCGTGCAGTGGTTGGTTTAGGCGTTTGTCATCAACGCGAGTCAGTATCAATTAACTCCAAATCCCGTTGCATGCCATTCTACTTATAAAATTCTTTAAACGAGATACCACCAAGCATATTTGTGAGCGCATGGCTTGGTTTCTTAACAGAACCTATTCAAAAATGGTCCGATTCCCAACAAGCGTCTCACTATCACTCATAAAAGTATAGCGCTTTAAAGCGATATTATGGGCATTTTTGACTGTTGAATTGGGCTGAAAAGAATTAACAGATCATGTTAGTTAAAATGTGGTTACTGACCAATTATCTGCAGCTCGTCTTGCAACCAGTTGTTTATAAAAATATATTATATATTCGATATTTTACATGACTTACCCAGTCCTCTAAGCCGAAATGATCCGTAAAACAAGTGTGTCTTTGTGTCGTATGAACGAATCTGCACAAAAACTAAATTTTGGTTCACATCGTACATGCATAATCAGTTGTCAAACGAAAGTACGGTTGATATTTAAATGCATTATTTTTCTCTTTCCGGGATATCGTTTTAGTATGTTGATGCTGCATTAACAAATGTAAGTGTATATGAAGTGAAGACATCAAAAATAAACAACGGATGCGATAGACACCTATAAACTGTTAGATGCCCATAATCAATCTCTTGCACGACGGTCACATTAATACATTCACCTCTGTGTTGGGCTCAGAACTGACTATTGTTATGAAAGCGTCTCATTCATGTCATGATCATCAAGCGTTCATCATTGAGGTTACAGTATACTAAACAATCTCTTGCACGACGGTTACATTGCATTAACTGCATTAAAGAAAACCATATCATACCATGATATCTTATATCAGTCTTAATTCATTATTATATAAAATTGTTATGTTTTTTTATGTTATGGAACCAACATACATACACACGTCGAAGCAATTCCTAACGTCTCTCAATAAAAAAGTATGTTCAATTGTTTACATTTGTGAAGTGCATGGAATGATTCCATCTGCGTATATGGGCGATAAAATAGTTCCAAAGAGTTGCATTAAAACTCGCATGTTTTTGCACGAATTATCGTACATTTAAGTCATATTTCTTAATTTAATGCATGCGATCTTAAATATCCACTCAATATACATTGAATGCGTTTGTTCGGTTTTAGCTATTTGGTAGACAAAATGGCGTGCTGAGCCTTACGCAGAGTTGTATGTGATAGCAAGGAACGACAACTCTGCGTGGAGATTGGCCCATAATATCACTTTAAGATGGTGCATACGAATGACATTAAATTCTTAAAGAAATATTTGTTTGACTGTTTTGTTTCAATTATTTCATATATGCTTTTTATTAGATGCATGGAACATTTTTTGTAAACAAAATGAATACCTGCGAACAGTTCTTTAGTGCATTATTATGTTATTTATTTAATGATATTAATGGTTCGCGATATAGGCCTATTAGTTACACAAAAGCAACAACACAACGTCTCGTACCACCATTTAAAACAAAAATCGGAGTAAGACATTTATTCATCAAAATACATAACAATGTTCAACATAAAACCGATCAGAGATAGTCATTAAAATTCATCCAAAACATACATGTACATGTACCAATAAAAACTCAACACGACAGAGGGGATACATTCTCTGTATAAAATGAGCGTATCAGTTTATGCCGATGCGAGTCAAGTTTACAGTTTGCTGCTTGAATCACCAATTAAAGGCCCCAATACATGTTTTTTGGGTCTTGGAACTTTTGTATCTGTATGATAAATGGATATCATCCTTGATAAAATTCTGTCATAACCATATTACAGCTTTATAAACGTTCACTCATCGTCGTCATCATCATCGTCATCCTCTTCGTCATCATCATCATCGTCGTCGTCATCATCATCATCGTCGTCATCCTCCTCCTCGTCATCATCATCATCTTCTTCAACTACCTTTTTAACAGGTTTCACTGCTTGTTTGTTGGCTTTCCCTTTAGTCTGTTTAACCGGTACTTCCTCTTCTTCCTCATCTTCATCTTCGTCATCATCATCTTCATCGTCATCATCATCATCATCATCATCATCATCTTCTTCAACATTCTTTTTTACTGCTTTCAAAGCTGGTTTGTGGGCTTTCCCTTTTGTCAATTTAGACTGGACTTGTTCTTCCTCCTCTTCATCATCTTCGTCCTCCTCGTCGTCGTCTTCCTCCTCTTCCTCATCGTCGTCGTCTTCCTCCTCTTCATCATCATCATCATCGTCCTCCTCCTCATCTTCGTCATCCTCATCTTGTTTTTTCACGGTTTTGGTGTTGTCTTTACCCTTAGCTAAAGAGCCATTTTCAGTAGCCTTTGCGCCTTCACCAAACTTTTCCATCACATATCCTACCTTTTTGCCCAAAACTAAGTCTGTAAATAGAAGAAAATCAATCATAAAAATTTCAACAATCAAATTCGTTGAACTGATATCCCCTGCCACAACTAAAATGTTTGTCAAAGACAGACTGATAGACAGACTGACAACATCAAAACTATATTCCTCAATCATTGGAAGGGGATAAAAATATTATATAAACATTTCTTATAATAAATGCGTGTTTCTACAAATCTTTGTAATCCAAAATAGCCCTATGTATAGCCAATGTAAAAGACAAAAATATACACAGCAATCCGGAACCATAATGTCTTTCCTTATTACAATCACCTTAGTACACATTCAGGCGTGAACATTTGAGCAAAATCTACACGGTTGCAAGCCAATGAAGAGGAGTTAAGGACATTTGAAAAGATATATTGAAGTTGAACTATATGCCTGTCGGCAAAATGTCTAGACCACTGTCAGTTGTGACAATTTAACAAGCTGCATCACAGTAAGAGCTTAGGTCTTTAGTGTCACATTGACCTCTATCAAAAGGTTGACACAACTACCCCACATGTGAACGATGACGGACAATTATTTTAAATATGTATGATGAATGATAATTAAGTCTGACAAGCTGTTAAATTGCAAAGTTTTACCTTTGATATGTATGTTTGACCATGACCTTTAAGTAAGGTAAGGAGACAGGTGTTACAAACACATGCCATCTCAATGGTGGTTATTGTGGCAAGTTATTTTACAAGAAGGTCATGAAGGAATAAAGAGCTAAGCTGAGTTAACAGACACCAATAGCTAAAGGAAAGACCAGGTGATCTAGTTTTTGACCACACTTGACCCAGATTGAAACCAGGCCTTCATATTGTAAAGATAAACATTCCGGCCAAGTTTTATAAAGACTGCATAATAGATGTGGCCCCTTAGAGAAGACGACGATAAAAGTCGATGAAGCACACTACAAACCACACAAGATGGACATAGGTATCTCACAATTGATCAGGTGAGCTAACATTTTCATGATGAATGTGAAAGTTATAATGCAGAAACCTGTCTTCTTGCCTCATTTGACACTGACATATGAGGAAAGGAGGGGGGTGTTAATATGAGTCGCGTTCAGAGAAAACTGGGCATAATTCTTGTGCGTAAAGTGTCGTCCCTGATTAGCCTGTGCAGTCTGCACTGTGCTTTCCGCCTAAATTGGATTTTTGCTAAGAAGAGACTTCATTTCAACGGAAAATGTCATAAAAGCGGAGTGTTGTCCCTGATTAGCCTGTGCGGACTGCTAATCTGGGATGACACTTTACGCACATGCATTATGTCCAGTTTTCTCAGAACACGACACATATACATGCGACATGTTGTCCTATGATGGAAATGTTAATACTGCATTATTAATGACACACTTACAGTTGTGACAAGCTCTGATGCAAGAACGCCTATACAAAGATTTGAAAAACACACACACTAAGCTCACACAAACGATCAAATGTACAAAGCTTCGTTATTACATACCTCTTTCTCCATTAATGGACAAGGGCTTTCCATCCAACACACGGAACAGTTTCGCAAACACTGCTGTGTAGTCTCCATATTTACCAATGGCCTTGGTTGCCGTCACAGGGTCGTCAAAGAACACCATAGCATGTCTAATATAATAAATTGGTAACAGTGAAAATGCAACACACCAGACAATATTCATAATGAATACATCTTCTCAATAAATATCAGTAATTAAACAGATGGAAATTTGTGTCAAGCAGGGTGTGTTGGTAATATGGGTTTTGGTAAATACCACATGGTTGCATAATTAAATTAAAAACAAACTTTCACAAACTGAAAGACAGAGAAATGTATCATTCTTTGAACAGACATAGACCCCCAGACAGAGTTTATGCAATATTCCCATCTGCTATAACCATTATCATTATGAATAATTTTATTTTTATTTTTAGGCTTTCCACTGCGTGTGAATTTTGAAAGGGTTTGACTGAAAATTTCAGTAGGTCTCTATAAAACCTCTTTATGTCAAAATACTACATTAGACGTTATGTGAATAGTTTGATGCCATTTCAGTTCATCTTTGTTAAGAAACAGACCAGATAACGCTTAATTTGTGAAATAGGAAAAGGCATATACAGTGATATAAGTGCACATTTTCAGTATTTGCAACATTTCTTACTTTGTTGTTTGTTCTTTTTTCAGCCAAATCTCTATTGAGGCTGGGAAAAGCTTCCGTAAGTCTGCAATTGTCGTCGCGTCCGACACACCACTTATGAACAACTTAAGCGGATCAATGTCTGAAATTTAAAGAAATTTTGGTCCATTTGTTTGCTAATTTTTACAGTATTTTAGTATCATGAGAACTTTAAAAAAAAAAATCCATTCCGATGCATGCGTTCTCTTTTTTCATTAAACTCACAAACTGTTGATCATTGTTCAATGAAACATGTCTTAATATTAATTAATAAAGTTATCAGTGTACAGGCAAATTGCTTGTTTACCTTTGCCAGTCTTGAGCACACCCTTGAACTTTTGTCCCTTTGCACCCGCGTAGTCTATCTGAAGATCAGAGCCCTGGAACTTGGTCCCTTTAAGAGCAGTGAGGTTCTTTTCTGCCAGCTTCTCTGAGGCAAAGTACAGGTACCCAAACCTGTGTACAAAAATATAAAACCTTTTTTTCTTTGATTCTTAAGATGTTTTTTGTTACAAAGCCAAAACCAAACAAAATATGTTTCACATCATGCAGCTATACCATCTAACTGATCTTTACCCAGATTTTAAAAAATTATTTCCCCTTTAAGAAAATTTCACATCCCAAATTTAGTCATTTATTCCCAAAATTGAGGGCTAAGGCGATATCCAACAAGCAAATTGGTTGAATTGATATCCCCCGCCAATATGCTTCTGGACACAAAAGTGTTATATTTGACACTCAAAAAAGCATTTTTTCAAGATACAAAGGTCTATAAATCCTTTATTATCCAATGGTGTACAATGCCATTTGGCGTGCATCATCCTCTTATCCATATATATACTCATACTAAGTTTCAATGAAATCCGCCAAAGCACTTCCAAGATTTGGCTCCGGACACACAAAAAAAAAACTTTTCCAAGATACAAAGGGCCATAACTCTGTAATAAACAGATGGTGTACAATGCCATTAGGTGTGCATCATCCTCTTATCCATATATATATACTCATACCAAGTTTCATTGAAATCCACCAAAGCACTTCCAAGATATGGCTCCGGACACAGAAGTGCAAGACGGACGGAAGGACGGACAGACAACGCCAAAACAATATCCCTCCGCCTATGGCGGGGGATAATAACAACAAAAGCCCTGTTAGTTATAGCCCTGTCCATGTATCCAAGCAATAATAACCCATTTTTTTATCCCACAGATCTGATGGAAAACTTGAAGTTATTGGTAAAAAATAAAATCAAGCCCACAAAATTTATACTCAACAAAACTGTTTTTCATACCTGAAATTGTTTGTTGGGTAGTTGTGTACTGTAGCTTTCTGCACATCTTTGGACAGTGACTTCAGATCTGCTTCCTTGCATTGTTTGGGGAGGTTCTTTAAGAACAACCTACATTTGTTTTCGTTCTCTGAAATACAGGATTAAATTGAAAATACATAATAATGAAATAAACAAGAGCTGTCTCCATAGGATGACGTATGCCCCCAAATAAAAGCTTTGATAGAAGTTATTGAAATGCACTAAATGACCTCGTGACCTAGTTTTTGGTCCGACATGACCCATATTTAAACTTGACTTAGATATTGTCTAGATACAACTTCTGACCAAGTTTGGTAAAGATCGGATGAAAACTATTTGAATTAGAGAGCGGACACGAAAAGTACGACAGACTGACCGACGGACAGTGCGAAAACTATATACCCCCTTTTAAATTGAAGACAGTAATAAACATACAGTATTTTTAGATCGATTATGGGTGACATGTATGTAAATCACAAGGTAGGATATTGACATAAGTAAACAACACTTTGAGCCAGACAGTGTAAAGTTACATGTCTATAGACTGTAGTCATACTTGATCTGTGTGAGCCAGACAGTGTAAAGTTACCTTTCTATAGACTGCAGTCATACTTGATCTGTGTGAGCCAGACAGTGTAAAGTTACCTCTCTATAGACTGTAGTCATACTTGATCTGTGTGAGCCAGACAGTGTTAAGTTACCTTTCTATAGACTGTAGTCATACTTGATCTGTGTGAGCCAGACAGTGTAAAGTTACCTCTCTATAGACTGTAGTCATACTTGATCTGTGTGAGCCAGACAGTGTAAAGTTACCTTTCTATAGACTGTAGTCATACTTGATCTGTGTGAGCCAGACAGTGTAAAGTTACCTTTCTATAGACTGTAGTCATACTTGATCTGTGTGAGCCAGACAGTGTAAAGTTACCTCTCTATAGACTGTAGTCATACTTGATCTGTGTGAGCCAGACAGTGTAAAGTTACCTTTCTATAGACTGTAGTCATACTTGATCTGTGTTTTTGTAGAATATGATTAAACATACCTGTACTAAATAAATCTGTTTTGGGTAGCAATTTTACTCATATTTTATGAACATGAGAGCCAATGATTTTCAAGATAAACATTTTGACTAAGTTTTAACTGTTTTAGATAAAAAATGTGGACTCTTGAGAGGTAATGAGCTAAGACTTAAGGACGCGACCTGCAAGAAGCATGATGCTAGACCATAAGTGCTCGATGGCAATGTTGTTTAAATTTATTTTTAATATTTCTTTTTTTAATTACCCATTGTTTATTATAATGCAAACACATACTTAATCAATAAAAATCTTGAGACAAAATGTCTTCTTAAACAAGAGATGTGTTTGTCAGAAACACAATGCCCCTTAATGCACCACTTTGATTATATTTTTTTGACCTTTGACCTTGAAGGATGACCTTGACCTTTCACCACTCAAAATGTGCAGCTCCATGAGATACACATGCATGCCAAATATCAAGTAACCACGTTCAATATTGCAAAACTTATGAAGAAGGTTAAAGTTTTGGTTAAAGTTTTTGATTATTTTCTTTACCTTTGACCTTGACCTTTCACCACTCAAAATGTGCAGCTCCATGAGATACACATGCATGCCAAATATCAAGTTGATATGTTCCATATTGCAACAGTTATGAAGAAGGTTAATGTTTTGGGACACACACACACATACAATGACAGACAGGCCCAAAACAATATACCCCGATCTTTCGATCCGGGGGCATAAAAAAGATAGTTCAACTATGTACATAGATATTGACAATGTAAGCCACTCGCCATTGTCTCAACCAATGCTTTAGTATTCAAAGGTCAAATATATGGATTTAAAGTGTTGTCAAATAAGGAAAAATGCCCCGCCCCCTGGTGGCCATATTTTTCAACCAACCCAAACCAATTTTCAACCCGTCCAATATATCATTAGGACATATCCTCTGAACAAGTTTCATTAAGATCTGAAAAAAGTAGCCTCCAGAGTGTAAACAAGGCAAATGTTGACGCTGCACAACACACAAAAGGCGATCACAAAAGCTCACCATGATCACATTGTGCTCAGGTGAGCTAAAAACAGAAAGATGAATTCTGATAAATTCAAAACTTCTTATTTTTTACAATCCAGTATGGACAAAAGTTTTTCAGTTATATAGCATAAGTCAATTGTATAACAAAGACCAGTATATCTAGCGCCATGTATTTACTTTAGTACTGACATAACACCTACCAATTTCAATTGCCAATTTCTGCTGTGCTATTTCTGCCTTCTTTTGCAATTCTGTGGAGACAAACAATCAAAATAAGAATCAATTTCAGTGGGTTTTCTGACTATTTACTACAAATTGCAAATTTTGCAGCAAAAGGGATTTGTTAGTTTAGAATAGAATTATATCAGGATTATATTCTGCTGTGTATAATCTGCATTAATGATTTCATTGTTAAAATGTATTTATTGACATAAAAATGCACAAACTTAGATGCAAGTTTGCATCAATTGTAAATAGTTGACGCAAATTCCTTTTTTTGTAGAATTTGGGTCAATTAATTATTTTTTAAGTTAACACACACTGTTTTCAATGCCCTGAACTTAATGTCATTTAAGGGCCATTAAAAAGATAAATTACAACTTGAACAACAACTTGAACCAAAAGCCCTTACCTTCTAAATTTGTGGTGTCTCTCAATTCGAGTTTGTCTTGCCTCCTTGCTCTCTCTTTCTTACCACCTCGCCTCTTTCCTGGAATGCACACAATAAACTTTCATGCAGAGATATTCATGACATACTTTTTTCCTGATGAAACTTGATCATTCTATTTACAAAATAGAGTTTATTTTTGGAAACAAATTTTGGGCTTACATTCCAAATTATTAAAATATTTTTTTTGTTCCAAATTATTACCCCAAATGATGGCTTTAAAAAAAATAATTACAAGAAAAACTCAGTATTTAGTTCAGCTCTGCGATTTAAAACAAGCATAATGTCAACAAGAGTGCCAAACTGTCACAAGATACGCCCGTTCGAAGGTTTTGGACACCATGCTCAATGCTTGAAAGTGTCCTCAAGACCTAGTTATTGACCCGGCATGACCCATATTTGAACTTGACCTAGATATCACTTAGATGTAACATCTGACTAAATTTGGTGAAGATCAGATGAAAACTACTTCAATTAAAGAGCGGACAACATGCTTAATGCTTGAAATGCACTATGTGACCTCGTTTTTGACCCGGCATGACCCATGTTCGAACTTGACCTACATATCATCTAGACACAACTTCTGACCAAATTAGGTGAAGATCAGATGAAAACTACTTCAATTAGAGAGCGGACACCATGCTAAATGCTTGAAATGCACTAAGTAACCTCGTGACCTAGTTTTTGACCCGGCATGACCCATATTTGAACTTGACCTACATATCATCTAGACACAACTTCTGACCAAATTTGGTGAAGATCGGATGAATACAATTTGAATTAGAGTCCGGACAAAGTGGCGCCGTTGAAAATGCACTAATTGACCCTATGACCTAGTTTTTGACCCGGCATGACCCATATTCGAACTTGGCCTATATATCAACTAGATGCAACTGCTGACCAAGTTTGGTGAAGATCGGATGAATACAATTTGAAATAGAGTCCGGACAAAGTGGCCCCTTTGAAAATGCACTTATTGACCCTATGACCTAGTTTTTGACCCGGCATGACCCATATTCGAACTTGGCCTAGATATCAACTAGATGCAACTGCTGACCAAGTTTGGTGAAGATCGGATGAATACAATTTGAAATAGAGTCCGGACAAAGTGGCCCCTTTGAAAATGCACTTATTGACCCTATGACCTAGTTTTTGACCCGGCATGACCCATATTCGAACTTGGCCTAGATATCAACTAGATGCAACTGCTGACCAAGTTTGGTGAAGATCGGATGAATACAATTTGAATTAGAGTCCGGACAAAGTGATGACCAAATTTGGTGAAGATCGGATGAATACAATTTGAATTAGAGTCCGGACAAAGTGGCGCCGTTGAAAATGCACTAATTGACCCTATGACCTAGTTTTTGACCCGGCATGACCCATATTCGAACTTGGCCTATATATCAACTAGATGCAACTGCTGACCAAGTTTGGTGAAGATCGGATGAATACAATTTGAAATAGAGTCCGGACAAAGTGGCCCCTTTGAAAATGCACTTATTGACCCTATGACCTAGTTTTTGACCCGGCATGACCCATATTCGAACTTGGCCTAGATATCAACTAGATGCAACTGCTGACCAAGTTTGGTGAAGATCGGATGAATACAATTTGAAATAGAGTCCGGACAAAGTGGCCCCTTTGAAAATGCACTTATTGACCCTATGACCTAGTTTTTGACCCGGCATGACCCATATTCGAACTTGGCCTAGATATCAACTAGATGCAACTGCTGACCAAGTTTGGTGAAGATCGGATGAATACAATTTGAATTAGAGTCCGGACAAAGTGATGCCTTCCGCCCGCCGCCCGCCGCCCGCCGCCCGCCCGCCGCCCGCCCGCCGCCCGCCCGCCGCCAAGGGGTTTCACATAATACGTCCCGTATTTTATACGGGCGTATAAAAACAGGTTATTTCTAAATGTTATATTGTTTACAAGCAATAAACACACAAGTAAATTTTCTAGTTTTAGTCACGGTGATGCAATTTATGCAATCAAGAGGCCCAGACCAAATTCCAAAATTAGCAGACATTCCCAAAAATGCCGGAACGTCCGACCTGATTAACGTTTTTAAGACGGGTCCGATTTGAAATTCTTAATTGCTGGACCTATTTTCCGGTAAATAATTAAAGAGCCAAAGTTTCTTTATTTCATAGAATTAAACCTAAAAATAAAAGACAGCTACAATGATATATGAACAGTAAAAATTACATATTTTTGTTAAGATTCATGAAGGCGAGTAAATATGTCAATAGTTCTTATGGTTAAAAGAAAACACATTCTGCAACTCAGATCGTTGTAAACAGGGTATTAACAGTTCCTTCCCGATCAAATTTACGCTTAATAGTGCTTCTTCATTGACTTATATATCCTTGCGGCCAGTTTGTAGTTTAGTTCTGTGTTGTCATATAATTTCGTGACCAGGTATTTCATTGATTTCTTACAAGTATTAATTTGTTTTTTTGTGTGAAAAAATCATTTATTTACATTCTTCAGTAAACGTCAAACTAAACTATCAGTATCTGAAAACATTTGATTTAACAGCAATTTGCATACCAGTATATAGTTATTAAATTTTGAAAAAAGAAAATGTATTGTTTTTAACTAAATTAATGTTTTGTTGAAATAGTTTTTTTTATAGAATACTGTTTGTTGTGATTTGTTAAGTATCCAGTGTTGTGTTGTTTATTTTCAATGTCATTTTTCCAATTATCATAATGTCAACAATGGCTGTTTGTAAAACATGCATGCCCCCCATATGGGCTCTCCGTTGTAGTGAGAGCCATTGCGTGAATATGTTTTTTGTCACTGTGACCTTGACCTTTGACCTAGTGACCTGAAAATCAATAGGGGTCATCTGCCAGTCATAATCAATGTACCTATGAAGTTTCATGATCCTAGCCATAAGCATTCTTGAGTTATCATCCGGACACCATTTTACTATTTCGGGTCACCGTGACCTTGACCTTTGACCTAGTGACCTGAAAATCAATAGGGGTCATCTGCGAGTCATGATCATTCTACCTATCAAGTTTCATGATCCTAGGAATAAGCGTTCTTCAGTTATCATCCGGAAACCATTTTACTATTTCGGGTCATCATAACCTTGACCTTTGACCTAGTGACCTGAAAATCAATAGGGCTCATCTGCGAGTCATGATCAATCTACCTATCAAGTTTCATGATCCTAGGCCTAAGCGTTCTTGAGTTATCATCCGGAAACCATTTTACTATTTAGGTTCACTGTGACCTTTGACCTAGTGACCTCAAAATCAAAAGGGGTCATCTGCGAGTCCTGATCAATCTACCTATCAAGTTTCATGATCCTAGGCCTAAGCGTTCTTGAGTTATTATCCGGAAACCATTTTACTATTTCGAGTCACTGTTACCTTGACCTTTGACCTAGTGACCTGAAAATCAATAGAAATCATCTGCGAGTCATGATCAATCTACCTATCAAGTTTCATGATCCTAGGCCTAAGCGTTCTTGAGTTATCATCCGGAAACCATTTTACTATTTCGGGTCACCGTGACCTTGACCTTTGACCTAGTGACCTCAAAATCAATAGGGGTCATCTGCGAGTCATGATCAATGTACCTATGAAGTTTCATGATCATAGGCCCAAGCGTTCTTGAGTTATCGTCTGACAACCACCTGGTGGACGGACCGACAGACTGACCGACCGACCGACATGAGCAAAGCAATATACCCCTCTTCTTCGAAGGGGGGGCATAATAATTTTGAGTAGATGACGTTATCCAGTCCTCCAGACCGCATTTCCTGTGGACTTAATACTTTCTGGAATGTCTGAATTAATCCAAAAAAAAATGCAAACAATAAACTTAACTACTGTATGTGTCAGATCAGGATATAAAACAATAGCACCGCATAGCGGGTGCCAACGCTAGGCTGCGGGTGCAGTTTTGAATAAATGAAAGCTTGTCAGATTATTATTTTTTATATTAGAGGTCAAAATGACCTTGACCTTTGACCTAGTTACCCAAAAATGGGTGTGGCGTGTAGAACTCATCAATGTGAAACTACATATGAAGTTTCAAAGATGTCGGTGGAAGCACTTTGATTTTAGCGCAAATGTTAAGGTTTTAGCACCATGTGGACGGCAGACAAGCTGGCTATGACAATACCTCAGGTTTTCTCCAAAAACAGCCGAGCTAAAAATTCAGCCAACAACTCATAATGTTGTTTGGTTGTGTACTGGTCGTGTACGTAATTCCGGCCTGTACGTAAAAAATCGGCCACATGTGTTAAATCATTTTCATGATCTTAGCATACACATTTTGCTGATTTTTATTAAAATCAACTTAAAAACCAATCCTTTTCTCAATATTTTGCAAATCATTTGAAGCATACCACTGTGAACTTTTATATCACAATGTCACAATTGAAGGACGATGTTTTTGTCATGTGGAAAAAGTGACATTATCAATATTTGTATTACTTATATTTATATAAGAAACAAATATATTTGTTAAAATTGTTGTTATTTTTTATCTAATAAACTTTAACTAAGGTATTTTCAATTAATTGTATCAAAACATATATCAAAACATAAAAATTAGGACCTAATATATACTTTTTTAATATATGAATTACCTCCCTTGATTAGAATAATAATAGGTTATTTGTTGTAAAATTAAATACAAGTGTTTACTAAAAATCGACAATGAAGTAAACTTTTTATACAAAATGTGTTAAATTTCTTAGCTATATTTTTTTTTTTTTATAAAACATATTAAAAACAAATAGTTTTTAGGAATTTGCAGTTGCCAATTGAGAGTGATTGTTCACTATATTTATTAAGTTAGGTAGGGGGAGTAACTGGTATATAATGTCGCATATATTTTAAGTTTCAAGTGAAAAAAAAAATGTTTGTGTAAACCTTTATTAATACTCCTAAAATTAGGACATTTGTCTAAAGATATTGCTTTGTATTTTTACCTGCAGATTAAACTAAAAGGTGGCCGATTTTTTAGGTACAATTGCCCTATGAAAATTGATAGTTTATATGTCATTAATTTCTGTTCATAAAAGTAACATACACTGATCTAATTCTATTGAAATTTTCATGCTAGATGAGTTTTGAACCCAGGATTATATATGTGAAGTTTAGTTTCAACCAGTTGCCTAAAACAAAAGATTTTGTTAAAATAGTCCCGAAAGTGGCCGGAATTACGTACACGACCAGTAGCTATTTAACCATTATATAGGACTAATGACCTCAATGTTAAATTTATGAGAATTTTGGCCCAGGTGCTCTAAACAGCAATTGCAACCAGCAGTTAAAATTTATTAATGTATCTTCATCAACTAAATTTTAATAATATATTTAATAGACGCAAATTCCTATCTGAAAGCAACAACTGCTAGCTACAAACGACACAGTTATGCATACAAATTGCTTAACTTGTTTTCAAACAGATTGTACAATGACTAATCTTTCAAAACATAAGAGGACCATAATTTAAACACGAGATTCTCTCATTGTTTCTCAATGATATTTTATATTTTCTTTTGTAATATGACATAAGAAGCCTGTACTTTTTCTATCCTGGTTTTTAGGCTTGGCCCCTTCCCCTTTAGCCTGATTCAACGGCTTGGCTCCCTCCCCTGTGGTCTGGTTTTTAGGCTTTACCCCTTCCTCTATGGCTTGCTTCTTGGCTGGAGATGGCCCTTTCTGCATAGGTGGACCCTTCCTCTTCTGACCAGGGGTTGCCCCTGAACATGCAGTTAAAATGTAGTTAGATGGACATAGACAAATCTACTATACTCAACGCTGCACAAAAAGACAACATGACAAACAGCCAAAACTGGTGACTGCTAAAATTATTTTCTTTATGATTATATTCACACTAGTCCATAAGCTGTTTTGCAAAATCTGGAGAGCCGTTAAAGAGAAGTTGCGGAAACAAAATGTTGAAGCTTATATATTTTATCGTGGAAAAACAAAGGACCATTATTACACCAAAACTGGTCACAGCCAAATTTTCTTTTTTCATACTAATTCAGGGCTCTGCCTACCTTCAAATATGACAGAGAAGTGACTTCTCCCTTAGCCGAAATTATGGAGTAGTGAGGCAACTTAAAGAGAAGTGGTTTCTGTTCATCGTTTACTAAACTGTTCACTTATTTTATTCCCCTGATCACACCACATCCATCATCATGATAAATCAGAAACAACTCACTTTTGGAGGATGGGGGAAAACATTAATAAATATAAACAAACACGCTTTGTGTTAATGGTGTGATATTCTTGTATTAAACTGAACTTAATTTATGAGATATCAGCCTATTGCTGGTTCAAAGCGAATTTCAATAGGTCAGGAGAAGTCAGTTCTCCTTCATGTTATTAGAGGGAAAATATGTTCAGGTTAACAAGTCTCCCTCACGGATGAAACCTGTGTCATTAACAGATACTGGCAATCCACCTGTTAAAAGCTTGAATGAAATCCAACACATTTAAGGAGAGTTGGTACACACAAAATTGGGGACTATCTATTTTATAGTGGAAAAACAGACCAAGGGCCATAATTTAGCCATAGCTGGTAGCAGCATAAATTCCAATACTTTCTTTACTATAATCTATACAGTAAGGAATTATGTCTCAACAAAAAGTTCGAACAAGTGCAATGGCATTATGCATAATGCCTCCCTCTCTGAGGGGGAATACATTTTCCCACTTTAAATTTCCTTAACTTAAAGTGACATAAACAACAGAAAATCAAATGATCTAGATAACAATAAGTCACCTGACTGAATGTTCAAGCACACTATACACCATTTAGTGTTTGCCATAAATTTGATACTTTCAAGTAAGTCTACCTTATTTAACAGTGCTGGGGTATGAATGGAAGAAAACGCAGACAATGAAGTATAATTATTTATACATTAATGAAATTCTCAAAACGACAAACCTTTTGGACTTTGCTGTTTTTCTTGGGTAGCTGCCGGTGTAACTGGCTCCTTTTTTACTGCCGGTGAAACTGGCTCCTTTTTTATCTGCTACAAAATGAAATGTCTGAAAATCTCAAACGCCAATAAAACAGAAGGAGCTTAATACATGTAGCATCAAGTTATTGCCAAGTTAGTTCAAAGAGATGTATTAGTTTGTATTGAATTTTTGTAATTACCCGGTAGTTGTTGTCGATATGTTCCATGATACCTCATGATTAAAGACAAGTGTTGGGCAGATATTACAGATTGACATGACTTGGTGCAACTGTTTGGAAGTAAATTGTGATGGATGAACCATACTCAGGGATAGACATTCGAGGTAACCCTTTAGACTGGGGCGATTTGATTTTTGCCAGGGAAACTCAATTTCAAACATTTCAAATGTATGAGTTGATGCGTGTTATACATTGCTATAGCTCATCCTGGCAGTGGCTGCTTACTTGCAAAAAGTTCATTATGTTATCATAACAGCCACCATTTCTTTATTCCAGACAACTAAACCCTATACTATAATCTTATAGACTGAATGGGCTGTTATAAACACAAATGTCTGTTGTCTTTTGTACTGGTGTCCACATAATGGACAGCTGAAAAAGGTCTGTGTGAACAAAGTCTTTTTCTTGGTCACGCTAGGTGTGAACGGGGACTTCTTGATATTTTCCAGTTTGGTCCAGTACCCTCATTGAATATCACATTCACGCATGTGTAGTATGACAAACATTTACAATAACCTCAATTGCCCAACATAAAACAGGTTAACAACATTTCTCGTATCACCTTCGACACGTTCTCTACAAATTATAATTTAGATACAAAGATTCCACTTTTATAAATGCACGTTTTATTTTAACCCAAAGTTAAGATCTTATTGTTAGTAGTCTACCCAGCGCTACAAAGATTTTTTTCAGCATTCAATTATCATGCCCAGGCTTTCCCAAAAGGAAGAATGAAATATTACTTTGGCATGCTTTTAATAAGCACAAAAGAATTACAAGAAATACCCAAGGACGGTTTATTTGTGGCTAGAAAATTGCAAAAATACTCAGAACAAAATATTGTGCTATGCAACCCGTGCTCTTAACATAATAATACTTATTTGATTTTGCAATAGAATAAATGGTGGCCATTTTCAGTCTAAATTGCTACTTTTCAGTACTTGAAAATCTTTGTTTATACCATTTTGGCATTGAAAAAATGGGGTGAGTGAGTCTTATACATGGTTGCATGCTATACATTTGTTACTTATGGTATTCCAAACACCTGATGTTAACCAGGTTCTTGCAGCAATATTTCTCTTCTTTATAATGTACAGGTAAATATTACTTTCCCAAGAGAATAAAAACTACAAAATTCCCATCTAACAAGACATGTGTTTGTCAGAAACACTATGTCCCCTTCTGCGAGCTTTAAAGCTATATACGAGACCTTTGACATTGAAGGATGACCTTGACCTTTCACCACTCAAAATGTGCAGCTCCATGAGATACACATGCATGCCAATGAAGTTGATATCTTCAATATTGCAAAAGTTATGGCAAAATGTTAAAGTTGGAGCAAACAAACACACACACCAACCAAGCAACAGACAGGGCAAAAACAACACTATATAAGTGGGGGAAATAAAAAAATTCCCAAAATGAAGGAAAATATAATCAATTTCAATCAAAAATTTATCCAAGTACTGAAACTGAACATTTCAAGCAAATATGTGTTTAAATGAAATTGGTGTGTTCAATGTATACCAAGCAACTTGAAAGACCAAAAATTCCCCAATCTGAAGATTTCACGAAGCGAATTTTCCCATTTTCAGGAGTTTTCACAATAAATATTCCAAATTAGTTCAGTACCGGTAAATTTCCTTGTTGGGTGAAAAATATCGCTGTCTTGGTTCTTTACTCTTTGGCTGGGAAACAAAAGTACTGACCATTTTCATAGTGTTTTTTCTCTATCTGATACTGGTACAATTGTAACAGAGAACCCAACAAAAAAGGATCAATAATAATTACTGGTGTATTTTTGGGTGTCTTTTGTTGTGGGGTTTCTTTCTTCTGAAACTTTCCAGGTGTCCCTTTGCCTGGTTTGGGGGATTGACCTGCAGAATTACAGACATTCAACGCTCCAGTAAACATGAGCCAAAGTGCATGCACACTTCATTATTTAATACTATATTAATATTATATATCAAATAAGTGTAACACCTTTCTATAAAATGAAATGTGTTTATGTTCAACTTTGACAAGTAACAAAATATAACTTAACTATATTTCAGATGTAATATGCAACAAAAGTTATCTTAATTAAAAAGTGAACACTCATCGTTTAACAATCAACATACATATTATTATGTTAACAATTATTACATAATTATTACATACCAAAATTCCTTTTAGGGGTCGCATTATCCTGAAAATAAAAAACAATATTCAAATAAAACATACAATAAGTAAAGATTGCAATATGTGCTTAACTACATAGCTTTTGTAAATGTTTTTTCATCGAGTATCTAGGCCTTTGCTCTGGCACCTTGTTAGAAATACAATCTAGGGAATTATCAATTTAATATATAGTGGGACATTGCTTTATTGCAAGATTCTTAACATTTGAATAATTATAGATAAAACTTAAATGAAACAGAACTGAAATTAAACTTAAAACAGAAAATGTTAATCTTAAAATATTATTGCGCTGTAAGTGTAGAAATAACACAATAAATTGTCATAACTATTTTATAAATTTAGTGTAGAAATAACACAATAAATTGTTAATAATAAAGTAAAATAGTTGTAACAATTTAATGTATTATTTCTTCACTTTCAATTCGCTTTCTATACAACTGATAGTCAAACCAACAATTGGGAATTTTAGGGCTGGATCTGGGTAAAGATGTTTGCAATAGGGAAATTGACAAAATAACAGCTATATTGGGCATAGTTCTTCATTCCCTTACCTTGTGACCAATAGTCCAATACAAAAACTAATGATACATGCATCTTACAAGCAATGCCCTTATAAATGAACTGCACTTTCACTGTAATGTTTTAGCAACAAAGCTACATGTGCATGATGTGTATTATTATTGTTCACATTTTTCAAATACATATTTTTCCTACATAATTCATTTTGTAAGTCAGTTCCTGTACGGTATTTGCAAGCGATGCAGATAAAAGACAAAGCTTACACCATCAGGTCCTGGCTCCTTCTTCACTTTCTTCTGTTGTGGAGCCGACATGGGGGTCTTTGGCAAGTCCCCTGTCTTCCTTTTCAAGGCCTGTGGGGTCTAGGCAATGAAACAAACTCAATATTTACCACTTCCTCATTAACACTGTAAAGCAAGACAAATTCAGCACAGTCAGATCCAGGTTACAGTCAGTCAACCAGTTTAGAATAACCCGGCAAAAATGTTAATGCTTTTGACCACAATAATTTTTTTTGAGATTTAGTGTCAATGTGAGAAGATATAAATATAAAGGGTAAAATTTATTTTGTATGATAACAGTTTAGGCCAGAGGCAGCGATTTTCCTCCTTCTTTATAAAGTACCGGTAAACGGTACTTTCCCAATCGAACGAAAATTCCCAAATTCCCAAAACGGTACTTTCCCAATCAAGCGAAAATTCCCAAATTCCCAATCGGCATCTGGAAAAATCCCAATCAGCGTCCGAATTTTTTCTCAAAACGATAGAAAGTTTCGTAAAAAACCAACTTTCGGCGAGCGAACAAAGAAAATCGTATAGTTGTGTGTAACCACGCGCTCGATTAATTTCGGGTTTTATTATTCAGCGCATTCAATCAATAGAGTTGTTACTGTTTCCGGTTCTTTTGCCAGGCAGCCAGCGTACTGTTTTACGTCGGTTTGTAACCTTATCGCAGTTTGAAATGAGTCATAATAGCAAATATTATGCCAAAAAACCAATCGGAACCATCTATCACAGGACACATTGACAGCAATAATGATGCTGTGCAGGGAGGGATGCAAGCAACTGAGTGATGATCAAACATCAAAGATTGTTGAAATTTTCACAAAAATGAAAGAGAGAGACATTGCTTTAAAAGAGATTAAAACAACTAGTAATTGATTTGGTGTGTTCTTTATAATATTTTGTTATTTATATAAACTTTATAACTTACCGTACATTCGCGGCCATAAGTCTACCTCGGCCATAAGTCGAGGGGTATAATGTGGCTAGAAAAACTTGGTTTTTTGCCTTGACTCTGCCATAAGTCGGGGGGTAAATTTCCTCAATATCTCGGACATGATTAAGTGAAGTTTTAGTCATGGTTCTGAGGGCTTTTGTACCGGCAGTTGACATTTTTTGGGATATTAATAATAAGAATATATTTTAAACGATACATTCAACGTTTCAATTACTAATTATCACGAAAAATATATATTTTATTGTTCAAAATCATAATAACATATCATTCATTATTTCGAACTTAATATATATTTCACAAATTAAAATTATTATCCCATTTAATGTAATAACTTTCAGCGTTTATATTATGAGCAGATGTTTTTGTATTCAAATGTTAGTGCTATTGATGTGAAAATTCTGTAAAATCTTGAACGCAGAAATTCATTATATGGTCAAAATAATTGTAACTTGCTCTCAAATAATCAACAACGCTTTTGCCATTATGCGTGAAACACGTGAATTTACCAACACTCGCATCGCTCGCTATATTCGTAAATCACGAGATACCCGAGGAAAATTTTCTGCATTCTGGAAAAACGTCTTATCTAATAATACTTAGCAGATAATCGAAAGTAATTGTGTATTTAATATGTCCAATTACACTTTTTAATAATCCAGGTGAGTGCGTAATATTATTATAATCAAACAATGAATGAAATCTTCACTCAGATAAGATCTTTTTATTTACGAAACGATTATGCATTAATTGTGGGACAGTTTTGTGAATAAATCAACGAAACCACACCTTCATCCAATCAAAAAATATACCATGTGAAGTTGAACAATAGCGATTGGTTAAAGGCGTATCCAACGATCGAGTAATTTTTTTGATTGGTCAGAAGTAGTTTGTAGCAGAACCGTTGTGCATATCATTAACGGATAACTATTTTAGGCGTAACGCAATAAAGACAAATGATTGAAAGGATGCCAACACTACACTTTACACTTTGATTTTAGTCAAAGGCCGAGAAGCGATAATTGGTGGCATAAAGACACCTGCACCTGTTGACAGTTTGTATTTACACGGATTAACTTTAAATGGGTACAAGTGTCAGCAGTCGATTTTCTATTGTTCTTAGCAGACAACGGACGATGTATCGATAGACAAATTGCTATGTATAATTTTCGCCACTTTACTGTATGTCAAAATGTTTAATATTTTCGTAGTTAGTTTTACATGTTTTTATTTGGACTTATTACGAAGATTAATGAATTCAAAAACCAATGTAAACATGAGTATTTTGTTATCGGCGGACATTTAAGTAAAAGACGAGTCGGCCTTACCGTAAACAGTCATCATTCCTCCGCTTCGGAGATTTATTACTTTAAAAAAAAAAACGGCACAGAAATATGTTTTTTTATTTTTATTTAGTACCTCATCCATAAGTCGAGTTGACTTTTAAAGTCAATTTTAGGAGCGTTTTTAGGTCGACTTATGGCCGCAAATTTACGGTAATGGTCATTAAGGCATGCCTGCAAATGATTATTTAAATGGGTATGTTCAATTAAGTATGAACTGTATGATGTATTCAATAAGACCCAAACTTCACGACGCGATTTTCCCAATTTCAGGATTTCACGACTCGATTTTTCCCAATTTTGAGGTTTTCACGACTCAATTTTTCCCAATCGGACCGGTACGGGTACTTTTCCCAATTGGACAAGGAAAATCGCTGAGAGGGCATATGCATTTTTTTTGTCAAAAAAAGCCAATTGAAGTTCACCCTTCAGAAAATTATAAAAAATCATTCAAATTAAGCCTAACAAAAAAATATATGTTTGTTTCCACTGACATGGCCTAAAAAATTAGGGTATTATTTATAAATTTTTTTTTTTTTTAGAAAATGTCGTACATGGTGCAACTTCTTCTCATTTTTTTGTGTACACCTGTATGTACAATAAATTTGATGATGTATGTAATGCTATATGGCTTTATTTAAATGCTTTAATAAAATAAAAACTTGTTCATTAATTTTGCATTTGTTGCTTTCCTTATTTCCGAGTTTAATGTTGACTTCTGGCAACGGCTTTAATAGTCCATTTTATGACCAATAAAAGGCATAACTTAAGTCGCAGTAAGCTTGACCCTCAGTGTCTATAGGGATTCAGTGTTGTTATACTTTCTGTTCCTTTGGGATCATGGAGTATATACTATATTATTTATAATTTATAATATATTAAATAGCCCAAAAGCCATGCTAGGGGGACGCTTAAATAGCCCAAAAGCCATGCTAGGGGGACGCGAGTGGTGTTGCATGTAGCATTATCACCATGAACAGACCCAATCAAACTGGGTGTGCTATTATATTTCTTGGATGCAGTTTATGCTTCCAAAGGACCACATTTTCAGATTATATTATGTACTGGTGTCGTGGGGTCTATCTACCAGGGCTAGCGCTGTCCCACAATTTCTTTCAGCCTACCAGGTTTTTGTTTTTCCATGCGCAAAAACTGGTTTTGAAATAATTATATATACATTTACTATCATCTTGTTTATATTTCATTTAATGACAACAAGGGCATATCACATATCATAATGTAACATACATTTTTCAATATAGAAATAATTAGTATGGTACTTGTCAAAGTACAAACATAAGTTATTTTTTAGATGTACATTTAATAGGGGTGTTGATTGTTCCAAATTTGGAATCCTGAAAATGAGGCCGGGGGTCTTGGAACCGCAGCCGCAGGAATCCAACAGGAATAAAGGGCAGATCCCCCACCCCACCCAGAGCCCTTACTAATTGTTCTTTTTTATAGTCTTTCCAATTGTATTTTCAGGTGAATACAATTTAAACAAGGGCTGTTTGTAAAACATGCATGCCCCCCTATATGGGCTATAAGTTGTAGTAGCAGCCATTGTGTGAATACGTTTTTTGTCACTGTGAACGGTGGTGGTGGTGGTGGTGTAGTAGTAGTAGTAGTAATAGTAGTAGTAGTAGTAGTAGTAGTAGAAGTAGTAGTAGTAGTAGTAGTAGAAGTAGTAGTAGTAGTAGAAGTAGTAGTAGTAGTAAAATTAGTAGTAGTAGTGTCAGTAGTAGTAGAAGTAGTAATAGTTGACATGGTAGAATAAGTGGTGGTGGTGTAGTAGTAGTAGTAGAAGTAGTTGTAGTAGTAGAAGTAGTAGTAGTAGAGTAGAAGTAGTAGTAGTAGTAGAAGTAGTAGTATTAGTAGAAGTAGTAGTAGTAGTAGGTAGTAGTAGTAGTAGTAGTAGTAGTAGTAGTAGTAGTAGTAGAAGTAGAAGTAGTAGTAGTAGTAGTAGTAGTAGAAGTAGTAGTAGTAGACTAGTAGTAGTAGTAGTAGTAGTAGTAGTAGCAGCAGCAGTAGCAGCATTACAATACCAATACTTAAGAATGATCAAATGGGAAAAGGTAACCTAGCACTGGCAGTAAATATGGGGCTCATTTACAGGTCAGATTTGGAATCTCTGATGTAAAATGAGATTTTGAATGAACTAAAGGGAGGCAAATCTGTAATAAAAAGAACATGCATAAACCGTAGTTGTTTCCCTTGTTTGAACCGTGCTAAATCCTTAAAATGCCTATTTCCAGTAACTGTGACCTTCACCTGTGACCTCAAAATCAATAGGGGTCATCTGCGAGTCATGATCAATGTACCTATGAAGTTTCATGATCCTAGCCCCAAGCGTTCTTGAGTTATCATCCGGAAACCACCTGGTGGACGGACGGACCGACAGACATGAGCAAAGCAATATACCCCCTCTTCTTCGAAGGGGGGCATAAATATTATAAACCACACCGTCCGTATCACCGCATGTGCATTCGTCATTCTTTTTCTTCTATAAAGAACTTCGCAAATAAATTATAATCGACCAAAAATAATGTATCCGAAAACGAAAGTCCGAAAAATTGTACGCGTTTGCCACATTTAATAAAATGTGCATATTGTTCGACTGCAGACATGGCAAAACCTAGCAAATATACAATTTGGTTGACATATTGCTTTACAATAGCATTTTTTGTGGGTAAAAAACAACTTAATTATCACCGTTTAATTTCAAACGATAATTGGCAAAAAGGTGTAACATCGTCGAAATAGAACTTATTATTTCATTATCATCCTTTAATTCAGATCGATAGTCGGGAGAAAGGTGTTAAGTAATCAGCTTAGAAATAATTTATTTATTGGTACGCTTCTTTTGATTTGTTAATCTTTAAATACGACGTTTGCCATTGGCCGCTATATTGTTGGCGGACGACAAGATCAACTAACTGTGTATTCCAAGTGTACAGTGTCTGCACATGAATGACCCTATATTATGTGTGAGCAAACTCATTGCTGTTTGGCCAGCTACCATGTGCGCTTCAATAACAATAAAAATAATATGAGGATAACGTAGACAAGTTTATTGAGCTTTGCCGAAAAATACGCGGTCCGATTTTTTTCAAATTTTGGGCTCAAAAAAGATTAGGACCGGCTGCAAAAAATTAGGTAGGGTCGGGCCACAGAATAATGGGAACTGATGATTATTCGGAACTGGTTGACAAACTGTATTTGGCAGACTTGTAATGAAAAGCAGCCATACGACTATAGATGCTTCAATGTACGATGTAGTTTCAGTAAAAAGTTTTAGGGAAACTAATAATTTGTTCCTCAACAAAAAGACCAGTGCAAGGTACAGATACTGCCTCCTAATGATTGCTTTATAATGACGATTTTTTCTGAAACAACATTCAATGTTTTCCGACGACTAAACTCAATCTTTCGTGTGTACAAAAAACACGTGGTGGTAGAAAACCACAGTGCCAGTGGTGCTTGACTATGCTCAGATGATATGTAACAACCTTAAAGTTTAATGTACAAATGGAAAGGAATCACTAACGAATACAGTTACATGCCAAAACAAATATTCAGCTTTACCTTTGATTTGGTTTCTGTCATTTTCAAAACTGTCTCCGCGTGGAAGTAACACTCTAGTAAGACTCACCACGTGGTTCCTTTAAAATATATAAACACAGGCTAAGACGCAAATGCGAATCATAATTCTCGAACGTTTGTTTCTCAATATTTTATTCTATATAACAGATAAATTAAGAAATTCATATGAATAGCTTGCACAACATAATTCATTCATCTGTATGAAATTATAAGTTCAAATTTTTATCGGTAACAAATAATTCGAATATTTTAATTAAAATCATCAAGGCTACAAACAATATGATCATAGGTTACACAGTGGTAAAGTCGATACCAACCTCTGCGCAGCGATATGACTGGTTCCGAGCTGAGATATTATCAAATAACGCGATACTCATCGCAGTTACGGGTCGTTTGATCTCCAAACTGTTACGTAGCGCTCTGTCCTCCCCTCCCCAAACAGGTTGGCGCCTGCTGCAGCTTAGCATTATGTATTAACGAATATGCAGAAATTAATACTGATATAATTAAGCAGAAACAAATTGTGCTGTTGTTTTTGTATTTGTTTTCATGCAATACAGTTACAATCACATACAGGACAACGCTTATTTGATATGCATACATTGCTATGAATTTAATTCATGTGGTGATATTATTGTGTACAAAACATATTAGAGGAACATGTTAACAAACTGACCAAATAACAATGCTCATACGATTTGTCACAGATTTAGAAAATTAAATACCGAGTAAAAATTACAATTAATATACACCCGTGTAGATGGCCGATTGGTGTACGCAGCCTTTTGATCCAGAAGACACAGGTTTAAGCCCCGCTGAGGAAAAACTGTTTCGTTTGTCTTTTTCTGAAATTACACTCTTGTTAATAATATGTTTTTAGGTGCTACCTAATTTACGGGCAAAAGCTTTCTTGATAACCATGTATTTTTAATAAATAACATTTACATTATTGTGTTCAAAATAGTATTATTGTTTCAAAAATAATATAATGCATTCAAAAAATTCAATCTTCAAACGAGTAACATGTTCCTAGCTTTAAGATCTAGCATCTTATATAATTTTGTGCGTTTTCTAGCCGCAGGAATTGAAAGCCTGTGGCTGCGGTATAGTGGATATGGTGTCTGCTTAGTAACTGGGAGGTTTCTGTTTCTGTATTGTGGGAGCGTTCTTAAGATCACCCTTAAGACACTAAGTACTGCTCATTGTTGGTTCGGGTACTACTTAAATGTACCTGTGGTAGTCTTAAGTATACTTAAATGTACACCTGGTACGGAAAATTTACTGAAATGTACCCGGGAATTATTACGCTAAAGAAGATACAAAACACTTCACATCATTTATTTTCACATAAAAAAATAGTTACACAATCAGTTATACTAAAACACTGTCATCAACTTACAAGAATATTTCGTATATGAAATTCCAAAGTGATGTTCTCTTTTGCAAAACTGTGGAATCAATGAAGTAACATTTTATTACCTTTTACATAATTAACTAGAAATAGCGCTGCAGAGGCCGACGCGTATCCCCACGCCACATGTTTGACCCAGGGGCGCCCCAGGGTTGGTAATGGGGCCATGCATAGTTGAGATTGACCATTTTGTCATAAGATAAGTTCGGTATCAATTTGAAGTGAATCAGTGTAGAAATGAAGAAATTATAGTAAAAAGGCAATTTTGGGTGGGTGTGGTCTATGTGGGCGGGGCACCCCAGGGTTGGTAATGGGGCCATGCATAGTTGAGATTGACCGTATTGTCATAAGAGAGGTTCAGTATCAATTTGAAGTGAATCGGTGTAGAAATGAAGAAATTATAGCAAAAGGCAATTTTGGGTGGGTGGGGTCTATGTGGGCGGGGCGCCCCAGGGTTGGTATCGGGGCCATGCATAGTTGAGATTGACCGTATTGTCATAAGAGTGGTTCAGTATCAATTTGAAGTGAATCGGTGCATAAATGAAGAAATGAAGAAATTATAGTAAAAGGCAATTTTGGATGGGTGTGGTTTATGTGGGCGGGGCGCCCCAGGGTTGGTATTGGGGCCATGCATAGTTGAGATTGACCGTATTGTCATAAGAGAAGTTCAGTATCAATTAGAAGTGAATCGGTGTAGAAATGAAGAAATTATAGTAAAAGGCAATTTTGGGTGGGCGTGGTCTATGTGGGCAGGGCGCCCCAGGGTTGGTAATGGGGCCATGTATAGCTGGGATTGACTGTATTGTCATAAGAGATGTTCAATATCAATTTGAAGTAAATCGATGTAGAAATGAAGAAGTTTATGTAAAATAACGTAAAAAATGAGTGAAAATCTCTGACCCGGCCCCCACCCCAACCCCCATAATTTTTGACCCAGGGTCAGATCAAAATTCCAAATTGTGCAGGGTCGCACATATGCCCATAGCTACCATGTGTGTAAGTTTCAAGGTTCTAGTGCTTATAGTGTAGGAGGAGATAATGGCCAGGACGGACGGGCGGACGGGCGGACGGAAGACGGAGATAACCACAATATCCCCACTTTTTCTCCGAAAAGCGTGGGGATAACCATGCTGATTTTGTACTAGCGCATGAAACATTTTTCGTGGAACAACAAGTAACACAAATTTATTAATTACACAATAGAAAGGAAATCATATTAATGGCATCATGCACTAACTAAACAAGCTATTTGCTACTGTTTAGAATTACACTATCTTACTAAAAATGATCACAACAGGTATATACTTAGTTCTTTAACATACTTGTGGTAAGTTTTGTATTACTAGTTTGACATTTACTGGCAGACACTTGTCGATATACAGACTAAATTTGCAAGGAAACCTTCATATTTCTTCAGCATCATTGCCTTCAAATTGTTAATTTAACAACCCTTTGACAACGTTTGCACATCTGATCTTATAATGCCATTGCTGATTTTTGTTTATAGATATACAGATATTGACTTTTCAAAGTTCTATAAAAGTTTACACATGTTCCATCCAAGTAAACTAACAGAACCAATAAATAATAATATCACCACAGTAAATAACAGTGTGTATAGCTTGGAAACATCGATAGTTCATGAATCCCTGCTTTGTTTATTTCTGGAAACTAAAACTGTCAGTTTTGCTCAATAGAATGGCTGGAGTTGTGTGATGCGGCAGCCCAGCTCTTGCATTGGCAAACAGCTTCTAAAAACGGAAAACCAACTTTAATCTTAAAATTTGATAAATGATGCAGACAATTTCTAAATGTCCTGTTGTTGGTTTTTTTCATTTCGAATCTGGAAGATTTGTTACGAAAAATTTCGGTACGAAAATCCAACGGTATTAGATTTTGTGGTTTTAGGCCTAAACTTTATATAGTGATATGTAACCTTTCGGGATATCGGCCAAGTGCGAGCAGACGAGGTGTGAATACGTTGGAAATAAGCTAAAAGAATAAAACGTTAAAACGGAATATCGTTAAATTGTGTGAATAAATGTATTTCTGATGGATAACAACCACAACTTACCAGAATATTGCTCATGATCCCACGTAAAACTGCTGTATGAGAGCGAATGAAAAAGCGTCACGAATTCTGACAAGTTAACAGTAGGGTGTCGTTATTGAAATACCGTGAGAATACTGCGATAATATAGATGCCAACTATAATGTGTAAAAAAAATAATTTTTTGGCAAGCGTTTGTGATTTGTCAGGATAATTATAACAACAAGATATCGAAAAGATCAAAGCAAATAAATTCGAAAGAAATCGAAGATTCAGGCACAACATTTTAGACGGGTTATATATTTACCGAAATTGTGTTTGAGACAGAAGATGAAGAAGATGAGTATTCAGGGGAGATAATTGTGTAATCTTAATTCTGAAACGGTCTAATGTAGTGCAGAAAAACATATCATGCGAGAATATTAAGTGCGATAATGACAAAATTATGATGTCATTTATATACTTTTTCCTGAGGTATATAGTAACATGTGATTTAGCATATGTCAACGTGTTTTTTATTTGTTCTAGGTCATAAATAGCATCGCGAAAATATATGTCGCGAGGCAATTTTTTTTTGAGATGCATCCCTAGGTGTAATTTTATGTCTAAATTTCCATATATATGAACGGTCAACGCCCGCTTCCCGGGCATTTGCCCGTATAATGGAGCTCTACATGCAGTTCCTAGATAAAAATCTTCTAAATAAAGCCATCAACAAACCCACACAAACACACTTAACAATTACCCAATCTGTAATCGAGTCCCTGCCAACTTTCCACAAAACGTATTAAAGCAAAAACATTAAATGTAATATTATATAAAAATAGGTATCTCTCTGCGTATGATTTTACTTTTGCCACCTATTGACGCCATTTAAAAAAACTATCGGCACTAAAAACATGATTTTTTTGTAACCAGTCGTAAATCACATTGTGCAATAAATTCACTTAGTTTGTAGCTGTATGGTAACGAATAAAATGTAAACATACCTAAGTATATATTACTACATTCCAAGATTTCCTTCAACAAACATGTATATTTCGGTTATGATTAGAGCATATTTATCTGTCAACCATATAAATAAGCATGTATATCATAATAGTAGATTCATAGCGTACATGTTAACATCCATTTTAATGTATGGCGATAATAACACTCACAGCATTTATTTGATAGTAAACAATGATAAATCAATAAGTAAAACAATTTCACCAATAATGTAAGTTTTGCTCAGTAATAAAATTACATAGAATGGCATTGCGACCCCGGCTCTTTTAACGGCGGCTTCTAAAACCGATAAACACAATGAATGATACAGAACGCTTATCAATTTCCATAGTTAAATTGATTTTTAACAATCAAACACTTCGAAAATAATCATTTTGGATCATACATGATCAAGTACTAGTTGAAATATTGTTTTCAATCAAATCGTATTTTAAAGGGGCCTTTAAACGTTTTGGTAAATTAAAAAAAGTTGTTTCAGATTCGCAAATTTTCGTTTAAGTTATGATATTTGTGAGGAAATGGTAATACTGAACATTTACCATGCTCTAAAATATCTATTATAAGCATCTTTTGACGATTTGAAAACCTGAAAATTATAAAGCGTTGCAACGCGAAACGATTGAATAATTTGGAAAGTTCTGTTGTTGTCGTCATATTTTGTGAAACTACGAGGATTGCTTATATAAAACAAAAAAATACATCCTCTCATGTCATGAGCACGGATGGTCGAGTGGTCTAGGCGGAAGACTTTTTACACCAGGACTCGAGGGGTCAGTGGTTCGAGCCCAGTTGAGGGTTACTTTTTTTTCTTTTTTTTTAATTGTATTTTTTTACTGGAGATTTTTAGGTCCAATGTTTAAAATGTATCAATATAAAGCATTTAATGACAAACTTCAATACATGCCAAAATCTGTGAAAAGGTCCCTTTAATATACTAAAAAGAAAATGATTTGTTTTGTTAGCATGTAAAATACAATATAATATTATACAGATTTATAAAAAGTAACTTAATATCGGCGAAACATTGCTTGGTCAGTTGGTGACTAAAGCAGTTTCTAGTTTTTGCAAGCATACATATATGTGTGCCGTTCCTAACTGCAATACATACTTTCTTGTATTACGTATCTATCGATTTTGATTCCAATTCTGTAATATTTTGTTGCAAAAGTGGGAACATAAAACAGACATTCAGTGTTACGTTTCACCTTTTTTGAGTTTTTAATTAAAAATATTTTGACGTAGCAAAAAACAGTGCCGTCACACTTATAGAATAGAATGGAATAGAATAACTTTATTTAGCCAATCAAGGGTCACACAGTATGATATATATAATCACAAATATAAAAAATAAAGCAAGTAACATAATATAACAACCATCAATAAAATATGGTAGAAATAAGGACATGAAAGTTACTAAAGCTTAATTCGTATTGGTGGGAACACAAATAACATAATCTTAACAACGTAAAAATTAAGTAATGAAATAAAGTAGTAAGTAAATTCAATCTAATTGTCAATAAAATAGATTAAACAATTCAATGGCCTGAGATATTGTTACCTAATAGAACTGTTCGTGTAACATAAATCTCGAGTAGATATATATCTTAGACGTAGACGGGTTATGTCTTCTCAGAAGATATGCGTAAAAATAATCGCATATATATCTAACCTTTCCATTAATGACGTCATTATGTATATACTGCGTATTTTTTTTGTAAAAGTGAGCGTTTTTACTGGGAATCAGACAGATTATACACCAAACTGGCGGCGCGAAATGTATTTTGGTGCTTTTTATCCACAAGTGCTATTCTCAACTTACCTATATGCTTATTCGTGTTGCACGCTGGTCGTCTGGATCGATACTAAGATATACCAAAGCAAAACAAAAGCCACGAAAAATGGTAGATTTTTGCCAAAAATGAGAACATTTCATCGGAAAAAACATGAAATGGATTGTCAGTACATATTTTTACAAGATTAAAATACTTTTAAAAAAATGAAAAAAATAATTTGCTATCTCAACATGTAGAGTAATTACTATGCCGAAAATATTTATATCTTTTGATTATTCGAGTAAATATAAACGTAGTTTAACAGGTTCAATAACTGGTATGCATGATGTAGTGGTTCACTATATTCGGATAAAGTAGACTGAGGTGATCGGTAAAAGAAGTGTCCATAAAAATCTGGCATCAGACCCTTTAAACTTTTGAATTTCCTAAACTGCAATTTAACATGTTGTAACATTTAATTACAGACATATCGATCTTTTAATTCGAATAGCAAACACGTTCTTTGATGTTTTATGAATATTTTTATTTTGTTTAAATATTTACTGATCATTCAATTCATGCAGATTTTCGATCGAGTTTAATCGTTTTTGTTTTCATCTTTAAAGAATGAAATCCCCCGTTCTTCCCTGAATTTCTTTCTTCGCAAGACGAAGTTCTATACCATTTATCGACCAAAAAAACCCCAACGAACAGTACGCAAATGAAAGATACATGAAGAACTCATATCTCGCGCAAACCTTTTATGTTCTCTATTATCGAAGTTCACTCCATATATTGAAGTTTCCGGAAGACCGGCGTGGGTTATTATGTAGCACTCTCTTTATTCATTTTTCGTCGACAAAACATTTGAATACATATTTGTTGGACGAAACTATGTTGATTCACACAATATGTGCATCATTGAAATCACTTTAAAAATGCTGTTCCACAAGATTTTATTTATAAACAAACGGTGTATCTCTATCCCACAACGTTTTCGTTTAATGATCTCACAAACATAACGTAATGTAACAAATGTGCAAGAGATTGTCTCGAATGTACAGAGGGGGGGAGGGGGGGGGGGGGTTATCACTTGATAGTCTAGATGGCGTAGTCCATGCCGAGGCTGGTACTTTTCGAAATTTTATACCCTGTCCTACATGTATTTTTTTAAAATGCATCTCACTTTTCAGCTGTCTCGAAATGGACGTCGCAATCTTGACTATCACGTGATTGCACCCTCTGATGTATATGCTTGCAAATGTATTTGAAAGTGAGAGAAAAAACAACACAACAACGCATGTACACGCATTTTGTTGCACATACGTGTATAAAAAGCGTTTATCTAGTATTTTGTAGTATTTACAATGTTGACGTTATCACTTGACGGCATGACTGTAAAAAAGGCAAGAATGAAGGCATGTGTAGAAATAATGTCATACTTCTGCAGACAATAATTATGTTATTGTATGCAGATGAAAAAAGTTATTATACAGGTGTGCAGACATATACTGCATACAGATTAAAGAAATGTATACAATGTTTTAGTAGAGACAAAATAATTTAAGGAAGAACTATTCGCCACCAAATAACGAAGTCAGCTGCATATGTTACTCCTAAATAAAACACATGTCGTACGTAGTTTTAAAATATTTTTAAGAACACACGGTCGCAAAAATAGATGATGCATGGCAAAACATATCAAGTGCGTGTCTATATGCGTGTCAAAAACTGATACTTATATGCGGTCAACGTTGTAAAATCAGACAATAAATTGGTCATCTTGAACGTGAATTTGTTTTATTTCAAATAACTCCTTAAAACATTTTTTCTTAAGAATTTCAACTAGTAACGTTATTGATATACATAAGCCGCGCTCTGAGAAATCGGCACTTATTAGTAATGCAAATGCGACAAGTGTCGTCCCAGATTAATCTGTGCAGTTTACAGGTCAATCAAGGACGACACTTTCCGCCTTAACTGGATATTCGCTGAGAAGAGATCTCCTTCCAAAAATACCATAAAAGCGTATTATACAGAAAGGGATCATTAAGCGTAGAACCATCCATCAACTTTTAATCCCATCACGAGCTTGGACTAACAGACATTAATGCTGGTCATCATTTACTGGTCGACTTCCAGCCACTGGTGTCCTGCTTATTTCACAATCAGATGTAGCTGATTTCATTGAGTAAATGGAAGTGTGCAAGGACATTATTTAAATTGTTTTACACTGTTATACGATCGAATAAATGACCACATACTTTATGTTGTTTAACTCGTTACATGCGGAATTGAACATTTCACGGTTGAATAACGATCAGGCTGCCACACACTTTCTGTTGTTGAACACTAACTTGTCAATTTGCACAGTACACGGAGAATAAATAACTGACTCATTAGATAATTATTAAGTTTTATTTCCAAAGTGGCTGAATATGAAATTAACAAAACGTAACAATTTCATAATAATTGAATCAAATGAAAGTTAATCCGTTATTCACATACTAAAACCAACTGGTTTAATTAAAAATGTTCTATGCACATGTCCTGCATCTTCTATTTCACAAGCATTTGTAGCCTTATTTGAAAAATTGTACCTGATAAACAATACAACAACAACAACAACAACATTTATTAGCCTTTTAATACATAGTTGCAATTTTTTTCAATGTAATGACACCATTTAAATGCGCCGCATTCTTTATCCAGGTGAAATGTGCACATCACATACATAACACACTTAACTACAATAATTATAATTTAAATCAACGTTGATCAATTTTTCGCAGATTGTACACAACAAATATAAAAGTATAAACCCTATCATTTCCAAACCCTGGTCTCAGGTTTTAAATAGCGGCCACGTTTGTAAGCGCCCGTTCCATCGTCGCAGCATCCACTCTAGAAGTGTCTCCCTGAACTTGAGCAAGAATAGCCGCCTGAATCTGGGGATCAAACGCCGGATCGAATTCCGGCGCAACGTCTGACACTTCCGGTGACAGCCCGATCGTTCGTTCAATGGGAGCAAACCGCGGTCTGCAACTTAATGACTTAACTTCAAAAGGCGCGGAACACGGAACTCCGCACGCGTTCGGTGTTGGATTGTCGCATATCCTGTATCTGAAGCGTCGGTTGACATAGCACGGCGTCAACTTCCATGCGGACCAGCCCCCGTTGACTGGCGTACATCCGGTGCTGCCCGCACCCCACGGGCTCAGGTTGAAGTTTTTAATACTGCTGCAGTCTACCAGTGGGTTACTGAAATCAGTCATAAGACACCATACAAAATGGGAATTGTTTAATGCTAATGTCTCACAAACGTAGACTTAACATTTGATGCGTGTTGTAGTTGCTTACAACTTATTACAAACACTATTTATAGCGCATCGTTACTTAATTAAATTTACTTAATTAAATTAAACAGGTGTCTTAAAATATAATTTAATGTTCCAATTATTGTTTTTCTATGACTTTTTTTACCTGCTTTAACAAATTAATTTATATCATTTTTGTCTATGAACATTGAAAAATGTCTTTGTATGTCTATTTATATTTCTTGAATGTTATTGATTATAATAATATGCACTTATATTATTTCTCTATGCCTTTTTCATCTGTTATAGCAATTACTATTTATATCCTTTTTTGTTAACACATATTGGAAAATGTCTTATTTTCTCTCTCTTTTGACATTTCTTAAATGTTTTTTTTTCAACACAAAACTAAATATAATTGTAAAGGTAGAGATAATTTACCGACTAATGTTCTATTTATTATCATCAATTAGAAAGATTACTTTAGAACTGAAGAACTAAATTTAATATGTGTTACATGCTGTTTTTTCATTTCCGATTGCATAACAATATTGTGTTATATATGTATTTCATATTGTATGCTATTTTTAGCAATCCTAACATAAACTGTGTTGGAAAAAAACACAAAAGTGGTTTTCAGGCAATTATGTTATAATCATAGGGATTTGATAAGAGGTTTTACAGCGCTATATGCACATGACCTGTCAGATCTATCCGAAAAGATATTGTAAATTGAACAAGCCTATTGGAATATTTTCCATTAAAGGGGCCTTTTCACAGATTTTGGCATGTTTTGCAGTTTGTCGTTAAATGCTTCATATTGATAAATATAAACATTGGATATAAAAAGCTCCAATAAAAAATCAGGAATAAAATTTAAAAAAAGAAAAAAGGTAACCCTCAGCGGGACTCGAACCACTGACCCTGGAGTCCTGGAGTCCTGGAGTAAAAAGCCTGCGACTTAGACCACTCGACCGTCCTTCCACATTGATGTCTCGGCGTATTTGATACTTAATATAAGCAATCCTCGTAGTTTCCCAAAACATAACGACAACAACAGAACTCTCCAAATTATTAATTCGTTACGCGTTGCAACGCTTTATAATTTTCGGGTTTTGAAATTGTCAAAAGATGCATATAATGGCTATTTTAGAGCATGGTAAATGTTCAGTATTACTGTTTCCTCACATATATCATAACTAAAACGAAAATTTGCGAATCTGAAACAATTTTTTTTTTCAATTTTGTCAATTTACCCCAACGTGAAAAGGCCCCTTTAATATTTATTTTACCGCTGTTTAGAAGCGGATCTCCTATGACGCCAATAGCCGCGAATGACTGACAGAGTTGCGACGATAAATAACCGGTGAGTGTACATTTACTTACGTAGTATCCGTATTCCGGAAAGCATTAGCCTGTAGCTTCGTGATGTCAGTGTTCCTACAGATGACCTTGGCAAGCGTCTGAGTTCGAATCTGATTTAGTTGCTCTGCAATGCACGTCGATTGTAACTACATAATTATCGATAAGAAAGGTTCCGAAACTGGACAATATGATACGCGTATTTATTTTTATCAATGAATATGTTGGCAGGTATTTTAATAATCCACATAATTAACACATTAAAGTTGTTTTAATGGAAGTAAACAACTTTGACATCCATATCATTTTAATGCGTGTGTTTCAAACAATGCAATAGGGCTCGCCGCTTTAATTGCTTTATTCGTATTCACTAGAACTCAAAATACTTTTGTATTAACGTTCAATTGGTCGTTGTCAGATCAGGTACTTCTTAAAAGTACTCGGGTTCTCTTAAGTACACTACAATTTACCCCGGGCATGGGAAGAACGCTTAAAGGCACACGAAAACACTCAGCCGTACTTTTGAGAATATTTTCCGTATCCCGGGTACTTTGCGGTATTCTTAAGGGTACTAGACGTACTTTTAAGTGGCACATGCACCTAAAATGACCGGTCGAGCTGTATGTACAAATTATGATCTCTAAATAGAAAATCGTTTCTAAATAATTATTTTTAATATTAGGCAAAATGCATGTTTTAACTCACGAATTGTAAATCCGACGTCACCACTGTTCTCGTAGTAGAAGCGGTCGCCCTTTTTCAGGGACTGGAACTGCTGACCGATGATGCAGGCGAACGTGGGCCCCACCTTCCCGTCGCCTAATGGTGTCTCCGACACGCCGCCGGTAAACAGATCTATGTCCTCGGGAGAGCTTTAAACAGCAGGTTACATGATAAAGGTGACATTAGAATCAAACATTGAACGTTACCAGCGATATTGAATGTGTCAATGTTAAATGTTTGATTTCAAAATTCAAAATAATATACCGTTTATCAAAATCAAACTAGTTTTCGGAGCTTTTTTATGGTACTTATAAGCTATTTTCACTAAATGCACGTGCACCTGATTAATTGACAGCCCACATGTATACTCACTCATGGTGCATGTCGTAAATGGAAACCGAAAGGCCCTGTCGGCATAAATTAGCATGAGGCGCCCTTCAGTTTCTTAAGGGACACAATTCGTACTGCAGAATCCAGGTGTACAAAATTTAGTCGTTAGTTGAATTTACAACGGTTCAAGTTATGAGACATATTTCTCTTTATTAACTGTCGGAAGCTTTGGTCTTGACATAAAAATTGCTCATAAACATGTCCTGTTTATTTAAGCGTATTTAAATCACCAATAAATATCAAATCCGTATCAGTATGAAAAATAAACCACGGTAACATTTAATCCGTGTTTGTTGGAACCGGTTAGTTTAGACGCGTAGGCTCTAACTTGCGTTACCTGTATATTTGAAGAAGCTGTGCTTGGACGCTTGCCGCGTGCGAGAACTGACCGCTCAGTCCACAGAACCGGCGCCACGCCTGGTACCCGGGGATACCATGGTCACGGGCACGCTGGATGTTTATAGCCGCCAAGTCACCGCCGAACCCCGGGGCGCGCTCGAACAAGTGCCTAGTACACGACAAGCATTTGATGAATGAACTGAACAAATATATATTATATATCAATATATTGTACGCACGAATAAAGCAGAAAGGATATTATTTCAGTTTACAATGTAGAATACATTGTGCTAGGACCGGCGAACTTAATCGGTATAACGCTGAACATGATCTCATTCACATGATCTCGTGTTCGGTTTCCGGTTCGGGATAATTTACAGAACAATTCCACTACCTCTGTTTCAAGAAGGGCATTTCAAAGTTGCTGGCATAAGTCTTTGTGGACTAAGACGTTTTTAACTAGTTGTGTGAGTGTGAGTTTATAAACCGTGATATGACAAAAAATTGTTGAAAACGGAAGAAAATCCGTATGAACAACATATTTGTAGGTTGGTTTTTGTTTGGCTACGAACATTTTATATAAATACATGTATTTATTTGATTTTATAAAACGGTTATCACCGTTGCTGAAGTTGAGGCATAGTTTAAGACCACTTTGTTTGAATCGTACGAATCAGACTCAATAAAGAAATATCAAATTAAGCCACACCTTGTCACTTGTTCTGTCAGATACTTGTCCACAGCCTCGGAAGGTGTTCTCGTCAAGCCTCTGCAGATCTCACCAACGCCACGAGAATACACGAGGTCCGGTCGCAGAAACTCATCCTTGAGAAGCTTGTCGGACGTCTTGATAGCGCCGTTGTGCGCCTGAATGCGATGATAGATCATGCTGTGTCCGAACCGGAAGGCAGCGGCGCTGAAGCCGTTGCGTATGATGGGCTTTTCACTATCGCTGTAACCTATGGTGGAAATCGTCATTTAAGATAATTATGATGCAAAGGGCAGTTGTTTTGTTCAAATGTTTTTATGTGCCTTTAATTTGCATAATGAAATGATGATTTTGAAATTCAACTGACGAACTTAAGTATGAATGACTTCTTTGGGTTAATTGTTACCAGGAACTCTATAATTATTCAAATACAACGCTAGAATGTATTGAATGTCTGTTTGCAATAAAAAAGATGCCAAAAGGACCAAACAGGTCTAGCTTTGACGTGCTTTCACTTGTATGACATAATATAAGTCGTATGTTTTCTGAAATGTTATACCAGCATGAATTATACAGATTATTAACTCCTTAAAAATGCGAACGCGCTAACATACCGCCGAAATGCCCGGATGCCAGAGGTTTCAGTCCATACTGGATCATGGTGGACTGTCCGAGGATCTCTTGAAGGTATTCATTGAAAGACACGTGCTGAATGATGGCGATAACGATCTTCCGGGCCTCCTGGTACAGCGTCTCGTCACTCCATGACGGACGCAGCGCCGCGAGTGCTGCGACGAGACGGTTGTGCTCCCGGACCCATACTGTTTGCAAGGATGCCAGTGCCGGCTGCTGGTTAACGCGCGGATCACCTGTATTGATAAATCGTTAATATACATCGGCTATCTCTGAAATGCTCCGTAAAGCATCGACTGTCTCCGTTTTATGTCAGATATATTTATTTGTAGGAACGTCGTGCATACGTGATTATTGAAGGAACACAATCCTGAGACCTACAAGTCAACGAATTTTAGTCAAATGCAGTGAGGAACAGAATGAGCCTTGTGATTGACGTACAGAAAAAACACGATCTTTGTCACCAGATCTTGGTAAATTATGATAAACATCACCAGCCAAAACAATGCTTACCTGCCCGGAAGCAGGGTCTGCTGGCATCGCTGACGATGCAACCGGCACCGCCACTTGGTAGCAAATCGTTATTGGTCGACAGTTTTCCTACATACATAACAAAATGCTGGTACTATGGTATGTTATATACAACATCCATAAACTATGTTGATTAACAGCGAATTTTTAATCTGAGCATAAAGAATATTTTCTTCATCATTTTATTCAACATAATCATAATTTTCTTCTTAATCAGCATTATCATAATCATAGCAGCCAGGGGCGTTCCTAGGGCTTTTTCAGCTACACGCACGACCGAGCAGCGAAGCTGCGAGTGGGGAGTAGGTGCGGAAGGGGGTCTGCCCCTCTTGCTGCGGGGTTTGTGGGGTCTCCCCCAAGAAAATTTTGGAAATTTCATTGCAGATGGTGCGTTTTGGTGTTATCTTTCAGCCAGGTTTCGCCAATTGTATTCATCAATTTCTTGCTTGAAAAAGACCAATAACGGAAATATTTCATTAAACATTGTCAACAGCAAATAAACTTTCGACCATAAAAAAGTATAAAGTTAAGATAATTATATTTTTCTAATGATATTTAAAAGAAAAAAAATCTAGGAACTGTTTATATTAGAATAAAAAATTAAATTGAAAGGTTCTAGTGGGGACCGAACCGCTGCCCTTTAGGTCAATAATGGGCCAATATGCTAACCGATTGCACTACAAGGGAAAGTACTGTGAAAGGTCATTGATTTTTAATATATAAACTAAATTGTGGAGAACAACTTCGAATAAAGATGCCCACAATAATTTGAATGACAATAAATGTGGGCATTCCCCATAATTCCATCATGATTGAACGTCCAGAAATGTGAAAAATCAAAGAAAAGATAGATTTCAGGTATACATTTCAAAATCTAGAACGGGTGGATCTTGTTTGCTGGTTTACATAATTTAACCCTTACCCCTCACTTTTTATTGCATTTTTCGAATTTTAAGAGTTTTCATTTTTTAAGTTTGAAACTGAATTATACGCACGGGCGTACTGCCGTATGCCAAGGAACGCCCCTGGCAGCAACAACATCACTATAACAACAACTAGCAACAACCCCGCCATTGTCATCATCTTCAGTATTCCCATCATTACCATAACAAATTACATAATGATATATGGTTGGAGACTTTTTATATCATGTGAAATCAAACTACTGGTAGTATGATTTCGTGTAGGAAAACGCGAGGCTTGTAGACGCATTAACACACGCAGACAGCAACTTTAGTCTACATGAACGACTGTGTTCGAATGTGTAAAATGTAAACACTCAACAAAAACACAAAATATACAATCATACGGTTTCTAACAACAAATCGATTTCTTTTAAATGTGATTCGGTGATTACATTTTTGAACCAAAAATGATGTACAGTAGGCCTATACAAAATTGATATAGATCTATACAAACGATTATTTTTTAGAAAGTTTGGATGATAGAGCAATCTCTCAGGAATTGCATTTTTTATTTGTGTTGCGTTTCTGATGTCGATTTGTATGAGAATGTCGGGGCAACACGAAATTAACTAATATTAAATTATTTTAGTAGAACATAACTTTGTAATGTGTAGCAAGTATGAAACTGGTCAATTGCATAATGTATTCACAAGCTATGACGTAGAAGCATGACGTATTGCGAAATGTGTGGGAAAGTAACTGCTGCAAGCAACTAAGTAAACTCAATTGTGTAGATCCGTTAGATGTTTCGCTCTGTTGCAAACACAACGAAAACATCAGCTTAAAGGATTGATATTTTATAATAAAACAGTGGTTTACTGTGGGTTGTAGATTGTTTTTGTGAGACTTTTAAATTATGCATGTAAACAAACCCGTGATAGTTTACAGTTAACTATTAAGATGGCGATTGTTTGAATAGTATTAACATGAAGTTTTTACAAAAACCTTGCATATTTTTTTCAGGTTCTTTTTCATGTATGCTAATAGTGTGTTCTATTTTATTTTTTTCTCTGTTTAGTGAATGTTCACTAGATCCATAATAAAATCATTTTCAGCAGCAGCACACAAATAATTATGGCGCACCAAAGGTGTCGAAACTTTAACTTCTGCTGCAGCAGAAAAATCCTGCTCTGCCAGCATTTATTTTTAGATTATGGCATCAGCCAATCAGAATCAGATTACACATAGGCATAAATCATGTAACCTTGGAACAATTGATCAACCAAATTTGCATGTTCCTACATGACTAATAGATGTTAAAGCTTAATTATTATTTTATGAACAACTACGAAATAAAGGATGAGAATTTAATAATAATTGATTAAAACACAGATTATGAGTTTGTTGCAGTTTTTCTTAAGTTATTGCAAAGACCTATAGAATGTATTCTATAGGTCTTTGGTTATTGTCAGGTCTTTTTCGTTTTCGTAGAGGTAGCTTATGTCGTCCGTTTGAAAGCTCAAATTTGATTGGCTGACGGGTTCAAGGGCTTATTCTAAAAATAAATGCTGATCGAGCAGGATTTTTCTGCTGCAGCAGAAGTTTAAGTTTCGACCCCTATGGCGCGCCATAGTTTTAACCATTATATTTTCATCCGCATTATAACTTTATTACCTCCAACAAAAGTTCGCAATGAGTCTGCGGTGGTCTTATCGGAGCCGTAGATGTGAGACCCGTCAATAAAGTGTGTGTTCTGGTTCAACTGTTCGCGGACACCTGAAACAAGCATTATGCATTTGGATTTCTTGTTGGATTTCTTCTTGGAAAAAACATACAACACATGGATGCGCGCATTACAATAATTCAAGAAACGTATTGACCTGGCTGCTTAAAACATTTGCACCGTATTTGTATTTTATTGAAATATCGAGACGGTGTACTTTTCCTTGTGAAAGTCGAATATTTATATACTTGAATAATGACAGGAAACAAACATCCCTAGATCAGGTAACACAAAATCCGTAAAATGTAAAGTTAAAATTAAATGAATGTCTACAAACAAACTTGCAAGGAATTGTATGGTTTTATGAAATGCTTCAAATTTCTTTCAGGCGCTGGGTGGTTATGAGCGCATGAATTATAATGTATTTTAATGCGACAGGAAAATGCAAGCATGAAAAATGCTTTGTTGAAATGAACATTATTTAATAGCTGGGGCGATAAGGTGACACATATATAAGGAAATACAAAACAAATGCATGAAATATTTTAAAATTATGTTAATACTTTTGATAAAATAAATCCATGTACTTAGTTGTGTTGTTTTCATTTACGCTTTAGCACACCCAATTTTGGATTCGGTTAACGTTCCCTCTAGACATGGATGCACTTTTTGAGACTTACCAACAGTGCACTCCAGGTTCGGTGTAGGTAGAGCACGCACGAGGTTCATGCACGTGCGATTTGGCGGGAAAAACGGGTCACCGGGCGGAATCTCTATGGGGAAACATCCGGGTCTTTAATATCCGCAAAAAAGATATTTGTTATATTTGATGACGGTGATGCTGCTGCTGCTTATGATGGTGATGCTGGTGATAATGATGATGGTGATGATGATAATAATGATGATAATGATGATGATGACTGATGATGACGATGACGATGATGATGACGATTACGACGATAATTATGATGATGATGTTAATGATGATGTTGTTGTTGGTGTTGATGCTGCTGCTGCTGCGGCTGCTGCTGCTGCTGATGATGATGATGATGATGATGATGATGCTGATGCTGTTTGTGATGATTATAGATAAGGATGATAACGATGATCAACGCGCAAAATGTAAGATCAATAAGAGTCACTCACCTATCTGGACTTTCACAGCACTCTAAATTGGAACCATCGTAGCCTGTAACGAAAGTTGACATTTATGCAAATAATGTATAGCAGTCACCATGTCGGTAGTATAAACGATTGGCGAAAATTGGAACAAACGTGCACTTTTTAACAGTCTTTGCAAAATAAACATGTTTTTATTCAAGAACATCGACTGATTCTATATAATTATACAGTAAAAGCTGTCAATCTAGGCGGATCCAAAAGAAGAGGTTTTGATGTTGCAATCAAGCCCTTTAACAAATTCTTTAATAACACGTGCAACGGTTTATGTGAACAAAACTATTAAAACGCCTCAAATGGTTGTTTTTTTCTCATACAATGAGTTTCAACATGATGGCTCGCTGTCCAACGTTACCCCGATCACGTGGTTCCTTTCATCCGAATCACAATTTAAACATATTCTTTCACTTGTTTGCAAACTGGTCTACATAATTGTTATATATATGGACATTGTAAGAACATTTATACACAATGGGACATTGTAGGTATGAAGATAATAAACCATTTTCTTTTCCAAAAGTTTTTGGTGACATCATACTGTATTTTGCCCAATTCTATATTTGTTATAGTTAATTATTACCTATATTAATGTCATTATTTGATTAAAGCGAAGATTTATATTGTTTTACAGTCAAAGCCATTGTTCCTTTTTATCCGTTTTTCCCCTTCCTCGTGAGCCGAATAAATATTCGTAAGCTAATTACCTTAGTGAATTACTACTCAATACTTTGATTGCTGTGAGAGAAAATTATGACGTTGACGACAGCTTCGTCAGTTCGGGCGAAACAAGGATGTCTTTGACAATGACTTATAATAACAAATATGGTAACAAATGCAATGGAGTTGATCACACTAATGGTGGTTTTGGCGATGTTTTAATGTTGAATAAGATACTTATGATGCTCGTGAAGACAATAACGATAACAATGATGATACTGCTTCTGCTTGTGATGCTGATGGTTATGATGATAATTACGTTGACAATGAATGATGATGCTGATGGTGAGTACGTGGATGATTATGCTGACAATGATTATGGTAGCAGTTTCTATTACACTTTCGAAGCTGCTTCTGAATATGATGATTTCAAAGCCGTTGCTGTCGATGATAATTATGATTATGAAGATGATGGTTTCTTTGATACTTGTGTTAATAATTTTTGCGTTGAAGAACAGATGAAAGTTCATCAATAACATGTATAACCATGGTGGCGATGGCGATGGAAGATACGTGAAACGAGATTTAAACATTATTGCGTCACCTTTAGACAGAGCGTTGAACTGTATATCATGGCTTAGGAACTGGCCGTACTCCATTGTCAGGTGGTTCATGTTCGGCAGGAAGTTCATCAGGTTCGTGTGGAACTCGCGGCTTATCTTGCGAGCGTTTGGGAGTTGCACACCTCCACCCAACACGCTTTGAGTCCTGGGTTCCGAAAAACCTGGGTACAAAGTGTGGGCGCATATAATACTGGTATTATGTAAGTAATGAGTAATACGTGTTTAGTTTCTTTCGAAATAGATTTACTTTGCAGTCCACATCGAACTGACACATTCAAGCAATAACTCTCTTATCCTGCGGTTTATATTCCGTTACAAGAGCACGTGTAATAAGTTATTAATCTAGAAGCCAAGAGTATGTTAAGGAACCTAGACTTTTATTAAGTATTTAAGTACCGTCGTCATATGCCGGATTCAGATACCGCTCAAAGGGCGTCTGGGAGCGACCCCACAGAGGATTGAGCAAGTTGTTACAGGAGCCGTCTGCTGTTCTATATTTAGCACCAGAAGGGCACATGGGCCACAGGTCCCGGCTGTACGGGCATCGCAAGCGTTCCGGAAGTATCCTCTTAGCAGGAAATGCAAGTCCTTCGCTGAAGATTTCTCTCGTTGACGCCGCGTCGTTAATGTTGAGACTGTTGAACGAAAATTCGATATTTATGTATATTTTTCGACCTCATATCAAGCTGATACTCCTCATTTGGCGGAATGTAAACTGCCCATCATGCAAACATGTTATATGTTGCGAAAAGGCTGCATATGCCATATGTGACTAGCGGAGCCCCAGACCAGTCTGCGTTTACACTCAGGAACTACCATGTCTGCTAAAGAGGCCACGAAACCTTGAATGACTGTTAAGCGGACAACCTAGCACTAGACCAGACTGGCTCGATTGCGCAGGCACGTCCGGTGCTACGCTGACTGCATTTATCTAAAGACCCATTTTCTCCCGACGCGGCCCTATCATATATATTTATCGTGTATAAAAATAAGAATGCAACTGACTCAAAGTTTAAACTAATCTTAAACCACCTAGTTTTGAATGTTGAAAATAGAACTGGTACAACAACAGACTAAACCGTAAACATGAGTCCCGTTTCGATATACTTCTTACAACATTATACCACATTCGCTACTGTCATAATGAGCTTTTGAATGTTTGTCTGCTTCTACTTATTTAATCAATATTATTGTCCGAGAAAGCTATAGCATTGGGGATGAAGCGGCACGCTTAATGTCGAATTTCTGATGCGAAGCCAAATACATGCGATGGATTACGCACAATTATTTGCGGTTATTCTCATCGATGTGTTTGTTTTTACACCATTATCCGCGTTACCGTGACAAAGTGGACTTGGCCGCCTGGAGAAACGCCTGTCCGGACTGCTCTATCTCCAGCGCGGCGGAAGTGGTCAGCAAGTGGGGACCCACAAGGTCAGTGTCCACAGGAACCACTCGATCAATACCTAAATGTTATGCATGTTTAAACATGTAATTTTGATATACATAATTTTATTAATGTCTTAAAATATTTTGAATCAGTGTCAGTGAGAAAGAAACCTCATAATAACAATCCGATGAGTCGGGACATATATTAATTCTAAAAACAAAACAAATAATCTTAATCAAAAAGAAACCAAAATAGAACAAGAAATTTCAGTATGGTGGTAGCTTACATTAAAGAAGGTAACATTTGTTGAGCATCTAAAAGATACTAGAAATACTCCCCGGGTAATCAGTATATACACGGTGAAACGACAGATATAGACCTACCCGCAACAAAAGCGCTTCTATCAACCTCCCGAGCGGCGTCCAGTTTGGATACTACATCAATAAAACTGGCGTCGACAGCCGCCGACATCTGGGCTTTCGAAGGAAACGCCACATCTTTGGCAAGATCGGCGACGTTCCGTGAAACCGCTGCATCTTTTTGTCCCCAGGCGGCGTGCGCCGAGAGGCTAACGAGCCCCCAAAACAGCAAATGTTCACTGAAGTTGAAAACAAAGTTCAATAAGATTTTACACTAACGTTTACATTTTACGTTTCAAAAAGTGTCTAAAGTGATGTGTGAGTTGGTTAACTCATTGTCTTGGTGTGACTGAAAAACTGTCGGTTAACTCATTGTCATGGTGTGACTGAAAAACTGTAGGTTACTTCATTGTCATGGTGTGACTGAAAAACTGTCGAAATATGCGAAATTTGTAACAAACTACCTGTGTTTTTTAATGGCTTAGGATTTACGACTTAACAGTATTTTTATTAGTCATTTTTGACTTTCATAACAAAACCATAAGTTTTTATCAAAATGCAAATTCTACAAAGTTTCGTTCGAGTATTTTTACTTGTTATTAAACCTATCAATTAATCAGAATCAAGCTACAATTAAATAAAAACAAAAAAAAAACAACAACAAAAACACAACAATATACAGTAGCAAAGCAATTGTTATAGTTATTCCATTTCTACTTACATTTTAAACATATCACAACAGCAAAATATGATTTTGTTATGAATATACGCTGGACAGGAATTTATTAAATAGTCTACCAATATCCGGTTGAACTTGATTAACGCGTTGATTTACCAACAACAGCGTTCTCCTCAACCAATAAAAAACGTTGCCGAGCTGTTTGAATGTCGTTTATAAAAAACAACAACGTCAAAACGCGTATAACGGAACGTATCACCTACGTGAGGTTGTTTGCGGTATCGGTTGGTTAACTTTGTGTCCGTATAATTGATCAAAATTTAATAAGCTGAAACCCATCCTTTGACCGAGATGATTATCAACAAATGTGGTCTACTTAAATGATATTGACAATAATGGTTTTTGTTATTACATTATTTTTATTGAAGTTATATTTATAAGAAGATAACACATTGTTAATGTAGTTCATATACTTTTATTTGTTATTTAACAACTATGAATTATGGAAAAAAAATCAGCATCTCCTGAATAGTCAGCAGTTGTGTGCTATTGTTCGTTTTTGCCTCGTTAGGTTTTGTGTGACGAAATAAATGTACGTATCCATTCCTGCATTAATTTACTGATTATTATGACAATTTATATTTAGAATTAGTATAGTAGATTTGTATAAACTACTGTTAGTTATTTATTGATATTATTTTATATTTATTATTTATTTATGGTCATTAGTAACCTCGATTTCTCATAACGTGAATACTTGTTATAATTTGTTTATTAATGTTTATATGATATTAAAATGTGTCCACATGGGCCATTGGCCTTCTGGCAATTTTTTTAAAATAAAATCGTGAACACAATATGTAGGCATATGTTTATTGTTTATATATGTAAATGATCCTAGTTATTTGTTTTGGAAGTATGTTGATTTGATTTACATGTCTTTAAACGTATGGTAGTACGTATTGTTTATCAGCGTGATATTTACATGTTGTAAATTATGGACCAATGCTTAATATTCATATTTCGTTCGACTGGATGAGCGTGAAACATTATTGCACGATTATCTCGTGAATTGATGTTAACAGTGTTAAGTTGTTGTTGTTGTTTGCGATTAGTCTAGATACTAACATTTATGGCAAAAATGCATTGACTTTCTTAATACTATGTTAACGAATGCATATTTAATTTTCCAACAATAGTGTGAACCAAATGACACTATCAATTATAAACAAAACACATATCATGCTTTGTGGTTAAAACGTTCTGTGCTGATGTCAACATTTTATGACACTACTATATCGATGGGAAAGGTTAAATTCAGTGACTATTGCGCAGACACTACTTTATCGATGGGAAAGGTTTAATTCAGTGACTATTGCGCAATAACAGAGATTACATCATGGAAACCGGCGTGAACTTACAATTTAACATACAATCAAGTTTTTGCAGTGGTTTCATTGAATAAAATCGTTGTTTCTAATCAATGACCAGTCTTGTGTGTGTCGCGGTAACACTGAATGTCAAGCAGAAACGCGCGTGCGTCGAAAATGATGTACATTGTCGTTTTATGTTAAAACCAATAAAAAAACATGCGGTAATATCGTTTTATTTAATGCGACGCACTGTTGTGTAATAATTGCTATAATACTTTTGTTATATGTTATTAATATTGCTCATTATTGATTTTGTAAGTTAACTGCTGTTAGCAGAGTGGTTATTTATTTTCATACGTATTTAAACAAAATATTATTTTACCAACTTTTGTCCTGAAAAACTGTTCCCTCTAACATTTATAAATACTATTTGCCGTGTTTAAAAAACAAACAAACATAAAGCATACACTTGCAATGTTGATCGGCGTATACAATATAACACTCGATTAATTGAAGTGTATGTTGCCATGTGTTTTTTGTTCTTGTATATCTTTCTGTAGGTCTACATGAATCTTTTAATGCAATACAAGTAGTGTCCAAACTCCTTACAAAATGACATGATCAGGAGTCGACAGATACATGTGAAAATATGAGTCCTTTATTACCTAATCGTTTAATTGAACGATCATTACTTTGCGATTTCCATTGAAAGTTTTTAATGTGTGTGACGTGTGTCTTTTGAATTGATCATTTCAATCAGGATTTCTCCCGGGCCATCTCTTCTTTAGCAAGGGTGATCTTGCGACATCTCTTATTTGCTTCTACATGCCTAAATTATCCACTCGACGGCTCATTAATGTAAAACAATTAAATGTGAGACAATACCGCAAGTTCAACTAAAGTGGCTCGACTGTTAAATTTCACGGTAATCGATTAAACGAGAGTCTTCCACAATAGTACAGTTTTGAGTTCAAGACATAAGAAATTAGCTGCATTTACACTCTGTATTATCATTTTTATATATCAGATACAAAACACTGTGTACTACGAAATTTGATTAGTGCTATATTGAATGTCAAAATCAAATGTTCAAATGTCGCGTGTCGTTTTAAGTTGATGCTTGTCTATTTAAATTTGTGAGCATTTTGTCGTCCGTCGCTTTGATTGTCGTGCTTATAGTTCAAAGGTTTACCGCGCGGCATTCAATATTACCTCACTGGATTCCGTAGTGCACAATATTGTTATTGGCACCAATCAATCTCCTCTGGTAACACCGGTTTAAATCTGTATGGCGACTTTACGTTATGTTATTTAGCGATAATTTAAACGAGTAAGCAAATACCGTCCTTCTGTACAAACCATTGTTATGGCGTTGTGCATTTGAATAAAGCTTGACTTTCTGAGTTTGTTGATTTGCTCTTTACCAGCTCAAAACTTTAGTAGATTGATGCGGTAGTAGTAAAATATAATACTTGAATACATTACTGTTTAAATCATTTGTTTACAGAAAAATTAATTAAAAATGTGCGACCGCAACTGTACGTTTGTATATTTTCTGCTTTAATGCGTGACAGCACTCCCTGGATGACGTTCACATATCCCTGACCAATATCAAGCTCCGCGCAGAGATTTGATTGGTTCCGAGCATAGCTCGATATCAAATCCCTGCCGTTATAACAACGCGAAGATAGCCGAGCAACGTGGTACAATAACTTTATCGTTGTTATTTTTACTTTTTTTATTTTGGTTATCTTTATTTTATATTTAAAACCTATACATATACTATTTTCAAAATAAAAAAGGAAATGATATTACCTTTAATAATATAATACTTTAACAATAAATCATTCCAGATCTGAAATAATTTTCTTGTGATATCAGTGAGAATTGCCAATACCCGTGAGGAGATAACCGCAGCTTGGACTTTGGACCAATATACTCATTCGTTTTCCTGATGGTATGATGTTACAAACGTCGCAAATAAATAGGAGCAAAGAACGGTCCTAAAAGGGTTACTCCGTGTACAGAAAATAATAGTGTCTTGCGTAAATATTGCATATTGTGCCTCTGATATCAGGCACGGAAAGGAGAAAAAAAAACTTAAGATATACATCAAGAAGACTACACTAGTACCATGTCCAGTGTTCTCAAATAGTGTAACAACACGATCTTATATCATTAGTGTTGCAAGGTGAATATTAAACTTGGACGTCATTACGGTTTTCGTTTCTGAATTATTTTGTTGTTAGTGTGACAAATAATATATAAGCAAATACATAACTAATGTTCGGCATTAATGTACCATATATGAAAAGCAGCATTTTCTTGTTAATAAATCGACGTATTTACTCCGTATCCATAAAACGGAAAACATTAACCGATTGCATATTTTCAAATTAAAAACAAAAGAGTTATGTTGTTTCTATAAGGAACCCTTCTCGAGAAGTTAAAATGACAGTGGTCACAAAACAATTGCGCTTAAATCGCAGTTGATATGCACATATAAATTAACTCATTCCGACTCGCTAATGGCGCCATTTATATTTTGTTGAGTTAAATTATATTAAGAAAAACTAATGTTGGCCGACGCATAAAGAGGCTCATATCTGAGGTCTTTAGTCATCGCAGTGTTGACGATGTATACATTTCGTCGTATGTGTGGAATCCATACGAGATTCGTATGGAACACATTTAGGTCCCATGTTACTTACCTCCAATTTCATTCCATCTCATTCAACTAGTTGTAAAGCAAGTTCTTACTTTTTATCCGCCTGATCTGAAAACTATTTAATTATGACAGGCATTTCATGATTAATCATTAGTGTGTAAGCAAAGTGCTAGATAACTTTATATATATAAGAAAAACTAATTTACAAGCCAGTAGAAAAAATAACTATAGAAGTATATATATATAAAGCATATAATGTGGTACTTCTATGATAATCTATTTTACTTGAAACGACCACCATCCCAACATTATTTTTTGGGGTGACTTGCCACTTATTTATCACGGAAAACCGTCTTTTACCTCGCACTGCACACCCAATAGTTAACCGTATTACTTTAAATAGTAAACAAGTGAAGTTAAGCTTGCGCTGCCTGCGAAATCCAAGAACTGAAGAGCGCTTTGCTATATGGCTTATCATGTGTTATGCTGAATTGCGTGTTGAATTTTCCATTTCGGTAAAATTCCACTTAATAAACGTTTATCCCTCCGAGGTCCAATCGAAAATAGTGACTATTTCTGAAGAGTTTCTTTCCTTTTCTGGTATACAAGCAATTTAGCTATAGCAATAATGCATATTGTGTTCATTTTTGTATCCTTACTATATCTGTAACATTTTTGGTGCATTTCACTTGGGACTACGATGAACGTTTCGGAGAAGTTTATTGATGTACTGATCTTTTGTCGAAATTTCACTGCCAAAACTCTGTATTCTAAGGGTGTCTGCATTAACGCGAAGGAAATGACATATCTTTTCAGTCCAAGTTGCAAAAGACGGTAAATACTTCTCTACATTAGGGTAAAGACAAAACAAATGCCTTGAAATTAGCAGTTTCACAATGGAACCGTATGGCATTCGGATTTAGTGTAAGCAAACCTTCAAGGAAACCATGTTCCTGATTTTCAGATTGCACATTTATAGAAAATCTATATTTTTGTTTTTATTGCGACAATACGTGCGATTCATATATATAGGATCTGGCACGAGTTGTCATATCATACCATATTTTATTAAACGAGTTCAGGAATTCTGTTTGTAAGCGGGCCATTGGCGAGCTTACTAACGAATTTCCTGGACGAGTTTAATAAAATATGGTATAAAAATGACAATAAGTGTCAGATCTTTTTTATCACATGCTTTTAAATGAGCAAATTTAATAAATATTTACGCAAACATAATGATAAATCCCGAACTTATTTACATTTCGTGACGTCGTTTGACGTTGCAACGTCATTTTAGCAAAATAACAAAATGAGATTGGCCAATGAAAACGCTTTAAAAGTATATTGCACATGTGTAAGATAAAAAATATACGTAATGGTTATATAATATGGGAAACAGGGTATGGCATGTGATAAATTCATTTATATAATTTCTATTAGTTCGAAAGAACTACGTAATTTTACGCGTAAAGAAAGCAGAACAAAATGTATGGCAAACCCATTTTCCTCCGATCGCATTTTATACGATTTTTTTCAAATATGGATGAATTTATATAAAATGTGTAAACAACTTATTATACATATATTTCAATATAAATTAAAATAAAAGTTAAGAAGAACACGTGTCGAAAAAATGCGAAATAAGCCAGATATTTAATTATAAAATCGAAAATGTCTGTACAGGCGAATTCGCCAGCATGTATATCATGCATGTACGATGTGAATCGAAGTTTAGTTTTACGGATCATTTTAATTCCTTCAACGATATATATTCATACGATACACAAACACAAACGCTAACTCCGATCCTTATAAAAAGACGAATCCTTCGGTTATTGTAGGAAAATATGTACGAAAGATCTTTGTCACAATCGGCTCGGGGCGCTAATTTGTCTTTGCTGCATTTTATGAAATTTTTCTTCAATGTATATATTTTTTTGCCTATTTTGTGTTATTGTAACATATTTTTATCAATATATTACAATTTAATAATATAAAAGTCGTATAGTCTCGCTTTAACCATGAAATGGCAATTTTATGTCATACAATTAAGAGAACCTTTTCACAGATTTAGGCATGTATTGAAGTTTGTCATTAAATGCTTTATATTGATAAATGTAAACATTGATCGAAAAAGCTCCAGTAAAAATAAGAATAAAATAGAAAGAAACAAAACGTAACCCTTAACTGGGCTCGAACAACTGACCCCTGAAGTAAAGATCTAACGCTTAGATCACTCGGCCATACGTGCTCATACAGTGAGTGGTGTATTTTATACTTTATATAAGCAATCCTCGTAGTGTCGCAAAATGTATCAACAACAACAGAACTCTCCAAATTATTTTATCGTTTCGCAACGCTTTATAATTTTCCGGTTTTTAAATGGTCAAAAGATGCATACAATGGATATTTTATAGCATGTAAAGGGACTGTCAACCACGGCGACAAAGAAAAGAAAAGTTGTAAAATACCGTCTTTTTTACAATTATTAGTTTATATTGATTAAAATATCACGACTGGTATATTACATTACTTGAAAAAAGTTGTTAAGTTTTCATATATTCAGTATAGTCGGTAATAACTTTTACTGGGTATGTCTACTAGGCAACTACCAGTTAACCATAAATAACGCCAGTAGATTGATCATCATCGTCACGTGGTAAACCCTGAAATGCAAATTTTGCATGCGTAGTGAATTGTATATATTTATATATATCATGATCAATCTAGTTATTTATAGTGTGTATATCGTTATGTCACCTATTTTCGCGATGTACTTTCGAATTCACATCGCGAAATTTCATTACCGAATAATGGAAAAATAAGAACTTTTTTCAAGTAACATAATATACCAGTCGTGATCTTTTAATCAATATAAACTTATAATTGTAATAATAATAATAATAATTTTAATAATAATAATAATAATAATAACTTAATTTCACGAAGATAACACATTAAGAAATAGCATCTCTTTTTTACAATGTGGTCTTCAAAAACACAGTATATGTAAATATAACTCAACAATGTCTATCATACTGCAATCAGCATTAAAATAATTTCAAAAGCATCATATAATGAAAATAACAATACTAATACAAATAATATTAATAATATAAAATAATAGTAATATAATTACAATAATAATAATAATAATAATAAAAATAATAGTAATAATAATAAGAATAATTATAATAATAATAATAATAATAATGGTTATTTCATTCTTTCATAACAACAGACAATCACAAAGCAAAAAGAAGAAGAATAAAATACCCAAAGGCGGTATTTTCATCCATACAACCCACAATATCAAAAAAAGTTATGCGTTTGTAGCAAATGATTTTTAAGGTGCCGTTTAAAGGAAATAATTGTAGGTGCTTGTCTTATATTATTTGGAATAAGGTTCCATATATTTCTCGCACAAAAGGAAAAAGTACGCTTTCCGTAATTCGTTTTAAATGCAACATATGATAAATCGTTGTGGGTGGTGGACCTAAGAAAGTATGTATTGTTATTTGATACAAAAATAACGTCATCAAAATAAGGAGGCATTGAGCCATCTTAAACTTTGTACACTATAGTCCCAACAAGAAATTTACACCTATTTTCAAATGACAACCAGCCCAGTTTATTGAAAATCGGAATTGAAGGAGAGGAAAACGGCTTATTCATTATTATTTTTGCAGCACGTTTCTGTATCGAAATTACCTTCTTTAAATTTGATCTTGTGGCTGAGCACCATATTGTGCAACAATAGTCCATATGTGGTAAGATGTATGAATTATAAAACAACTTCATTGTTTTATAATTTAGATAGGGTTTAATGCGTTTTAATTAGGCTAGCTTTGAGTTGAGCTTTCGACAGACGTTATTTATATGCAGTTTCCAAGTGAGATGTTTGTCAACTGTTATACCAAGTAAATTATGATGTTCAACTTGATCAATAACAATGTTGTTGATTTTTAGTAATAAGGTGTTTGCAGACTTATTAGCACTGGATAATATCATGCATTTAGTTTTGTTTGGATGTATTTACATATTGTTAAAAGAGCACCAATTTGATATTATATCTAAGTCATTTTGCAAAGTACTTTGAATGCTTTTAATGTCAACATCAGCTTCATGTAAGGTAGAGTCATCTGCATAAAGATCTAACGCTCCCTTTTGAAGGAAAAACGGCATGGCATTAATATATATAAGGAAAAGAAGAGGACCGAGAATAGATCCTTGAGGTACCCCGGCTTTTATAGTTTGAAAAGCTGATTTTTGTGTTCCGACTTTGACGCATTGTTGTCTGTTAGATAGGTACGACTGCATCAAGGTAAGCACACTCTCAGAGAAATGATAGATAGAAAGTTTTTTTAAGTAAAATATCATGATCTACTAAATCACAGGCTTTTCTAAGGTCAAGGTATACTGTCCCTACAATTTTTCCAGAATCTATGTTTTGTAGCCAAGAATCTATAAGTCGAATCAATGATGACTGACAAGAATGATTTTGACGAAAACCAGACTGGAAAGTATGCAACAATTGATGTTTTTCAAGAAATGACTACATTTGATTTGAAATGTGTCTTTCAAATATCTTAGAAATAGTAGGGAGTATGGAAATGGGTCTATAGTTGTTTAGGTCATTTTTATCTGATTCTTTATGCACAGGCAATATATATGCATTCTTAAGCCTGTCCGGAAAAAATCCACTTTGAATGCTCTTATTTATGATTGATGTTATTGGGCCGACAATGGTATCACCACAATGTTTGAGTATATCAGAACCGATATTATCAAGGCCAGGTGCTTTATTGTTTTTTAAACAGTCGATTATTTTACGGACCTGAAATACTGTTATTGGTGCAATTTCAAATAAATGTGTGTTTAGTTTATCATTGAGATATCTTTGGAATATTGTATAATTATATGGTTCAAATTTAGTTTTGGTGATCAAATCGGAGATGTTAGTAAAATGTGTGTTGAATGTGTCTAAGATCTCAGGAATGCTGTCAATGGTTGTATTATTTACGTCAAGTGTTAATGGCAGAGTGAGGGAAGGATTTGGATGTGCAAGGGAATTAATTGTTTTCCATATATGTTTTGTTGACACATTTTCCTTTACTGAGTTATTATAAAATTGTTGTTTATATTTCTTATAAGAAACGTTACATGGTTCCTTTGTTTTTTGTACTCGTCGATTTACAAATAAACAAATACGGTATTTTAGAACTTTTATTTTTTCGTCATTCGTGGTTGACAGTCCCTTTACTGTTCAGTTTTACTGTTTCCTTTCAAATATCATAACTACAATGAAAAATGCGAATCTGAAACAATTTGTGTCAATATTTGGCCCGTTTAATCGAGTATTATTTGTGAAACGTTAAGAAACAATCAATGCAATATTTTAGCGTTTCTCTAAACTTTCGACCACCGGAACTTTTTGTCGCTAACTTTTTACGGTACAAACGTTGTTACGAGACATATCAAATGTCTGATTTTGGAACGAATAAATCAGTGATTAAAATGTGATTATTTGCAATCGGATGTATGTACCTTCCAAAATCTTTCTGCGAAAGTAACTCATAAATTGTTATTTCAAAAGAGGCCTCCTTTTCACCAATCTGCTGAAACGCTTGAGGAAAAAATCTTTTGTCGGAGAAATCATTTAAATTGGTGGCGATTTGATTTAAACTAGCGTACTGTTTGATTTGTCATAGAGAATATAGAGCATTGACATTCATTAAATTAAGTTGAAAGAAATGTGCGGACATACAAATATAAGCAGCGACAAATGAACGTACAACATTACTACGTGTATGCCGCGTATAATGCCGTATTTTTAATAATTAGCAAGAGCTGTGATTGTGAAACAAACTGCGACGCTTTGAAGCCATTTATTTGACCTTTGACCTTGAAGGATGACCTTGACATTGACCTTTCACCACTCAAAATGTGCAGCTCCATAAGATACACATCATGCCGAATATCAAGTTGCTATCATCAATATTTCAAAAGTTATGACCAAGGTTAAAGTTTTGTTACAGACACACACATACAATGACAGACAGATAGACAGACAGACAGACAGACAGGCCAAAAACAATATACCCCCGATCTTTCGATGCGGGGGCATAAAAATAGTAATCATGCTTACATACATGTATGTATAAGCATATAACTCCGATGAAACTGAAGAGTAATGAACGATGACCAAGCTTGTCAGTGAACGGATTTCTTAATGAGAGCGCCCGCAGATGAGCATGTCCGAGAAAATGTGTATTTTCGCTATTATTGCATAAACTAATCCCACATACAAAATAAATAAAAATAACACTGAAAACAATATGTCTTGTTCATTCGATATCGACAAAAAAGTTCGATTATTTCATATGACATCATACAGTTCAAGGTTGTGTTTTACAGATGCCTCACTCGGTCATCATCAGAAATGACGAGGCTTTACCTTCGGATAGGAAGTTTTCGATTTAAAATGTGTTAAAACAGTGGATTAATGCAAAGTTGAAATGCAGCAGCGCAAAGTAATAAAGAGGAATTATTTTGGAATTTACTGGTCGTGACGGATAAATATATCGTCAGAATGAGTCATTGTTTTCATAGATGTTTCGTTCGTACAGGTCTATCTTATTTCGTTCCAACTAAATGTTCTAAAAATTAATAATGCCGACATATTGTCAAGGAAGTATTTCAAGCATACAGAAGGAACGTTGAAGGTACATATATAAACACTTACATTTACAGCATAGCTTTTTAAAAGTGTTGAGTAAATAACCTTCATTGACGTAACTCAGTTTCATATCCAGTAGGGATAAAGACATACACTTTCATTTTACCAATTGTTTTCACCTTATGGGCACAGACTGCTTTTCCGAAAAACTGGAAAAAATAATGTGAATATTGTATTTGTTTATGTTTTACCATGAAAATCCTATAATTTTGTTTGTTTGCTTCATTGTTTCCATAGTAAAAAAAAAACAATTGACATGTATAAAGTATTGTTTATTTGGTCTATTTTACAATATCAGAAATAATGATTAATAATGATTATTGCATTTACTGAAACATTTAGTATCCAAGTGTACTTTCAACCAACACTTTTCAATGCTGTTTTTTTCATTCTGTTGTGTTTGAGGTTACATTATACTTGAATACACATGTTACTGAATTAAAAAGGAAATTGTTCATGGAACACAAAAATTATTGATTGTTCTTGTTTAACTAGTTACAAAAACAGTGCATATACTATTGTGTGTTGCCTTTAAACAAACACTTTATTGATAATACAATTCATATATTTATAAAACGCGTGATTGTGTGCTCTGGTGATTATTAACATGTAGATCGGTTACCATAGCAGCACAAATGGTGCATTTTAAATGTCCATAATGCTTTTGTCAGTTTATTGCATTATAATTATGTATTTGACTTTAGAAAGATTATTGTTTTAATAAAACAGTTTGCTTGTTGTTTGAAAAATGTTTTCGTTGTTTTTTGTATTAAATGATAACTTCGTGACAGTAAAATGTAGGGTTGGTCACTTTGTAAGGTCATAAAATTAGATTTGAATGTGATAAATAAAAAATCTATATAATTTTTGTGAACTACAATGTTTAGAGAATCTAAAATTGCCAAAAAGTCAAAATGTGATTTTTTAACACATGACTGATTTTCCCAGCTTTGGTCACATATATCAACTCTTAAACAAAATGAAATGATTAATAATTAGCTCTAATTAATTACAATAATTCCAATTACATTCTTTTTAATGCAGTTAAATTATAATGTATTGTGTTCACACATATGCACACATATATGCGCATACATTCACACATGTACATACTCACTCATATACTTTCACATATAATTACAGATATACATATAAACACCTACATGTATACATACACCCACACATACATATATATATATATATATTATATACACACACAAACATATACTCATATACACTCCCACACATATCCAACCCCTCACACACTTACGCTCACATGCACTATTGTTGGAGAATTATGTATTTTCAAAATAGTTTAATTCTGAGGTAAAATAGTTATCGCTACTTAAATTGTCTACACGAATCTCGTATTTGCCTACACTATCGTCTATAGACGATAATTATATAATCCTGCCATACTAAATCGGAAGCTGCTTTTGTGTTCATTTGGAACTTCTGTCGTTAATAATTGGATCCAGTCAAGTTATCTTGCGGTAGTAATCCGAATTGTCTCTAATATGTTAAACGCATACTCCAATGTCTTCTAAACTATGTTCTCTGGAGCCTTGTATCTGCCTCATGACGTTGCGAATAAATAAAGCTGTTGTCAAGAGAGTGCAGATGTGCAATTTGCAATTTAAAAAGTGGATTGAAATATTCACTGCCTTTATCCCTGCATGTATGAGGAAACTGATGCTTATTCAGTTCACAATTTATGCTTAGAAAGTCGTAGAAGGCTGGAGTTATTAACAAAGTTCATAATAACTTAATTGATTCTAATGAAAAATGGGAAGTAACTGCGCGTGGACCAGTTTATGGAAATGAAAACTTATGACAGGGCTTGAACGGCACGTGAACCGCCTTGTTAATACACAATTTCTCCCGTTCAAGCTCTCCTTGTGCCAAGTTTCTGCACCCCGTCAGAGGGCATTATAAATAGAGTTTATGCAATAATCAGTATTGCATGGTCTAATTCAACGGTGGCAACGTGTTTCATTTGACGTTTTTTATAATGTCTGTGTTCGCAATATACATGTATTTATTTTGCGAGTTTCTGTTTTGATGTACACAATGATTAGATAAAACGTTCTCTTGTGATCGACAAGTTATATGTAAAAAAGTAAATCGGAGGAATATTTTTTCTAAGCTGCATAAATTATGTGCAATAAAACATGTTATAGATGTTTCATATATGATGCATATTCATCACAAATAAAAGGGAATTCAAACACTTTGTTTAGAGCATGGTTCACCAAGCGTAGTTAAAGATAGTCATTTAACAAACTTATTTAAAAATGCATTCAGGCGGTGTAAAGTTGTTTAATGCTCAAGCTTGACAATGTTTGTTTGACGATTTACTTATATGATGCATTTGGCAATTGATTGCGAACCGGTTCTTGGGCTAGGGCCTATACGATTGCTCCGTTGTATAGTTAAATTATGCTTCAGGCAAAGTGTTCAAATATTTTCGGTTTTTAGCTTAAAAAGCATCATAAAGAAATGACACGACTGTTATATTTGTAATAGTTTTCAAACCAGGGCTTCTTGAAGCAAAGCCTAACTCGCTGCCACTACACCACACAGTAGCATGAACCAATGATTTTTTAAAACATAAGTTATAAACGGCAAACGATTGCAGGAATATTATAAAGGGTTTCAGGAATCAATTTCAGTTTGTTTTGATAAATTATTCCGCATATTATATATTTAATGATTTTTTTTCGGAACAAGGGCTTCGGAAATTTAAAATAATTCTATTGGATTTCTAATGAAAAACTGGTTCTATGAGATTACTGGATAAAATGCACAAATCTACAAAACATTTATAATTTTTATGTTTATTCTTGAAAATAACTGTTCTTTACTTACTATAAATATCACTTTTGATAACAAAAATGCATAGATAATCATGTGTATTTTTTTAATTTCAATAAGCATATAGCCTATATTCCAGTATATTCAGCCACTATTCAGTGTTCATTGACTTTTTATACTGAATGAAATCATTTTCGAGAAAAGTTAGACATTTGATTCAACATTTTGTGTCGTTACAACAAAATAAAGGCAAAGTAATTTACATATCGGGTTTTTCCGTAGTAACATGACAATTCTAGGATGGCACCCTAGCAATCCAGTGATTAGTTAATATCTTCCATTCAATTTGTTATTTCATCATTTTGCATGGAAAACATTTTGTTTTGTAATATTTTTTAATAAATCAATATTGTTTAAGATTAATAAAGACAAACGTACTGACTTAAATTGAATATTTTGAAAATTATTAGCATTTTATTTTACATGTGTAGCAAATTTAGATTTGACCATTGATCTCAAACTAACAAAGGCTTTTTTCCAAACTATATATTATAGTTACATTTTGTACCAAAAATAAATTATGTGATTTTAAATACAAATACATAACTCAAAACTAATCCGATATGTGGCATAATTTCCAAATTGGTGGGTTGTCGAAGTTATAGAAATTTATGAAACTATTATAAATTAGGATAAACTGAAACATGTGTTTATTTTTTCAATATTTTATGCGCTAAACGTGAGGCGTCATTTTAAAGCAATTATATAAAGAGTTCCTGACCAAAATCAAGCAAATATTACTTTTAAACCATTTTCGTATTGGTATACAACAAGAAAAAGGTATAATATTTGCAGAAAACATAAGAATTTCGACGAAATCTTGTCTCATAAAATTTTTCGAAGTGGTTACGAAAATTATCTTTCTTCGGTTTCCGAGAAAAACAGCATGTCACGGTTTCTGAAAAACAAAATGACTGCACCCCAAAAAAAAGATTTTTATGTAACTGACTGAAACTAAATGATTTTGCTTCGCACTTAATAAGCTGACAATTTCAAGGCCGATACACTTGAAATATGAAGGCTATTCTGTCCTTCGGCCTATGTATATCAATATATCTGTACGATCGGCAATTTCCGTAACCACTCGGAACATGTTGGCCGACACAAAATTTCATCAAAATTCTCATGTTTTCCGCAAATATTCTACCACTAATCTGGTGTATACCAATAAAAAATGATGTTCAAGTAATTAACTATTGAGTTCAGTCTAGAACACATGTGTGGTGGTCAGTGTTTGCTTGTTTGAATATAATGCTAATGTGATTTTTTTGGTGGGGGGCGATCGGTGACATTTGTTGTTGTTGAATATTGTCATCTTACAGAACAGTATACACCTCCCTTAAAGTCAACAGTGTCATTAGCTGAGAACCAGCTGGACTAACATTAATGCTGGTCACCATTAACTGGTCGACTTCCAACCACTGACTGGCGTCCTGCTAATTTCACAACCGGATGTAGCTTCTTTCGTAAATTAAATGGACGTGTGCATGGGACTTATATAAGTTGTTTTTACACTGTTATAAGATCGGGGAATTTATCACATATTTAATGTTGTTTAACTCGTTACATGCCGAATTGAACAGTTCATGGTTGAATAACGAACAGGCTGCCACACACTTTCTGTTGTTGAACCCTCACTTGTCAATTTGCACAGTACAAGGAGAATAAATAACTGACTCATTAGATAATTATTGCAATCGGGTTTTATTTCCAAAGTGGCTGAATATAAAATTAACAAAACGTAATAAACTCATAATAATTTACTCAAATGTATGCAAATATATTACTCACATACTAAAACCATCCGGTTTAATTGAAATGTTCTATTTGCAGGTTCTGCATCTCTTGTTTTACACGCATTTATATTCTGGTTTTTAATTGTACCGGCCCGCACTCCACGGGCTCAGGTCGAAGTTTTGAATACTGCTGCAGTCTACCAGTGGGTTACTGAAAATGGTTACAGAACCCGATAGAATCATATTCAGTTAAAGTCACATAAACACTCAAAATCAACGAATATTTCGTAAAATATTTCGAGAAATTAAGCAAACACATAAAAATCAGCGTTCATTATAGCAATAGCCAACTTTTCAACGCCAGATATTGTCTCGTAACAAAGATTTTTGAAGATAGAAAATGCTACTTTGTGTGTGACAATATATTTCATGTGAATTTCCCGCGACAATTTCCGAACATTTACGAGCAAATGCGAGATTGGCTTCGGGCAGCGTCGGAAGCATTATAAATAATTGTTAGCGCACTTGCTTGTGATCTCTATTAGATGCGCGCGTTCGCTCGTAAATGATCGGGTAGCGTCGCGGTAAATTTGCATGGAATATATTTGCACACACAAAATAAAAACGAACATTTTGTATCTCGTTAAATCTATGTTGTTACATACAACATCTAGCGTTGACATTTTGGCTATTTTTTAAGAAATACTGATTTTTGTATGGGTTAACTTTATTTTACGACATATTTTACGAAATATTCATTGATTTTTAGTGTTTATGGGGCTTTAAGTTGTAGGCAATACATGTGTATGAATTGCCATTTGAGTTAACTAGAAAAACACGATAATCGACAATCTCCCCGCCGTTATTACATCCATTAAAAGATAAAACGGTCTTAACTGCAATCATAAGTGAAATACTTCAAGATATTCAAAGATATTTTTTCCCAAATTATTGAAAATCAATTGAATTTTTTAAATGCTTTGACTCATGTTGCTAAGTCAACGATGAAGAAAAAGATTAACGAAAAGATCATTAAAACGACGAAGAACAACTATAATAATTAATTCAGTACTTAATTTGGCTTGTTACAACGTCAGGGAGTTCATTAGCGCTAGTTAGACGCTTTATGCTCAGAACCTGTAAGATCTCTTCGCAAATAAAATGTACATTGCAAATGCCTTGTGGAAACCTCCCTTTCATAAATATGTGTACTTTACCACTGTCAAGAATACGATCGCATATGACACGATAAGCGGCGAGTAACTGACAGCTGTTACGATTAATAGCCGGTGAGTTACATGAACATACCCAGTATCCGTATTCCGGAAAGCCTTAGCCTGCAGCTTCGTGATGTCAGTGTTCCTACAGATGACCTTGGCCAGGGTCTGAGTTCGAATCTGATTTAGTTGCTCTGAAAAGCGTGTCGGAAAGTTGTGTTTCGAATACAAGATTTCATAGTTTTGGGTAAAACAAAGTACTTCTCCAAAATTAAGTTTTCCACAATCACTTAGAAATTATATTACTACTTTGAATTGTCGTTTATAATAACAATATAAAATTTTCAATATGAAAGGTTCCAAAATTGGAAAAATATGGCTCGTGTTAAAATTAAATTAATTTATTGTCAAGTCTGTTCAGAATCAACATTCTTAAACATTAAAGTTGTTTATATGTAAACAATTTACATCACGCCTTAAATTTCTTGATTTGTATTTACAAGAACTCAAAATAATTTTCTCTTAACAGATTCAACATTACAACGAAAAAATATTCTCAAAATAATAATTATTATTATCTAATTACAATTACAATTTTAATACTTACGGTTGCTAAAGCCGACATCTCCACTGTTTTCGTAGTAGAAGCGGTCGCCATTCTTCAACGAACGGAACTGCTTGCCGATGATACAAGCGAACGTGGGTCCGACCTTCCCGTCGGGGAGGGGAGTCTCCGACACACCGCCGGTAAACAGATCTATGTCTTCGGGGGAGCTTTAAAACAGCAGTGGACATTATAAAGGCGCAATATTTTCAAATAAGTTTTTAACACTGACAATAAGACCAACCAAAAGTGTAGGTTACCTGCGAGACTGATTCTTTTTAAATACAAAATAATATTTAAAAATGTTTAAAATTGTACCCGTAATTTGAATTTACCCTGGGTACAGTTATGAGATACACTTCTTTTGCTTCAAACTTATTCAGACCTTTTGCTGGTTATGAAGTGTGTTGAATTCATCAAGAAAAATCATTAAGACAAATAAAACACGGTGGCATTTAATCGGTGATTTTTTAAAACTGGGCACAGATAGCTTAGATGCTGAGACTTGACTTTTGGTTACCTGTATAATTGCAGAAGCTCCGCTTTGACGCTGGCCGCGTGCGAGAACTGACCCTTCAGTCCACAGAACCGGCGCCACGCCTGATACCCTTGGATGCCGTGGTCACGGGCACGCTGGATGTTAATGGCCGCTAGGTCCCCGCCGAATCCCGGCGCACGCTCGAAAAGGTGCCTAATACGCGACATTCATTCGATAAGTGAACTGAACACATATATAGTATATGTCAATATATGTACTTTCGTATAAAGCAAAAGATATTACTGCAGTAAACAGATATAATGCATTGTGGGTATATCTGGCTTGCTCAGTCGGTATAACGCTGACCTTGAATACACAGGTTTGCGTTTTCTGTTTCCGGCCCGGCCTTATTAACAGAATTATCTCACTAATTTTGTTTCAAGTAGGGCAATTGAAACTTACTGGAAAAGTATTTTCGGACAAGGAATGGATAGACTTCGAAAAGTGTGAGTAGATCAAACGTGATATGACGGAAACAATATTGAAAAAGGCAAAAAATGTATATTAGAAAACAAACACTATTTTTAGGTTCTTTTTTACTATGACCATTTTATATTTATATGTTTTATTGATTTTAGTTATACACAATCTTCTAATCTTCTTATCGATAATCGACCCTCGCTTTGTGCCAACCACCGCGCAGAGATTTGAGTGGAAATAGCATATCTGGATCAAATCCCTGCCTTCATAACTAACCACGTGATGACAGTCGAGCCACGTGTTACAACAATTTTCCCGTAGTTATTTTTCCCTTTTTTTCATTTATGTAATTTATTTTTATAATGAACTTAACTTATAGACTTGTTTTCAAAATATAAAAGATCATTATACAACTTTTCATAATATAATACTTAAACCAAAGAAATAAACTCCTACTAAATCTGACAGGATTTTCTTGTGATGGCAGAGATTGTATGTGACAACTCTGCATGGACATTGGTTTTATGCGTCCCAATACGAGTTCGAGTCAAATGAACAAAAGATCGTGTGCACATTGTGACCTGAGCCATCCGACAGAAATTTATATAAATATATAGCAATAAAAAAATCGGTGCTTCGATAAGATTTCGAGCCAACCGGAAATTCGAGCCACGCGAGTTCGAGCCATATATAATAGAGCCTCACCTTGTCAATTGTTCAGTCACATACTTGTCCACGGACTCGGAAGGGGTTCTCGTCAAGCCTCGGCAGATCTCACCAACGCCGCGAGAATATACGAGATCCGGTCTCAGAAACTCGTCCTTGAGAAGCTTGTCGGACGTCGTGATAGCGCCGTTGTGCGCCTGAATGCGATGGAAGACCATGCTGTGTCCGAACCGGAAGGCGGCGGTCATGAAGCCGTTGCGTATCATGGGCATCTCAAAATCGCTGTAACCTGAGGTGGACATCGACATAAAAAATAACAATGATGCAAAGGGCAGTGTTTTGTTCAATGTGTTTCATGGGCCCATAAGATATAATGTTGGCTTTCAAATTCAACGGGGGAACCGATGTATAATTTACTTATTTCTTTTGGTAAAAGGTTATCACGAAGATCTATTCTTATTCAAATACAATTCTAAAATGTATTTAACGAATTTATGAAATGAAAATTAGTTGTCAGTAAATGTAGGGCTCAGGTCTTGTTTCGACGTGCAATCACTTATATATACTCAAACCCGGTTGACTCGCGGGTCGGGTTGACTCACGGTATTTCATTAACGCTCTCTAGCTTGTGTTTATAAACAAACCTGCGTGACCTACTTGTCCAAATTGACAGAAAATATCTCTCGCTACAGGTTGGAATCGATTTTTTGGTAATTAAATTTCGTAAAACTCGGACTTTAACAATATTTGAATTTTTATAGTTCAGTTTATTGTCGTAACAAAGAAATACGCAGTGCTTGAAACTAACTGTGCTATTTATTTTATTTGATGTCTTAAATTCCATATATTTAAATTGTTTTATACGTTATTGATTGTTATTTCAAATGATGTGTTAGATCTTTGATTATTCATGTTAAATTTAATATTGGTGCTGTTTAACCTATTTACCGCGAATCTACCCGGCGAAAAAATAAACAACAATGGCGGACAGTGGTGTTGCATTTGTGTCTACGGCAATTAATTTTGGAGGATTTTCATCATAAAAAGGCAATTGTCCAATAAAGTTAAGTTAAATATAATCGTTTATCTGATATATGAAGATGGTTTCTAGACGCAAGAGTATATTCCTGAAGCACCGCGAGTCAACCGTATTGCAGTATACATAACATAAGATACGTCGCATGTTTTTTTTAATGTAATACCTGCTTGAATCGCACATATTAACTCCTTAATAATTCGAACGCGTTAACATACCGCCGAAATGACCAGATGCTAGAGGCTTCAGTCCATACTGGATCATGGTGGACTGTCCGAGGATCTCTTGAAGGTACTCATTGAAGGACACGTGCTGAATGATGGCGATAACGATCTTCCGGGCCTCCTGGTACAGCGTCTCGTCACTCCATAACGGACGCAGCGCCGCGAGTGCTGCGGCGAGACGGTTGTGCTCCCGGACCCATACTGTTTGCAAGGAGGCCAGTGCCGGCTGCTGGTTAACGCGCGCGTCACCTGTAGGGATCAATCGATATATATTAGATTTTCGGGAATGTTATATGAGATTTATTTGTATAGACGTCTTGCACATGCCCAGTGGGCATCAAACGTTGTGCGAACGTTGCTGCAACGTAATATTAAGGTCGCAACATCGGCAACCATTACCGAACGTTGCCACAATGTTGCATACAAAACATTACCCGGACTTTCGGGTTATGTTTTGTATGAAACGTTGTGGCAACGTAATATTTAGGTCGCAACGTCGGCCAACCGTTACCGAACGTTGCCACAACGTTGCAAACAAAACATTACCCGTACGTTTCATCAAACGTTGCAGTTTGGTTGTCACAATGGTGTATATGAAAGTTTTCCCGACGTCGCCGTTGTGTAGTGGATAAGGTGTCCGCCTAGCGATCGGGAGTTGGTGAGTTCGATTCCCGTTCGGGGAGCGTTTCATTAACTCCTCTTTAGTCATCAAATAATGGTTCTTTCTAAGAAACGAACTCGAAAATGTCCATAACTGCCGTTACTAATCGAAAAAGCGGTTGGCAGTAAAAAAAATTTTTAATCTTATATTATTAAAAAAATAGAATTTAAAAATACTGCGTTTTAATGCGACCTAAATACAACGTTGCAGCAACGTTGGGAAAAAACGTCGGGAAAACTTTCATATAGACCATTGGTACAACCAAACTGCAACGTTCGAATGCAACCTAAATACAACGTTGCAGCAACGTTGGATGCCCACTGGGTGGGACTATTGTAGGGAGACACATGAGGCTTCCAACTCAACGAAGCTTAGCCAGATGTAGTGAGGGACAGAATGAGCCTTTTCATTGACTTAAGTAAAATAACATACGTCACAATCTTTTTAACTAGATTTTGTTTAATTACACTAAACTTAATCAGCCAAAACAATGCTTACCTGCCCGGAAGCAGGGTCTGCTGGGATCGCTTACGATGCAACCGGCACCGCCACTTGGTAGAAAATCGTTATTGGTCGTCAGTTTTCCTACATGAATAACAAAATACTGATACTACGGTTATGTTAAATACAACATCCATACGTTATGTTGATTGAAAGCGAATTCTCAACCCAACCATATACAATATTTTTCTTCATTATTGTATTCAAAATCTCCATCATCTATTTCTTAATCATAACAACATCTCTATAACACCAACAATCAACAATCCCGCCATTGTCGTCGTCGTTATTATTTCCATCGTCTTCATAACCGATATATAGAGGCTATTTGGTTGGTTAATTTTTATATCACGTGATATAAGACTAGTTTGATATTGTGTAGGAAAAGGCGAGATTTGGAGAGTCTTTTCATGGCCATATTGGACGAGTCAGAAATTACATGACATTCCAAGTCCCAACCATATTTTCTATTCATTATGCCACTATTTGTTTCATAATGTGTGCAAGTAGACCATTGGCAAGTGAAATACAACATACCGCAACTATTAAGCAATTAACATTACGGCACAATATGATAATGGGACAGTCGGATAATGTCAACATGGTTTCATGTTTATTGCATATGTATAACACACACACTAGTTCTTTATAAATTCGCGAATAGTTTTATTTTAGCACATGTTCGTTTAATGAGCAAACATTCCAAGCGAGAAAGTGTTACTTATCATGAGATATTACATAAAAAAGTCAGTTGATATATAAACACACACAGGCAGCAAACTGCAGTATGCAAGAACGGTTGTGTTCAAATGTGTGAAATAAAAACATTTAACAACAAATGAACAATCATACGGATTCTTAATGATTACAAGCGGATTCATTTTAACAATAACGTTTTTATTGCCGTTTTACAGCCTGAAATGATGTATTCACAATTTATCTAACGACGATTACTTTTGAGAGACTTTGGATAATAAATTGCGGAAAGCAAACGTTTATTAATTACATTGTAATTTTTGTTGTGTTGCGTTGCTGATGTGTATTAAACCTTAGCGGACAAACACGAACCAAAATAAGATAACATGACTATTTTATAAAAGAATTATTTCTTGTGTAGCAATTACGAAACTGATCCGTTGCATTACGCATTCTCAAGCTATGACGTAAACGTATTGCGAAATTTTGTGGGAATTAAGTGCTGCAATCAACTCATTTATCTTACGACGATTACTTTTGAGAGAGTTTGGATAATAAATTGCGGAAAGCAAACGTTCATGAATTTCATTGCAATTTTTGTTGTGTTGCGTTGCTGATGTGTATTAAACCTTAGCCGACAAACACGAACTAAAATAAGATAACATGACTATTTTATAAAAGAATTATTTCTTGTGTAGCAATTACGAAACTGATCCGTTGCATTACGCATTCTCAAGCTATGACGTAAACGTATTGCGAAATTTTGTGAGAATTAACTGCTGCAATCAACTCATTAACCACAACTATGTAGTTCAGTGAGATCTGTTGAAAATAAAATGATGGATACTTTGAATCAATGTATTAATGTTGGTGGTGGATTTTAAGTTATGAATTTTCAATTATGCATCTAAACATGCACGTGATTCTTTACATCGAACTGGTGGGATTGCGATTGATGGAAAAGTTTAAGCTTGCTTGTATTTTTACAAAAACCTTTCCATATTCTTTTTGGAATGTTTTCACATATGCTAATAATGTATACTCTTTGCATTTTTCTTTTGATCAGCTTCTCCAATGTATTTGTGCGCAAGTTCCACAATAAAATCATAAGCAGCAGCAGCAGCAGCAAACGAATAACAATAATCACCAGTTGTTAGCATATTCATCATCATTTTCCACATCATCATCATCGACACAATAAGTTATATGCTTATTTTATTCAGCGTCATTTATATCTTCAAATGATTCGTAACGACAACAATAAAGATGTCAGACAATAGAAATATATGAAGCAGCAGCATCAGCAATGACGTTCGCTTTGCTCAATATATTTTATCAGCATATAACTTAATTCATTACCTCCAACCAAAGTTCGCAATGAGTCTGCGGTGGTCTTATCAGAGCCGTAGATAAGAGACCCGTCAATAAAGTGTGTGTTCTGGTTCAATTGTTGGCGGACACCTGAAACAAAGCATCCTATAGATGGATTTCCTTTGAGAAAAACACACAACACATGGATGCACGCACTACAATGATTCAATGAGCGTATCAACATGTCTGCTTACAAATCGTTCGAACTAGTTGGTACATGTAGTCAAAGGTAATGTCGAGAATGTGAAATGTTTTTTTTCTTGTGAAACTCGAAACTTTATTTTAATAAAGTAAGAAACAAAAATATCAATTGATAAGGTACGCTTAACATTTCGCAGTGTATATTATAATTAAAAGGCCATTCACTGCTAATTATTGTGCCGTTTTATGATTTCTTCAAGTTCATCCAGGCGCATGGTGGTTATGAGCGCATGTTTTATAACGTAGGAAGGATAGGAGCACGCAAAAGCGAGCATGAAACATGCTATGTTGAACTGAACAGTTATCAACGTTCGGGGCAGTAAGATTGATACAAACAGATAATTATTAAAGGATTTTATGAAACCGTTTGAAATCTATGTTCAAACATTTTATAAAAGAATTTTATGTGCACGATGTTTTTGATTGCATTAACACGATATAACTCCAGTTAAGGCTTTGGTAAACGTTCCCTCCAGACATGAATGCAATTTTTGAGACTATATTTGAGAGATAATAGGAAGACCAGATGAAAACTTTATTAATACATTTCATAAAAGAATTGTATGTACACTTTGTTTTTTATTTCAGTAACACGATATAACTCCAAGTAAGGCTTTGGTAAACGTTCCCTCCAGACATAGCAGCACTTTTTGAGACTTACCAACAGTGCACTTCAGGTTCGGTGTAGGTAGAGAACGCACGATGTTCATGCACGTGCGATTTGGTGGGAAAAACGGGTCACCGGGCGGAATCTCTATGGGGAAACATCCTTGTCTAAAATATCCATAACAACGATATTTGTAAGGACAATTATATCATAAACACCGAAGTGGTGAATATGGTACTCTGAAATATGTAAATGTTTATTGATTTGGTTGCTTTTTGAAAATTTGAAAGTATGGGTAATTTTAGCATCAACTTATTTTGAAACAAACAATTCAATATCCAGTATTAAAAGCACGTGTCAATATAACTAGCGGCATCTTAATGAAAGTTTAACATGTTTCTTAATATAGGTGACTTTTATTCCGTATTTGCTAGATTTCTTGGGATAATGTTGTAGGCAAAGTATGTTAATTTTTCAACACAGAGATTTACTGAAACGTACCTTGCACACATGTTCTTAAATCATATTACGATCGACTATCATAGAAACAGACAAGGAAATAACATGACTTGTGCATACTGTCACAATGACGTGACATTGTTAGTGGGTTGATTTTTATTATGGCTACGTTAACTGATTGGTGATGTTATGGATATTGTTTGGAATTTTGGTGAATTAAGTGATTATTGTATATCTTGCACGTATTGTATTTGATGATTATTTCGATGATGTAGTGTTGGCTGCTACTTCTGATGACGATGATGATGGCGCTGTTGGTGATGCTCATGTTTATTTTGACGATGATGATTACGGTTACGATTTCAATTACGATGACGATGATGATTAAAAATGATGATACTGATGATGATGATTATGATGATGATGATAATGGTGATGATGATGATGATGATGATGATGATGATGATGATGATGATGACGCTGCTGCTGCTGATGATGATGATGATGGTGGTGATGATGATGATGATGATAATGATGATGATGATGATGATGATGATGATGATGATGATGATGATGATGATGATGATGATGATGATGATGATGATGATGATGATGATGATGATGATGATGAAAATGATGATGATAAGTTTAAGAGTCAATCACCTATTCGGACTTGCACAGCAATCTAGATTGGAATTATTGACACCTGCAACAAAAGAAATTATTAAATAATTAAAACTTAACAAGGACAATGGTTTATGTGAACACAAATTCCTCAAGTGGTTGTTGTTTCCCACAAAATGATAGGGTTTGAACATGAAAGCAAGCTGTTCCACTTTACCACAATCACGTGTTTTTTGTAACTTTTTAAAATTAAAACCGCTTTCATGACTATCAATCCGGAGTTATCCAAAACCCAATATAAACATAGTTGTTTCATTTGTTTCAAACTGGTCTACATAATTGTTGTATGCAAACATTGCAAGAAAATGTATACAAAATGACACTTTTATATACACATAGAATACATCATTTTATTTTCCAAACGTATGTGGTGACATCATTCTGTCACTTTCAACATTCTTTATTTGCCATTGTTATTCATGATCTTTATTGACGTCACTAACTCACTATAAAATTACAGAGAAGATTGATGGTATCATACAATCAAAGCCTTTTTTCCTCTCTATCACGAGTTCTGGTTTGCCTCGTCCCCCGCCCCCAATAATTATTCGTTGGCTTAATACTTCGAGGACCTAAGCAATACTTGCTGTAGAAGCAAAGGGTGATTTTGACGACAACTTCATCAGTTCGGGCGATAAAATGATGTAATTGACGATGACGATTCTTATACGTATAATAACACATGTGGTATCGAATACAACGGTGATAATCACAATTATGGTGGTTTGCGATGCTTTAATGATGAATATGATACTTATGATGACAATGATGATAACAATGATGAGAGTGCTGCTGCTGTTGATGATTATGATGATAATTACGTTGACGATGCTGTTGCTTATGGTGATTACGTGGTTACTATGATGACAATTATTAAGGCAGTAGTAACTAATACACATCCGAAGCTGCTTCTGACGATGATGGTTTCGAAGCCGCTGCTAACGATGATAATTAATATTATGAAGTTGAAGGTTTTTTTAATACTGGTGTCAATACATTTTTCGAGGAAGACCAGATGAAATTGCAAAAATGTATAGCCATGGTTGCGACGGCGGTTAGAGGCTTTAGATTTAAACATGATTGCGTCACCTCTAGACAAAGCGTTGAACTGTATATCATGGCTGAGGAACTGGCCGTACTCCATTGTCAGGTGGTTCATGTTCGGCATGAAGTTTATCAGGTTCGTGTGGAACTCGCGGCTGATCTTGCGAGCGTTTGGAAGTTGCACACCTCCACCCAACACGCTTTGAGTCCTGGGTTCCGAGATACCTGATTACAAAGTTGGGGATGCATATCAATAAGGTAATATGTCAGTGATACGTAATACGTGTTAACCCATTTATGCCTAGTGGACTCTCCAATCCTTCTAAATTGGATCAATTTAATTCCAAAATTAGAGATGTCTAGTAAATTTTTTTCTATATTTAGAATATTTATTACAGAAATTCCTCTAAGCAAACATCGTAGACCCTGATGAGACGCCGCATCATGCAGCGTCTCATCTGGATCTACGATGTTTGCCAATGTCTTTTTCTAGACGCTAGGCATAAATGGGTTAAGGTTTTTTAGAAAGCGCCTTATTTGTAAATTGACTTACATTATATACTTAAGCAGATGTTATTAATTATAGTTCTCATGTGGCAAAATTACATATCCTGTTTGTTTTTAAAGTAAGATTCAAAATTTAGTCTACCAATATAGTTTTCAGTATATTCAAGACTTCCGTAAAATATTTCGGTATGTTTTTATGCGTGGCAAATTGTGTCATTTGCAAGGGAGCTTGATTTTACAGCAAACATCATACGCATTTCGATATTTAACGCCAATTTTGTTAATACCTTATGTATGCCAAACGTGATCAATACAAAATAAATGTTAGAATAAACGTTAGAGTCCACGTTTAACTGAAACATTATAGCAATACTTGCCTTAACTCTGTCCCTGGGTATATATTCCGTTACAAGATCATGTTTACTAATTTATTAATCTAAAAGGCAACATTATCTTAAGGAGCTTTGACGTTTATTAAATATATAAATACCGTCGTCATATACCGGATCCAGATACCGCGCAAATGGCGTCTGCGAGCGACCCCACAGAGGATTGAGCAAGTTGTTACAGGAGCCGTCTGCTGTTCTATATTTAGCACCGGACGGGCACGTTGGCCACTGGTCCCGGCTGTACGGGCACCGCAAGCGTTCCGGAAGTGTCGTCGTAGCAGGAAATTCAGGTCCCTGGCTTAAGGTTGCTCTCTTTGGCGCAGCGTCGTTAATGTTGAGACTGTTGAACAAAAATGAGATATGTTCGTAAACTGCATAATGTTTGACCTCATATCAAGCTCATACTCACCATGTGGCGGAATGTAAACTGCACATCATGCACAAATACATTTTATATGTCGCGAAAATTGGGCATATGCGACTAGCGGAGTCCCAGACCAGTGTGCGTTTACACTCTGGAACTACCCTGTCTGCTAAAGAGGCCACGAAACCTTGATTGACTGATAAGCGGACAACATAGCACTAAACCAGACTGGCTCGATTGCGCAGGCACGTCCGGAATAACGCTGGATGCATTTATCTTCAGACCCATTCTCTCCCGACGAGGCACTATCATAAATAGCACGAGTATAAAAATAGGAATACAACTATTAAGCCTTCAAAGTTAAAATTAATCTTTTACTACCTAATTTTGAATGTTGAAAATACAACTGGTACGACAAAAGACTAAACCGTAAACATGAGTCCCGGCTCGACATACTTCATACAATTAAGTATGATCTAACATTATACCAGATTTACTACTGTCATAATGAGCATTTGAATGTGTGTTTGCGTCTACTTATTTATCAATTTTGTCCAAGAAAGCTATAGCATGGGGGATTAAGCAGCACGCTCAATGTCGATGTTATGATGCGCAGACAAAAACATGCGAAGGATTACGCACCATTATTTGCGGTTATTCTGATCGATGTGTTTATTTTTACACCACTGTCCGCGTTACCTTGACAAAGCGGACTTGGCCGCCAGGAGAAACGCCTGTCCGGACTGCTCTATCTCCAACGCGGCGGAAGTGGTCAGCAAGTGGGGACCCACAAAGTCAGTGTCCACAGGAACCACTCGATCAATACCTGTTCAATGTTATAAATAATTTAAATTGTTAAGCAGATTTATTTCTTAAATACAATGTGATTCAGTATCAACGAACAAGAAATCTTATATTTACAATCAGGTGAGTGGGTACTTTTAAACTTAATTTAAAACAAAACTAACAACCTTAAAATAATAGAAACCAAAATATAAAAAGAAAGTTTAACATAAGTAGTTGCTTACATTAAAAGCGAGAGTTAGATTTTGTGAAATTATAATAGAATGTATCACGTGTTGAGCATTTTATTACATAGAACATAATTAATCCTCAGGTTGTCAGTACAGACACGGTGAAACGACAGATATAAGCCTACCAGCAACAAAAGCGCTTCTATCAACCGTCCGAGCGGCATCGAGTTTGGAGACTACATCCGTTACACTTGCGTCAACAGCCGCCGACATCTGGGCCCTCGAAGGAACCGAAACCGCTCCATCTATCTGTTGTCCCCATATGGCGCGCGCTGCCAGGCTTACGAGCCCCCAAAACAGCAAATATTCGCTGATGTTGAAAAAAAGATTCAATTCGAATTTACATACGCCTTACGCTTTAAAAAGTTTCTAAAGCACATGTGTTTAGATAATGTTTCAGCGGGTCGGCTGACGTATCTAGTTGAACCCTTGACAAATAATCCGATTCCTATGAATTTATTGTTACAGACATGCTAGCCTTTCCTCTGATTCAATAAGGGCAGTTGTCAGTAATGTTCTTAAAGATGCAATAAGTACTAGTAAATAAGCCAAACCATGCCGTGTGTAAGATGGTTTACTGATCCGTCATTTTGTGACTTAAATACTGTTGAAATCAGCGAAAATCAAAGTAAAAAAACAGGTTGTCACTGACTGCGTTCTGTTATGGCTAGGGATTTACGACTAAAATTATTGCGAATTATTTTTAATTATAAAATAATTATATTAAATTATTGTTTGCGAATGTTGACACTCATTACTAGAACAAAAGAAGTAATGCAAGTGCTATATAGCTTCGTTCGAGTATTTGTTCCTGTTGTAGGCATATACATTGTTAAGTCAGAAGCAACACAATTTCATATATTATAATGTAGTGAACCTTGTTTTTGTAAATTGTATATTAAAACATTACAATATAAAGAAGCAAATACGTATTAATGCTAATTTCATTTATACTTACATTTTAAACATATCACAACAGCAACAAATGATTTTATTGCGAATGAACGGGCAGGGCTGTATTAAATAGTCAACCAATATCCGGTTGAACTTGCTGAAAAGCGTTAATTTACCACGAACACCGTTGTGTCCGACCAATTAAAATCGAGATGTTCAAGCGTCGTTTATAAAAAAAAACTACAAGGTCAAAACGCGTATGACGGAACGTTTAACGAATATGAGGTTGTTTGCGGTTGGTTGGTAAACTTATTGTCCGTAAAATGGATCAACATGAACTCAACACGAAGCTTAAACATCCTTCGACCGAGATGTTTATCATCAAAAATTGTCTAGTTACGTGATTTAGACATTGACGGTGTGGTTGTTATTTCGTAATACATGTATTATTTATTGCTGTTTATATGCATTATTATCTAAAATTATTCAACCGAAATCGCATCGCGTGTAGTTCATATAAATTTTGAACTACAATATTTTATGGGATTTATATTAAGCAGCGTCTCCTGTATAGTCAGCAGTTGTTTGCTATTGTTCGTTTAAGGATACTTAGGTTTTGTTTTGCGAAATAAATGCACGTACATTTTATTCATAATAACGTGCCCGTTTTGAGTTTGAATTTCATGAACGAGCAATAGAATGCGCTCTGTTTTCCATGTTGATTGGTGTATAGGGATCAGACATGACAGAAAACATCAAATAATTACATTGAACAAATGAATTCAATCTTAAAATAATAATCTAACATTTCACCGTCACGATTTTCTAAAAGCGCCGTTGTTTTTCTAATTGTCAAACTCAAAGTTGAACGATTTAAGTATTATGCGGCACATTTAACGATGTACTTGAATGTCTATTTAACTATTAACGAACAGTTAATGTCTATATTCTTATATTGGATCGATTTTTGTGAATATACTTACATCTCTTAAAAGTGTACAATCACTTATAAGTCGTGACCGAACAAACACAAAAACTCTTTAAAGCACGTGGCACGTTCTTTGCAAAGATAACTAACACAACGATGAAAATAAAATTTAATAAATCCATTTGGTGTCTTCTCGTGCAAAAATAGATTTTTTTTGCGTTTCGTGCGTGCTAACACGAACACGATTTGGATTCCACGGACGCCTCCTTTGGAAAATCACTTATTTGATGGCAATCTAGGAAACCCGCTCAATTTAATGATCTGTTTTCAAAGCTATATTGAACTAACCAAACTCTGTTTGCAACACCTTACTATAAAGCACTTAACGTACCCACGATTGAACAGATAGTAAAACAATCATTATGCTTAGCGTGGCTCAGTTGGTCATTGTCGACCTGAAATGGCTTGATTTCACCATATGGTGACTAGATTTCACCAAAGGTTGACTAGAAGCCGATTCATGTCACCCCGGGGTGACTTCAAGCCGATTCTAGTCACCCGGTCGGCTTGAAGTAGCGTACCTCAGTGTGACATGAATCGGCTTGAAGTCACCCTCGGGTGACAAGAATCGGCTTGAAGTCACCCTCGGGTGACAAGAATCGGCTTCTAGTCACCCTCGGGTGACTTGTGGGCCATTTCAGGTCGACAATAACCCAATGAACCGTAGTGCAGGGTATTATATGAGCATATAAGACCACGACATGCACTACATGTATATATAGAGAATAACAGGTTACTGCCTGATCGTTTTGTAATATATCAGGCGAGGCTAAGAATAAAATAACGGCGAGGCTGTAACCTGTTTTTCTTTTTATCATACCACTGACACCACTCACCCCGTTTTTCAAGAAATAATGAAAAATAATCGCTACGCCCTGGAGCCGCTGCATTCGTTTATCGCGTATGAATATTTCTAAAAATAGCATTGTTCCTCAACACGAAAAGTAGCGCCATTTAATGTAATTTAATAACGCCGTTTCTTTCTCTTTTCTTCTGTAATTCTGCAACAAAACTTTATTACATAAAATGAAAGCATATATTATACATTTTAAAGGCAAAACTTGATAACCGTTGTAACATTTCAAGGCCGAAGCCTGAGTGTCACAGACGCCGTCAATAATTGAACAATGTGTTGATCTGTGTGAACAAGTTTGTGGTCTTTGAAAACAAGTGTTGGTTCTGTTTCTGTTTTAAATGTGAAACTTTGTTGCTGTACATAATGTCGGTAGTTGTATTAAGTTTAGTAAAAGTTCTTGTGTTTAATACATGTATGTAGTTTTTGTATAAGATGGTTTGTTTGTTACCCTGTGTGGAATACAATGTTTTTTGTGTTAAATGTGAATGTAGTATATGTTATTTGTGTGTTTTATAAATGCCAAAATAAAAACACAAGAGACAATAACTTGCATTCTTTTTATTTTAATGATCAAATTATTCGAACATTATGACCGTTGTTTCAAATTTACATTGAAATCTTATTATTTTATTGAAGAATGCTAAAACATCTAAATACTCATTAAATCCGTTTGTTTTACACAATAATCCTAAACTTTTTAAATTGATTGGTTAGTTGTTAGTTTGGATTCAAAAGTGTTCTTCATTTTTACAAAGGTGCAGATTAAATCGATTTAGATATCAACGACCCGTGTCAAGTAATGTGTTAATCAATATTTAACAAAGGTGAAGATTAGGTAAATTACGATATTAACGACCCGTGCCACGTAGTTGTTAATAAGTATTTTAGGTGTTGATATATTGATTAAATCATGGACCCAATTTTGAGACGAACCATAATTTGAGGCATATATATCAACAACAACAACAACAACAACATTTATAACTAATACACAAGTGTCACGACATGGATGATAATTATTTTGCAACTTTGTAATATTTATAAAAATCATGCAATGGAAGAAGTTAACAAATATTTTACTGATTCATACCGTAAGATTTTTCCTTTTAACATCGATAATGTTAGTTGTTAATAAATATATATTTTGAAAGATAAATGATTTCTATATATTTCTTAGATAATATAATCTTTGTATATTGGACATATTAATAAGAATAAAATATATATACTTAGGTTATTAATTTAATTAGTAATATCGTGCCCTGGTAAAAAACCCATACAAGTTATTTTAGTCTATGCCAAAATATAACTTTAATTGGTCAACTCGTACCTGCAATAAACATAAATAAACATCTAATGTATGCAAACAACCGTCGCAATTTGTTTCCATAAAGAACAAATATTAAAAAGGTACGAGTTGACCAATCTGAAAAATGACTAAAGTACGAGTTGACCAAATCGGGTACGAGTTGACTAGGGTACGAGTTGACTTAGGTACGAGTTGACTGGCATTCGTCAAGGCCAGTGCAGTCGCTCACGTCTTCGCAGTGTGTCAACACGTGTAACTAACTGAATGATGTTTTTATAAGAATTTGGAATATATACTGCGCGTTTGGTTTACTGTGGTGGTTGTTCGTAGAGATTGAGGTTCTACACGTTAAGTACAGCTCCAAAAACATGTCATTTATTGGATTTTGACAAGGAAACTTAGTCCATATAAACGGACTGCCAGGGCCTTTGATAATTTTTGCTATTGCGGCTTTGGCAGTCCATATGCACCCCTTCATAAACATGGATGCAGTTCAGCGCCGAGAATCCGTGCGCTTCACTTAACAGACGTCGTTCGAGACAAATTGAGGAAAATAATGTATAAACTTCATAAACATGTAAATTTACCTGAATGGCAACCTACGGATGTTATCCTTTGCATGCATCCTATGAAAACACGACGATGTTTCAACACACTTTCCTCGCTGACATGTTTTATGTTTAAATTTGAAACAGTGTATCCTGTATCGAATAACACATCGTTATCGACTTTGTAGGCTCCAACACATAACCCGACGTGCAAAATATTGGTGTACTGCGACCTAACCAATATTGGGTCAATTTTCCAATATGGCGGATACAGAGTACGAAAGCAAAACTAAGTCAATAAAAAGCAATTATTTATTGTTTTAATGGTACCATTCGTATGAGTTTGTGGTTAAGACAGGTTAACGTTGATAAGATCTTGCAGTTTCAGTGTTCCTTAACCATTGCATTGTTGATTAAATTTTGCACCCATGGGCAAGAGCCGTCGCATTGCAACTATCAGCTAACCATTGGGTTATAAAGTTGAACGTTGAATAATTGCAACTACCAGGAAACTGTGCTTGTGAAACTGCCGGGTGGGTGGGGAGAGAAATGTTCATTGCGGAAGTGTTGACAGAAGTGCATGAAACAGATGGAGTTGCAGTAGAACATGTTGCCAAAAGGTTTGAACATCTTTTTTGTGTTTGTTCGGAAATTTCACTGCAATTGGTTATTGACTGTACGTTTTTGTGTCCTGTTATTTGCATGATTTCGGTGGATGCGATATTGGAATCCCTTAGTTTTTGAACAAGGTGTTTTCTAGCAGAAAGATTACTTATGTTTTTTTTGTTTTTTTTCACAAGCGGCCTCGATTGCCATAGTTTTCAACATCTTGGCAAATTTTTTTCACCAAGTGTCTGCCGTGATTAAACAGTGATTAAAAAACATTTTCCTTGTTTATTTTTAATAGATTTTTCTGCTTTGCTTTCAGGCAGTCACGAATGAGGGAAAATCTGGACCATTGCTCCGGAAGATAGAGTATGGGTACTTTGCTCTTTGAAGTTTACGTCAATGCTTCCCACGATGCTACGCAATGTGACAGGCTCGTATTCATCATCATCATTCTTGCGAATGGAGAGCAGATATGTGGCAAGATATGCATCTAGATGGTCGACTGATAAATTGTGGATTGCCTTCGTTTCGCCTTTCTTGGCAAGATATTTTTGAAATCGACTGACATCTGCAAGTGTTTTCCGGATAGTGTTTTTGTTATTTTCGGCTTCAATTAATTTTTGTACATCTTCGGTTGTTATTTCTATGGCGTCTAATATGTTTTCACTTTCCTCAGTTTTTGATTTTGTTTCAGTAAGGGATTCTAAATAACTTTTATTTAAATTGACATTTGCATTCGTGATTTCATCAAATGGTTCATTAAACACACTAGGATTTATTCCAAACTGATTGGCAAAGACTTCCTAAGACATAACAACTTCCTCCATTAAACCATCCCAAACAATGTCAAACTTACATCCATCCACAAAGTCTGACATGGTATTGTTTATTTATTGTATTAGATATGTTTTTTATGCTTAAGTCCTTATTTTCAAATGAAATTAGCTTTTAACGAGCCTTATCAAACACAATTCATGTGGCAAAATTGGCAAACTGTAGAAGACGACAAATGTAACCTTAATAATAATTTATGGTTAACATTATTTCATTATTGAATGCTTATTACATTGAGTTTTATTGTGAAGTGTGTTACTATTTTATTTTTTACTATTTTTACTGCTTTTTTATTGTTTGTTTTATTTGTTTGGTCTGTTTATATTAAGTGCTGAACTTTTGACATAACCTTTGACCTTTGATGTTTTCATATGAAGGCGTGTCAAAAAAAGTAGTCCGTTTGTTACATGAAGTCATCAGCATGTACTTATTCATTCTTAATATTTGTAAAATACCTTTGTCTGTTTTTGTTATTGTTTGTGGATTAAATATGTAATACATATTGGTATCAAATCGTTTGTTTTGATAAATCTGATTAAGTTTTACAATAAAACAAAACATTGTACTTAAGTCTTAGTAGCCTCCACACATGACTGAAATATGAACTTCCTGTTGACCGTGATATAAAAAAAGATATCAGGCAACAGGATATCAAGCAGATATCAATGTGGTGGTATGATAAATTATAATTTAATATCATAGTATAATGTATTGATTTAGACAAAACAACTTGCCAAGACCCCAATTTATGCCAATCCAGTCGCCTGAATCCTGTGTGTCAGCAACTCTGTTATATTATTTAAAAAAAACTGCAGATTAAATACAGTTTAAATTAAAAGGTGATTCTTTCAATTACGTCAAGTCGCCAGCACCTATCTGCCCACTGTTATCTCGTCGTCATTATTTTCGTCTGCGGATTGAATATTTTAAGTTTCTGCTTCATTGAGAACGAGAAGTTTAACTGTAATCAGACGCCTATATCTCGTAAAAGAAATATTAAACGGATCAGTTCATCTTCGCGAATAAATTGTTATTGTGTGTTTGTTTTTGTCTTGCTTTTTTAAATTGGATCGAAATAAGATCGCTCTACCAATTTGTTTTTAATGAATAATGTAAGGTCACCTGAGCACAGCTTTCTCATGATTAAGCTATTCTTGTCAGTCAGCAAACGCTGTCGGTCAACAATGGACCGAAGCTGTGTTGAAAAATTTATACAAATTGTGCAGAAATGCATCTGAAATAATACTTAAACATGTGTTCAAAATTCGTGAATTGTGTTGTGCGCTTACATTTCCAGTATTAAATCAGTATGATTAGCCAAAAAATATGGCGCAACAGCGTTGTATCAGTTTGCCTTGTATGGCATTATTAACATCATAAACATTTGCTTGACTTAAAACGTTTACCCCGAAATGTTAACTTAATGATTTCCATATTGCTTGAATTTATTTTGATTGTCAGAACAGAAACGACTTTCAGTGGTCCAAAGTTGTATTGCAGATATTTGTTTGAAACAATCAGGTGTCATTTTGGTCTTAATGTACCAAATATTGTTACAAAAGACAGACTACTTATGAAATTGAAATTGGCAAACGAGCGTTGCGTTTGACCCGTGCAGCATGAGCAAAACATTATAATGTAGAACGCTTGTGATCAACGTTGGTTCCTCGTGCGTCACGATAGGCCATATTTATAGCTCACTTTTCATGACACATTGCGAAATAATCTAAACAAGAGCTGTCACCAAAGATTGAATGACTTATGCCCCCTATTAAATCTTGATACAAGTTATGAGCTTTTTTCGAAACCTAAACGCAGATTTTGAAACCTAAACGCGGACACAAAGTTCAAGGTCAAGGTCACAGGATTCAAAATTTGTATGCGAATGGAAAGGCTTTGTCCATATACACATGCATGCCAAATATGAAATTGCTATATGAAACGACATAAAAGTTAATATGAGCATTTTTCGAAACCTAAACGCAAAGTGGGACGGACAGACGGGCAGTCTGATCACTATATGCCCTCTATTAAGGGCATAATAGCATCAAAGCCGAGTTCAAAATTGGGTCACGTGGGTTTAAATACTTAGTGAAATTGAAAGCAACACGTGAAGGATCTAGCAGTCATAATTTTTGTCCGATCGTCATTTAATGTGCTCGTAACATGTGTTATGATATTTCGAAAACGTTACCAGTCTGTCAAAAACATAGCCAACAGGAAAAGGTTGTGTTTCCGTTATATGGCTACAGTGAATCCATAAAAAATCGAGATGTCCAATCTTCATGAGTGATATCCAGAACATTGTTCTCATGATTCTTGGCTCTGTTCAAAAATAGTTCCGGTAAATCGGAAAACAGGACCGCCTGTTGGCAGAGCAATTTCTATTATATGACTATAATGAAACGTTGTGAACATTCTGAAAGTCACATTTGTGTTCAATCTTCATGAAACTTGTTCAAAATATTTGTTATAATGTTTTCTTGGTCGATATGGAAAATTGTTCCAGTCATTTAAAAAACATGGTCTCAAAGGTTGCGATAATATCGCATTGCTGTTTATACATCTACAGCTACCGTTAAACTTTTGAACACTAGAACCACCATTTTTGTCTCAATGAATATGTTTCCGAATATTTTTTCAAATATATCTAAAATATCTTTGTTGATTAAAAAATTACCACGTTCCATTGAAAAACATACCGGTAAGGGTACGGGGCATTTTACATAGCTTTAAAAAACGTTGTGAACAATCTATAAGTCATATGTTTATCCAATTCGAGATAGTCATACAGCTCAACCAAAAAAATTGTTCTAATGATATCGTAGGCAAATCCAAACATTCTGGGTAAAAACTATGTGACATTAATCATACATGTCAGACGTCCCGATCTCGGCGGGACAGTCCCGCTTTTGGGCCCTTTGTCCCGGCGTCCCGATATGAGACGATTTGTCCCGACATTCGTTAAAAACGATGTAAGGTCTATAGGTTCCCAATAAAATTCGCTATTCAAGCTCTGTTTCGCTAACACCTTACCGCCGCTAATCCCTTTATTGCCCCCAACAATCCGATTCTACTTCTCGTGTGTACCAGTGTTGTTTATGACGATTTATCGGCTGATTATTGATTTTATCAGGCATTCACACCATGGTGGTCTTCAAGATAGTGGTCCCTTATTGCTATCGATAGTTGTATTATAATGAAATAAATGTTGAAAATGTGTTTGTTTTTGTCTTTGTTTGAAACGGTTTCCAAAACAATTGTTTTGTAAAATTAACTATACGTCATTAATGAGTCTTTACATTCAATGTTTAGTTCCAAAATAGTGGGATAGTCCGAATGTGCAATATACCAAAATCGCAACAAACAGTCCAATAAGTGATACCCATCATGTCTAGTGTAATTGGGTGTAATTGTAATGAAAACAACGAGGTGCTATGCATGACCGTTTGACCCTACTCCAATTAAGTTGTTGGCAGTTAAAATGAACACAAAGACGGTTTGCTTCCACCAAAAACCTACCTCGAAAATGTGTACGGCCGCGCATTCCATGTCAAGCTGATGTAACTATTCGGTAGATAGTTTACTGTAACCCGTACTTTCAGTGTACTGGATAACCTCCCCTGCGTTAATGTTTGCCATTGAGAGTAATATAATGAGTATTGTTGTCGTAATGTTCCAGATTTTGTACTCTAAAAAGATGAATATTATCTTCGTTGTTTGCTATTGTCTTATTTAATAAAACTGTTATTGTATGTTTTAGATTTCATGCTTCATATCAGATGTTTTATGTATTGAATAAAAGTATCAATAGTTTTTGTTAGTACTATACTGACTACAGTAAAGGTGGAATGATAGATCGTTTTAGGTGTCCTGCTTTTTGGTCAAATGTCCCGACAATTTGTTTATGGAATGTCCCGCTTTGGACCTAAAAAATTATGGCATGTATGCATTAATAGTACAGTTAAGTGTTTTCGATTCTCATGTGACAGGCCAAGTGTCATGATCAATTATAATTTAAAACACAAATCATACTTAGCGGTAAAAACGTTCAGTGTTGATGTCAACATTTAATGACACTTTACTACGTCAGTGGGAAAGATAGAATTCAGGGGCTATCACGCAATGGCACAGATTACATCTTTTCTTTATCAAGGTTGATCTTGCGACATCTTTAATTTGCTTCTACATGCCTTAATTATCCACTCGACTTTTTATAAATGTTAAACAATTAAATGTGAGACAAGACCGAACTGTAAACTAATGTGTCTCGACTGTTAAATTCCACGATAATCGATTAAACGAGAGCTATCGGCAGTACGACAGTTTTGAGTTCACGACATAAGGCATAAGCTGCATTTACACGCTGTATTATCATTTTTGTGTTCCAGAAACAATGCACCGTGAACTACGAAATCTGGTAATTGCCATATTTAATGTCAAAATCAAATGTCGCCTGTAGTCTTAAGTTGACGATTGTCGTTTTACAATCTCGTGCACGACGGTTACAATACATTCACGCCTGTGATGGGCTCGAAAAGTGGTCCGTCCGAAGCCAAGTGATTTGAATCAATGATCATAGCATTCAAATTGGGGACCATCATTACATGTCAATAAGGTCAGGGCATGAAGGCAGTCGTGAAGACACAGCGGGACCTGTAAATAAACTCTGACTTAAGACATGAGGAGTTAAACAAACCAATGATTTCGTTGTTTAATTTAAGACTTCATCAACTAAATACAAAAGTTAAATGTTCTTGAATAAGTATGAGAGCGGTCCATGTGTACCGCTCCGAGTGATAACAAATAACACAGTGACAGTGTGGCACCATAATGTCATTCTGATGCAGAACAGGTCATGGGAATTATCATATGCATGTAATGCTTTTTTATACATCTTTTATGCTTTTTTGTGTTAATATATTTTTTGAGACGTATCTTACTTTTGTCATAAATGAATGTCTATAATCACCAAAATCTGTATATGTAATATACATTCGGTCATACAAATTTGATTCTAAATTTAGCGATCACATTACTTTTCGAAATTAAGAATCAGGAAGGAATACCAAACTGACGAGTCTATAAATAATGTTTTTCTTAAAAAAATGTTTTCGTGATTGTGGTAAATTTCATAGTTAGTTATTATTGTATACATGCAATCCTAAACATTGTTTAAATCGTAAATCATCAGTGCACAAATTCTGTAGGAGAACAGGATTACATGTGAACACATCAAAAACAAAAATATTGGTCTTCAGAAAGAGGGGTATAATCCAGTCATCCTTTGAAAATAAAGCACCTAACAATCAACTAATTTAAACAGAAAAGGTTTCACGTGTAAAATCATCTATGACGTATAACAGATGACAGAAAAAAGTCTAGCGAAATATTTCCAGGGCAAACCTGTTAAAACTTCATTTTATTTATGCCCCTCGCGGACGTTTTTTTTAAATAAAGTATATTTTCCATTTTCTATTAAAACAACACATTTCGGGAAAACCACCCGACAAAAACAGTATTCAGTAATACATCAGTTATGAAAACAGTATTATTTTTCTATTTCCTAAGTGTATCATGAAGTTTCTTAACATATTTACTCCTGTAAATAGTGCATTTATAGGGGTAAACTTACCCCACCCACCCATTTAATACATGTTTCTATTAAATCATGCCAATATATTACGGCATGTTGAAATAAAATTAAACTAAGATTGGTTGCATTGTCATTAGCTTATAATACAAAGATAACATGTACGTCTCAAAACTGCATGCACATATAATGATTTTCCTCTCCAGGTAAAGCTAATATCATATCTATATTTTGAGCTCAACCTCTTCTCTCAGCATTATAGGGTAACATCTTATCTAATTACGCCTATTATGGGTACACCATAAAACAATGTAATGCTAAATGAAACATTTTGTGGAAAAACATCAATAATTGTAATGATTTTTTTTCTCATAATAAATTCAATAGTAAGTTAACTTGGGTGTGAACATGTCCGTAACTAACATATAAACTGTCTTCCACCAATTCTTGTTTTTCCACAGTTTTTGCATTGGTACAGCTTATTCCCCGACATTCACCACATCCCGATGAACAGTCAAGACCATGGCGTCTACAAGTACAACGTTTCGAGTCACAATTGGTCTTACAGCAGCATCTGATAATTTTCAACAAATCGTCTGGTGCAGGGGGCATGTTTGTTTGGACTGGCATAAGTAATCCGACTTCCAACCCCATTCAAGTGGATTTAAATAATTATCCTTAGTAATCCATTCACGAACTTGAAGGTAAACCCTTAAACTATGGTAATGTGCAGAGGAGCATGTGGGTGGTAAAGTGTTAACAGGTACATATTTTGTACTTGTAATAACTTTGCTGACAAATTTCCTATATCGGAGATTGTGGAGCTGTTCATGCGATGCCCCACCGTATAAGCATACAATCAATTTTTCACCAGTGGCAGATACATCTTCTTGAATTGCTGTGTTGTCTAGAAAAGTTTTTGATTGTTCTTGAATAAAGGCATTGGAAATTAATTTTTTCAATGTTGCTGCTTTGTTAACCCCAGATATCTTGGATGTTGTATCACAAACAGTTAGTGCATGGATGACCGGAAGCATTCTACATATATTCAACCAAGTATATTTTTTGTACGAGTTACATCACACTGTGTTACCAATTTAGCGTTTTTTAGATTTCTTTCCGATATAAAATATATTTTGTTTGCAGACACATCTGCGTGGTAACAAAGTAAAACCAGAAGATCTGTGTCTTCCCCAAGAACAACAGTTTTTTTACTTGAAGAACTTGCTACAGCTGTTTTGACTATCAGCACATCAGCATCACTCACAGCATGTATTGTAGGACAACCTCTTTCTTGTAGACACTTGCTTAGCATATCTATAAAACACTGTTAATTCTCAGTATTTAGCAAAAACCGTTCTTTTTTGGACCTGAATGGTGTTTCTCTTGTAAAATGTACCTTTGTACTAGCTAGTCCTCTACTGCGTTTACTATGAACACAGTCTTTAGTAGAATGACCATTTGAATAACCATCAAATACTACTGTTGAAGATGAACCCTTTCTGACGACGTACTCCACGTATGTCTCACATATGTCCCCAAATGTATCTCCATATTTCCAGGTCAAACGTTGAAGTAAAGAACCACCATCATGGACATAGTGTACCGAATCATCTAGCTTTTCGAGAATAGAACAATCGCCCAACGCCTAAATTTCATTAGCCAATGACGGTTTGTCAGCTTGTTTTAAAAGTCCAGACGACTCGAATAACGACGATGGAAAACTACACATTTCGTACTTGAATATTTCCTCCTGGCTGTCATATAATCTATGGGCTGCAGCTGTCAAACGCTGAAATAGTAACTGTGGGTTAATGTGAACAGTTTCTCCGTTTACTTTCACTGTTGACTTTGAGCTGAGTGTCACTGCTTGACTTGTACGCTTGAAACTGTACTCCAAAACGGTTTTATGAAGCATCTTGTCTAACACAGTTAGACCCACTTCTTTTGCAGTGTCAACATTTACATGAAGATCGGCTGTTAAACCTGTTTCAATGTTGCGAAGGGCATAATCGTTAACGAATGGACTTTTATCCTGTAAGAAATGGTAAAGTTTTAGTTTGTCCTTTTGACATAAGATCAGCAGAGTCAGGTAAGGCAATTTTGTTGCTTTAATATCCTTTATATCAGTAAGCAATAGTTGTGCTGCTGTTTTTATTATTTCAATTTTATAAGCATCAGAATCGCTTTTAGACTTTTGGTAAAATGAATGAAGAATTGATGATGCAGTGTTTCTAAACGTGATTACATTCTGCTTTCCATTTAATTCTGTGATGACAATAGAGGACCCAAAATGCTCTAGTAATCTCTTCTTCATATGAGTTGATGTATAGGAGAGTTCTCCACATAGTTCTACCATTTTGTCAACAAGGTCTTTTAGTGTTATTTGTTCGTCATCATTTTCAATCAGGAACTTTGCTATTTCCTGGAAAGCAAATTCCTGTGCCATGTTCACTGGTCTTCCACACTTCATTCCGTTTTCCATTGCCTGACTGTGGTATATTTTTACCTGTCCTAAAATTTACTCTGCATGACTGATGGTATATAGTATCAGCAGCCGGTAGGTCATGTATAGTTTCCAATCTGCTTTTAACATCTGAACCCTGTTTGTCATCCCTATCAATACATATTTTTTCTATGTTATTTTTAAATTCAACTGTTCTAACAGGGTATACATTATAGCCTCATTATCTTCCAACACATTCGGCACGTTGAGCACAAAATAGACAATTTGTACTGAAGTTAAATCGTTCAGTGTTAGATCGTAATGATGGAGATAATACAGTCTGTGTTGGCTTTTTATTTAAGGATAGCTTGATTCGAATTGGGTTACAGTAATCTTTCCGACAATGTACATGAACTGTCTGTCCGGGTAGGGAAGTAATATTGTCCAAGCGAACTTTGCTGGCAGCATTTATGCTATCACTCCCTTTCTGGCGTAACTTTACATGATCTTGGCCATCTGCAAGTGATTGGCAGCATATCAGGCAGGTATTGTTGAAAGAATATATGAATACATGCTGTTTCAACCATTACGCAGAACAGTCTTTTGTGACAATCCGAATTGTGACAAAAAGAGCATTTGCTCATAACAAGCAATTTCTTCATTTGGCACAATGGATTTTAAAGCCGTCTACTGCAGATGCATTCAAAAGCGTTTAATAGAATGAAGGGTTTATATTTTCATACATATTGTGTATTTCAGAATACAAGTAAATGCATTGTTGAACTTTATGTTTATAAAAAAGCTATTTTTAAGAAAAAACAATTATCGATATTCATGCAATATTGTGTTTATTTTTTTCAGAAATAACAATAGTTGATATTCACGCAATATAATTTGTGTACTATGTACAAATGTTCACAGTTCCAGTATGAATCCTGTAGTAAATTTTGTTTTGCACTCATTAATAGTTTGACTGTACTGTGGGGTTAATTTATTAATACGTTTGTCATTGATGCTTTTGAAAAATGAATTATTTAATTTTGCCTTCAACTGCAAGCTGTAAATGTTGAGTATTTACTAGCGTTGCGTGTAGAAGAAATGGCTATTACCTTTCCGATGCAGCTGCAGCAGGTTTGGTGCTGATTAGATTGTTTGGCAGTTCCATATTAGCATCTGTAATAGATGAAACAAATTTAAGTCTCTATAACGCTCAAAATGAATCAAAATTTCGTAAAGTATTTCGTAAAATAAAATTAACACCTAAACACTCTGTGTTCTTTATAGCAATAGCCACGATTTCAACGCTAGATGTGGTATGATTACATAGATTTTTGTAGATAAAAGATGCTCGTTTTTATTTATTTGTTACACAATAAATTCCATTTTAATATATATTCATAATACACACGAACACCATGTTAGTGTTCATGTGTCGTATGAATAGATATCGTTGAAATTAAAATGAAAAAAACAACGAGCATTTTGTATCTACAAACATTTATTTTACCAGACCAAATCTAGCGTTGAAATATCGGCATTTGCCATAAGAAACACTGACGTTTAATTGGTTAAGTTTATTTTACGAAATATTGTACGAAATTTTCGTTGATTTTAAGAAGTAATGTTACATAACATATATTGAGAAAATAGAGGAAACAGAAATGGAAAAATTAAACTTAAGTTTGATCAAAGCTGTACTTATTTTCCTTCACATGGTATGGCAGATTTTTTTTAACACACTTTCTTTTGTTTATATAAATTTACATTATTAGCATTTTGTCATGGCATATGAATCGTTAATAACAACACTTTTAAATAAATATATATATATACTTTTTTTCGAAATTCTAAACCCACACCTTTGACATCGTTGATTGTTGATCTAACATCTGTAATAAATCAAACACATGTACTCAAGAAAATAACAGTTTGATATGTGTGTAAGAGAATGACTTATTTATTATAAACAGCTTTTGATTTTCTGTTGTAATAATACTAAATGAAAGATTTACAGCTTACAATATTTCAGATTATATTTTTTATAGTGTGGAATTGTAAATTTAAGACCATAACTTATTATTTCTATTTTATATATGATAATTATTCATCATGAAATCATTAAAATGATTCAAATATGTGGAAAATTGAAAGCTTGTTTAACATAAGGTAAGAACATTCACAACAGTTTCAATCAGTAGAATATCTTAAGTAGTTATAGGGAAAAAGAGGGAATACGAAAACGTTATGGTACAAAAGGCCAAAACAAAAACGTTATGGTACAAATGGCCTTCCGTAGTTTAAAAAAATATTAAAATCTCGATCTTTTCTCTCTTTTTTTCATATTTGTTTGTGTTTCAAGCATTTCTTAGATGCCTACATATGTATATTTGTGTAAAATGTGTGTTTGCTGCTGACTTGATTGCATATTTTAAGAAAACTATAAGTTCCTGCATCATCCACGAAAACTAATTACAAAGCGGTACGTAGTCAATTACGTAGACAACCTTCTATGACGGACGCATTTGTTAGGAGAAAAACATTAATTTCGAAGATGAAAAGAATAATATTCAACAAGGCCATCTTAACCTACCTCCAAAAATGACTTAATTCTGGGATCTTTCATCAAAAGCAGACGATCACATCATGTCGCGCGAACGCTTGTATACCGTGCGTCTGATCATTTTATCTTCTACGGCGGTAATTTAGAGCCATAAAAAAAATCTGTCATATTAAAAGTCATTTTTCGGTAGTTTGCCCTGGCTAGACTTTGCTAGACTGTTCATATGTTGAAGAGGTGATATTTATCTACAATATTATCGAAAAATTATTTCTGCTGCAATTAGTTGTGGGTACAATTACAGATTGACTGGACTTGTAAACAAGCTATGAATGAACGCTGGAGTAATGCGGGTACTTTAATTGAACTTGTTCTGTCCTTTAACTACGTTGGTGTCTGCTTCTTTCTTTCTGTTTCATTAAATAATATGGCTAGCGAAAAATGCAATTTAGGAGAAAATGTGCCTTGAATGGCATAATATCGTAATTGAATAAATATGGTCAACTATCAAATTCAGTCTTCTTAAAACTGTTTGAAAGTAAAATTAGTCCTGTTTTATTACATGAAAGTGACATTTGGGGTTTAAAAATTCAATATATCGAATCGGTCCACCGACACGCCTGCAAAAGTACCTTTGTGTTGGCGAAAAAACATCAAATATCACGAGCCTAGGGGATTGTGGTCGCTACCCTATTGGTATTACTTCACAAAATCGATGCCTACTGTATAATATTGGCTGAGAATTATAAGCATGCCCGAAACCAGATAAGTAAAAAATGCCATAATTTCTTATTGAACACAAACTTATTTCTCTACTTCAATTGGGCCAATGAATTTAAGAACTTACTTAGCAAAAATGGATTTCATTACATTTAGATTATCCCAAACCCACACACATGTATACATATATTTAGAGAAAGGGCTAAGTCCCCATACTTACAGAACAGGTGGAGTATAGTTAATCAACTTCGTTCCGGAACCCTTCCGATATAAATCAAAACAGGCAGATATCGCGGTATAACTAGAGAACAACGGCTTTGCCCAATTTGCATTACTGGTGAAATAGAAAGCGAATTTCATTTCCTATTCAAGTGCCCTGTATTGCAGGAAATACGAAAAAATATATACAATGTAAATTTTTCATAAACCCAAATATGCAGAAATGATTTATAATGTTTTCAAGCAAAAATGAATAGACAATAAAAACAAACTGCTTTTTACATTGTTAAAGCACTTGAAACGCGAAAATTCATTCTTGATTAATGATATGATGGATACACCATTGTCTTGCATGGATTGTAATTTATACGTGTATGTGTCAGGGGCCGGAGGCCTATATCACAAATAAACAGATTCAGATTAAATCATATTGCTTTGTTAACTAAATAAAGTACATGCAATTTAACTGTTATATGACTAACAACAAACTGCCTTCAATAAAACCCATATCCTACATAAAGAAACCCATATCCTACAATAATATCTTATATCAGTCTTAATTTATTATTATAATAAGGATAGGGGTGTTTAATGTATACAAACATGCATTTTCACGTCACAAACTATTTAAGATCTACGGCTACTGGTTATATGTTTTAAAAGATAATCCTAAAAGGGCAATACAAACAATTAAAAGGTAGTGTTAAGGACACAAAAACCAATTCACATTGTTCAAATCTATGCAGTTATTGATAATCAGAGAAAAATCACCATTCAAAACGATGAATATTGGAAGTGTTTATATCTTAATCAAAACAAAATACTTGTTTGGCAGTCTCTTGGAGCTATGTAAGTACAGACTTACTCAAAAATGGGCAAGATTTTTGTTAAACCTACGTATCTGTGGGGAAAAAGCTGATGTGTTTAGAATCCTTTAAAAATCACATACCGTATACATTTTAATTAAAGTATCACTGGTTGATTCAATCAGTCAGCCTTATTTGTGTCTAAGGTGTACACAAGTTTTTTCAAGTGGTGCAGACCTGTGTAATACATATTCCCCAAACATGAATACACGTTTCTTTATGGAAAAGCGAAGGTAATGTCGTCATATGGGTCACAGTAGGTATTTTTCACACACTTAAATCACATCACAATTTTCAGCTTGATCAAACAATGTCGCGCATCTCTTAAATTATAAACATATAATCAAATTGCCTGGCCTTTTGCCCAAATGAGGAAATTGTCAAGGGATATACTGTCAATTTGCCGTTTATAAACTCTAATGACAATGGGTTGCATTATATTTTTGTCTGCAAAATATACACACAAAAAAAGAAACACATAATGTCACCATCATGAATGTAACCAGTTAAGTGACAAGACATTTGTTCACCAATAAAATTATCTTTAGTAAAGTGTCAAAAACAGACTTGAGAAATACATTCCCCTGTAAAGTTTTGAAGAGTTTAAACATGAAAAAGTTGATAAGTGGTAATGAATGAACATTGTAAAGAAAAAGTTAAGTCGTAGCGTTCCTACACTGATCTTCTTTCAGAAACAAAAGTAATACACTGTATGAGTTAAATGATATCCAGAAGTAAGTTGTAAACCCAGTTAATTGTTTTTGCCATTTTTAACGCGGTTCATGCACGCGCGCACACACACAATTCTTACTCTTTTTGCACAGCTTCAAAGCTTAAATTCACAAATGTGGTCATGGATAAATGTGGTCATGGATTAAAAAGGAATTTTAGGAAATTTCACCAATGGTATAATGGTTGTATGAGTGATAGTATGACATTTGTCAAGTTTTTGTTAATTAGATGTATTTAAATACCGGTACATCTCTGTCACCAACTGTTATTAATTTATTTAAATTGTTAAAAATCGTGAAATTGTTATATAATTATTTAGTTTATTTTGAAGTCTGTTCCTTTATATAGAAACATTATTTTCAAGGCATTGGAATTTTATTTGGTTGAGTTTAAGGATAGAGTAAAGCAAATACAATAATATGTCCCAAACTTAATCTCCTTTGAAGCCCCCGCTGGGATTTGAACCAATACCTCTTACCTCTGGCATGAAAAGTATTCTATCTTAAAATACATACGTTAAGTGCTTATTGGGGAAAAAAGGACTTTAAGATTAAACAAATATTGTCTCTGTGGCATTATGAAACAACTTTCCTTAAAACATTTTTCACATGATCATTCTTTCGGAACACACATCTGCGAATCTCCAACACATCACCGCTTAAGTTCTGTTTTTATTATTAAGCATTGCTAATGTATTTTGAATTATTTTATTAATCCTTATTAAATGTTACCACCTAAACACATGTTTAATATATAACAATATAGTATGTTTTTTTCCTTTGTTAATATCCAAAGAAATATGCCACCATTGTAAAAGATTTATTCTCAATTTTTTAATAATATCAAGTTTGGTTGATAACAAAAACTTGAAGTATCAAAATACTGAAATACTAATATTATTACAGGAATCTTGTAAGAACACAAGAAATATTTTTCAAATCTCAGTCTGTGAAGAGTTCTGATTAAAATATAAATTGGCTAGTATCAAACCTGTTCAGTACAAGTACAACATAATAGAATAATTGAAGAGAGGAATTTCCTCTCACAGGTAGATCAGATTGAATATCAATGAAAAGGTCAAAGGTTCGCTACAATCACGGATGGCGGAAATGTTTCACAGGTAGATCATAATGACTATCAATAAAGCGGTCAAATGTTCGCTACAATCACTGGTGGCGGTGATGTTTCACACGCGGATCAGATTGACTATCAATTAAGAGGTCAAAGTTTCCCTACAATCACGGTTGGTGGTAATGTTTCACGGGTAGAGAAGATTGACTATCAATGAAGAGGTCAAAGGTTCGCTACAATCACGGGTGGCGGTAATATTTCACAGGTAGATCGGATTAACTATCAATGAAGCGGTCAAAGGTTCGCTACAATCACGGGTGGCGGTAATGTGTCACAGGGAGATCAGATTTACTATCAATGAAGATGTCAAATGGTCGTAACAGTCACGGGTGGCGGTAATGTGTCACATGTAGATTAGATTGACTATCAATGAAGAGGTCAAAGATTCCCTACAATCAGGGATGGCGGTGGTGTTTCACAGGTAGATCAGATTGACTATCAATTAAGAGGTCAATGGTTCGCTACAATCACGGGTGGCGGTAATGTTTCACAGGTAGATCGGGTTGACTATCAATGAAGCGGTCAAAGGTGTGCTACAATCACGGGTGGCGGTAATGTGTCACAGGTAGATCAGATTAACTATCAATGAAGGGGTCAAATGTTCGTTACAGTCACGGGTGTCGGTAATGTGTAACAGGTAGATTAGAATGACTATCAATAAAGAGGTCAAAGGTTCGCTACAATCACGAGTTACGGTAAGGTTTCACAGGTAGATCAGATCGACTATCATTGAAGCGGTCAAAGATTCGTTACAATCACGGGTGGGGGTAATGTTTCAGAGGTAGGTCGGATTGACTATCAATGAAGAGGCCAAAGGTTCGCTTCAATCACGGTTGGCGGTAATGTGTCACAGGTAGATCAGATTGACTATCAATGAAGCGATCAAAGGTTCGCTACAATCACGGGTGGCGGTTATGTTTCAGAGGTAGATCATATTGACTATCAATGGAGCGGTCAAAGGTTCGCTACAATCACTGGTGGCGTTAATGTTTCAGAGGTAGATCAGATTTACTATCAATGAAGCGGTCAAAGGTTCGCTGCAATCACGGGTGGCGGTAATGTTTCAGAGGTAGATCAGATTGGTTATAAATGAAGCGGTCAAAGGTTCGCTACAATCACGGGTGGCGGTAATGTTTCAGAGGCAGATCGGATTGACTATTAATGAAGCGGTCAAAGGTTCGCTACAATCACGGGTGGCGGTAATGTTTCAGAGGTAGATCACATTGACTATCAATGGAGCGGTCAATGGTTCGCTACAATCACGGGTGGCGGAAATGTTTCAGAGGTAGATCAGATTGACTATCAATGGAGCGGTTAATGGTTCGCTACAATCACTGGTGGCGGTAATGTTTCAGAGGTAGATCACATTGACTATCAATGGAGCGGTCAATGGTTCGCTACAATCACGGGTGGCGGTAATGTTTCAGAGGTAGATCAGATTGACTATCAATGGAGCGGTCAATGGTTCGCTACAATCACTGGTGGCGGTAATGTTTCTACTCGCCTGTGTAATGCTCATCTGAAACAAAGGTGTTGAGAAAGGACAGTAATCACTAACGCTCATTTGGTCAATGTCGGCTCAGATACTACTTATTAGTATACCGGATACTCTTAAGTTTACAACAAAGTACCAGGCGAATGGGAAATATACTAAAAAGTACCCCGGAGTATGACCGGTTGCCTTTAAGAGTATTTTCAGTACCCGGCGTACACTTTTGTATACTCAATAGTAATTTGGTAATGTTAAGAAGTACCTGAGACGACAACGACTAATTGAGGCAACCAAGATACTACTAAATACAAGTGATAATATTGAGACTTTACTTATATTACTCAGATCAGATTAGATTTGATCACATAACTATGAATTTAAAGTTAAACAATGGTATTCTCATCCCGCGTAAAACTAGCAAAATTACAATAAGGTCCCCTAATTTATTCGATAATACAACAGAACTTACCGTCTCCTCTCTTAGTTATCTCCTTGCTGTCAAACTAATGCCGTTAGTCACTAAATTTGTACATTTGTTTACATGAGCGAATTGAGCGTAATGATTTCCTTTGCGTTAATAGGCAATAAAATAGTAAAAACAAGATGCATACACATTACCAGGATTTAGCCCGTTGTATCTTAAATTTAAAAAAACCAATTTATTGATAAATGCTTTTGATCCTACATTTCCAGTTAAATATACATGTACTTTAAATGCGTTCGTTTGGTTTGAACAGATTCTTGTTCTAATGGCTACTGAGCCCGTTGCAGAGGTATATGTGTGTGCACGGACAGACAACTCTGCATGGAGATTTTTTTTTAAATTGTCGAGCATCTTGTCGTACATCGCGTTGATTGTCGTGTGTCTACCTCAAAGGTAAACAGGCGGCAATCAATATGGCCTTAACGGATTGCGTAGTGCACATATTGTTTTATACGGTGCGGTATTTATGTTGAGTGAGTAAGTTTTCGTCTTAAAACACAAATTATTAAATTACCTTACTGCCTCATTCATCAGCTCACACACAGTCCTCTTATGAAATAAGATGAGTATGTATTGTGTTATAATCTAACGTCGCTGTTTACTACTGTCCAAGAGAAGAACTATTCAAATCAATCGTGTGTTTTTAAAGAACATCTTTAGGACGCTTTAAATTTCTTGTTTGAAATTATTGATTGAACTGTCAATTGTCTACACAGCAAACGTATAACATACTAAACAGTGTGTAAATGCTTTCAGTGCAAAGCAAAGAAATACAAAATTCATACTGGACCCAAAATTGCAAGACCAGTTCACGTACAGCATGGAATGGCAATTTTATGCCATACAGCTAATCAAGCATTACACGTGAAACGTTAAGAAACAGTTAATGCAATATTTTAGCGTGTCTTTAAATTTTCGACCACCTGTATGTTTTGTCGCTTATTTTTTACGATACAAACATTGTTACTAGACATTATTATTTGCAATCGGATTTATGTACCTTTCGAAATCTTTCTGCGTGAGTAACTAATCAATTGTTATTCAAAAGAGTCCTCCTTTTCCAATCTGCTGAATTGCTCGAGGACAAATCATTTAAATTGGTTGCGATTTGGTTTAAACTCCATTACTGTTTGATTTTTGTCATAGAGATTTGGAGCATGGGCATTCATCATAAATATATAATATAAGCAGAGACAAATGAACGTACAACATTACCACGTATGATGCCATAGTATAAGCAATTCAAAATAGTTATGAAACGTATATATGTATAATGCATATAACCCGAATGAAAATAAAGATAAATGAACGATGACTAAGCGTGTAAGCGAATATAAAGGCATATATATGTTCGATTGTTATCAATTTAATTCCTATTGTTACCTTTCAGCTGCATAACCTTGTTAATCTGAATGAATTAAGATTGAAATAACTATTTAATATATATATATATATATATATATATATATATATATATATATATATATATATATATATATATATATATATATATATATATATATATATATATATGTATATAACAATAGATGATCACGAGCTGCTGACAGTAATAACGTATCCCTCTTGCTCGGAAACATCCCATTACGATAACATTTGCTTCTAGGAGAGGCATACGTGCGAGCACTGGTTTTCGTCTTGTGATTACGACAGTTTAAATCATGATGACCTTGCCCTTGTAAGAATGTGCACAGAACACGAATGTACATTTACAAGCAAATAACAAACAACGTATAGGGTGAACTTTTGTTAATTTATTAATTATTCTTAATCGTCATTTATAAGCTGTTGAAACAACGTTGTTATTAATGAAACACTGTTTAATATCAATAAAGTGTATAGTTCAAGTCAAATACAATTTAAGCGGATCCAATAATAGCTTTATGATTTGAGTTCATTTGTTGTGAGCGAATTATTAAATTTGGCTTGAATCGGCAATGATGAATGGTTATTTGAATTTCTTATTTTACTTGCAAGTTTCGAAGAACCATCACATGAAATTGATTACAAGCCTATTTTTTCAAGCACAATTATCGTTGCAATTTGATATCGAGGTTATCGTTGTTGATGCACAATCATCTTGTTAAGGGTAATAGATAAATGGCAACGCCCTTTTCAACGCTGGAGTCAAATTGTCGACGGCTGTTTGGTGAAATCAAAGCACAACTCTTTTACTTTCTTTTGTTTGTAGCTTATCAGCATATTTTGTTTTAAATAAAATGTACAATCGTAAAACAATTATAATTTATTAAAATAATTCAGTCCCCATTGTTATCATTTTTATTTTCATCATGTGATTACTGGTATAAAAAGTTTAAAATAAAATTATGTATTCATTTAATTGTTATTATAAGTTTAAGCTGTGAAGTTTGATTTCTTCCTAACGTAGCATAAAACATTATTTGTCCATGTTTAGGTATTTTTGTACATTAATTATGTATATAGTAATTTAAAAAAAGGTCGATCAAATGCCTCTTTTGCACTTAAATGTCGTTCGACCATATGAAAACGGTAATCGCGCGTCAGTTGCCATTTATTATATATATGGCGTACGAACTGGTCCAAAACCATTCTAAACTGTCCGGGACGGTTTATAAACCGTCCGGGACGGTTTGTAAACTGTCCCGGACAGTTTACTAAACTGTTCCGGACAGTTTCTTACTTTTGAACCGCTCGTGCGTCTGTAAACTGCACCGGGACCGTCCGGGACAGTTTAGGAAACTGTCCGGGACGGTTTCCTGGAAACTGTCCGGGACGGTTTCCTAAACTGTTCCGGACGGTTTACACGCCTAAATTAAAGTACGCCGTAGGTTCTGAAGAGGAGTCAATCAACCAATCAGAACACTTGTAACACTTCGCATTTGTGTGCCATTTCGAAAGTGAGAATTTCCTTTTTAGTAACGTTTACTCGAGTGATTGTTCGATAATTTTATCATTTGTACGCGAATATGGACAGAGATCGGTTTTTAGAGACTTGTCGGGATGTGTTTAATTCCATTACAAGAACTTTAGAGACAAATAGGTCCCTTGAGGTGATTAATTATAATTATATTACCGGAATATTACGCTGGGGGAAAATGTATCGTCGTGTTTTGTTTAGTTACAGCGCATGCCATTGTGTGACTAAGTTGATATTTCGCTAACGGCTTTAACTCAAATTGATTGAATTCGGCAGCAATCTTTAATCAGATGTAATTGTTTATTTAAGCCGATAAGATCAACGGTTACACCATTGTTTTGTTTCACACCAGTCAGTTTCCTTTGTCTCGATATATCTAAGACATGTTTGAAAGTGAATTCTCAATCCAGTGTGACACCGCCCTAAGCAGTGAAGCATTCAGATTTATTTAAACGGCCAAGTTTCAAATATCCTTATTAAAAATCATGTCACTTTTTGATATAGTTCGTAACAATCAACAATACGTTATAAAATATTAGTACTAATGTACACATAACAGATACTCATATAAATTGCACATATGTCCGTTCATGTACTTTTTTAACAAAAACAAACACAATCGACATTCATACCGTGGATTTCCATTATTTTTACAAGAACATTAAACAAATGCGAACGCGAACAGTAAATGCATGGTGAAATAAAATGTCACAGTCGCTCGATATTGTAGAAATTATGAAAACACAACTAATGTGTGCGTAGTCTTTTAGTCAATATGACCCTTTAAATAAAATGTGTGACTTCATTATGAAATATTTGTATCAAAGTACACAGAAAAATCGCAAAACGCAACTTTACAATGTAGAAAGCTTTTTTTTCAAATACTCTCTTACATGATGAGTAATGTAGGAAAGATATTGAAGAAATCACGACCACTACTCTTCAACCAGAACACGTGATCAAATAAATGTTACTTGTTACATGCCGTTTTTGTTTGTGAGCGTTAGCTCACAAATAATGTAGAGGCAATTTTGCAAGTCAGTGTCTGTTAAGTACGCTAAAAACCATAACCACTGCCTGTATGGATAACTGCAGTAAAATTAAGCAGACGACGAGCGCTTGGAGCGTCTGCTCCAACCACCGCATCTGCCTGTTTATAGTTCCCACTGGTACACTACATAGTGTGTATGTTATCAAAAGTATTAAACAGCTTGTAAGACAACCTTGGCCAATCTAGTGTCATTGAAATCTGTACATATTGGCTGCTTTCAGGGAAAAGAGGGCTTAATGCATGTCAAATAGGATTATTTGCGCACAGGCTAATCAAGGATGACACTTTCTGATTTTAGGTTTTTTTTCGTTTAAAGAGAGTTTCTGGTGGGATGACAATTAATGCATATTCATTAAGCCCTGTTTTCCTAAAATGAAGCTTTATCTATCTTATTTTACTAATGACATGAAAAAATAACATCTCGACCAGTGCTTTAAGACACACTCTTTATAATTTGAATGAGTTGTGGTAATTTCAAACTTGTTATATAAAAAGCTATAACATAATATTGAAAACTGGGTTGCGTCTAAGATTATACAACAACGAACAAATTCAGTGCCTTCGTCGCTTTGATAAATACAAGTGCGCGGTTGGTTTAGCTAGGGTGGGAGGTGTTGCATTCTGTATTACCACTCAGGAACAGAAACCGGGTCTACTATTATATATCTTGGATGCAGTTTATGCTTCCAAAGGAGCCACTTTTCCAGGTTACATTACATATTCATTGTGTGTTACATGAAATATTGCAATTATATTGATACGATTATTTTCACTGAAGTTTACGCTTTCAAATGATATCAACATCGTTTAGATGGAATAGAGTTTCGCCATTTGACAGTAAAATCACACAGACACACATGCTTTATTCCGCAACAGTACGACGTCTCTGACATACGTATGGTACATTATGTATTATACATCTGAATATTGCATAAATAATATTCGTGATGAACACTAATCAAGATTATTTAGAGCCTACGTTTTACGACTCCGACTTTTTAACACATAGCTAAGTCACGGTATTCAAAGTCTCAACAAACAATCACTCCGATTTTTTCGTAATGCGTGGATGGTTAATCAACGAGAATATATATAATTCAGGGAAAGTTTCAAAGAGCATAGAATAATAAACTAAAAATTCAGAATCAATTAATTACAGTATTGTTGGAAAGTAATGCTTTTAAATGTATTTTTTACCAAAAAATGCATTATAATCACGTATTTTCACACATGCTTGCTAACACAAATTACATAAGACAAGACAAGAGCATCATTCATTATAGTGAAATATGTTTACGTACAAGGAATTAACAGACATATATACAATGCATAAAAGAACACCAGGCCTAATAGGCTTATAAGTCATCTTACATGTGAGCTCGAACAAATCATATTCGCATGAACAATTAAAAAAAAGTTGTTCGAAAGCAGCATTTTACATGTGTACTTAATATATTGTACATTTAATTGCATTAATATACAAATAAGGAATATCCATATAGGTGGTACACACATACATACATATATACATTGTTTTGCTCAATGCGCTGTTTTGTCAGATTTCACTTTGACTACGTATTTCCCATACATAAAGCACACTTGTTTTGTCAGATTTCACTTTAACTAGGTATATCCCATACATAAAGCACACCTGTTATGTCAGATTTCACTTTAACTAGGTATTTCCCATACATAAAGCACACCTGTTTTGTCAGATTGACTATAATTAGGTATTTCCCATACATGAAGCACACCTGTTTTGTCAGATTTCTTTTTAACTAGGTATTTCCCATTCATAAAGCACACCTGTTTTGTCAGATTTCACTTTAACTAGGTATTTCCCATACATGAAGCACACCTGTTTTGTCAGATTTCACTTCAACTAGGTATTTCCCATACATAAAGCACACCTGCGATGTCAAAAAAGGCTCTTGGACTAGGTGTCTATTTAAGTACTTTCTATTATCAAGTCTGTATAAATATACTTTCCAGCTGTTGAAAATGAAAACTCGTTGAAAATAGTTAAGTCTGTTTTCAATAATTTATCGGTTTCTAGAAGGCAATGACGTAAATGTAATTACATATTTTTGAAGAGCTCATATACGTTTTAAGATAACATCACCGTTTTGGGTGGATATTTCCCTGTCCATTTTGTAAATATTTGGGACAGAAAAAGTTGAAAAAAATTGACTTTAATTTTTCGAACGATTGTTACAAAGACATATTGAATAGTCTGTTACAAACCATATAAATATCTTACATGATATGTGGAAGATTTTTTATCTGTTTTTAACGATAAGTGTTGCATTTTAATACGTGAGCAATCAAAATTGACGTGAATGTATTGTCCTTTTTTCCTAATATTTTTTGTCTATGTACAGATTAACATGAGAAATTTTGAACGTATATATTCGGGCTATTTTGATAAATTCTGGTTTTTGAAAAGAATGTGGTTGCTCTGGCTCTTTGATAAAAAAACTTCGTATTGTCCGATTTTCATGCATTTGGTTGTCATTTTAAAGCTGATTAACTAAGCAAGAAGCAAAGGGGATTTCGTGAGATGTCAATGGCCTGTCGCGACATAATGTGAGCTTTGACTCAAGAGTCTTATCCGTGTGTACTATAGGTTGTCTCAATAATACAAGCGGAACCCGTGATTGACATGCGATATTTTCCATTTTGTTCAATATTTATAAGTAAAAACAGGTACGAAGAGACGACATTTTGCCATAGATATATTCCAAATTCGGTCTTAAAATATTTCTTAGCTTTCCTGATATGAACATTTAAATGAAAAAGCTACCGAAAACCGTTTTAAACCTGATATCCGTTTTCTTTCACGCGTTGCGCAGGGTATTTCTATAAAAATTGCCAAACTTTTGTCACTCGAGCCATGCATGGTTTTCGATTGAAGTTTTGGAGCAATTTTGAAAATATTTTACATTTATTATTGTTAAATTAATAGTTTTAAATAGTTTGTATGTAAAGAGGATCTATTTAAAATTTTAAATAATACACGTTACTCACCAGTCACGACAAATACAGGAAAAAACAGTTGTCACTTCTCCAAATACCTATTAATAGAAGCATATTTTTCAAATAATAAAGCAAATTTATATAAAGGTTATGCATTTAATCCGTATACAAGGCCTTTAAAAAACAATTTTTATTCATTCAGTACTAGTCTAAAAATTATAAATGGAAAAAATGATTTAGTTTTGTGTCACTAGAATTGTCGTCATTACCGCAACTTAATTAATATTTTCTTCCAGTGGTATATATGGTTTATTGTAACCTTTGTTTGATGACATATGCAAAAGCTTGTTTGTGCGCGAACGTTTTAACAACAGACGAGGCCGCGAATTCATGAACTGAAATATTTAAAAGGCATAGGTAAGCTTGCATTGTATTGTCGTATGCTTTAACGCATCATTACCGTATGCTGATAAATAACAAAATGATATGTAAAAGCACAAACATGTTTTGTATTTATGATGAGTTGATATTCGATCTTGATATCATGCAGTGTAACGAGTGAACAAATCTCTGTCAGTCAGACGCACATGAAAAAAATGCTAAAAAAAACATTACCGAAACGCTCATCACCGGAACGTTAAAATCGTTTCGATAATGATGCAATCGTTTCGGTAATGACGGCTGCATTATAATATTCTAATATTAGCAATTATAATAAAGTGGGTTACGTTAATAAAATAATTTAATGTCAATACGTGAAATATTCATTTTTAACTCTGACTTGTTTGGCAGCAATGATTGATTGAATATTTTTAAAATCATGTTTTGTCCGAGAAAAATAGCGTCGCTCGAGGTGACAACGATATTACATTACGCTCGTAAAACTTCTAAAGTAAAGCATTATTGTAAGGAGTGTTCTGATTGGTTGATATAAATAATACCGTATCGGACAGTTTAAACCGTCCCGGACAGTTTAAACCGTCCCGGACGGTTTATGCGCACGAACGGTCCAAAACTTTCCTTAACCGCCGGACGGTTTATAAACTGTCCCGGACAGTTTAGAATAGTTTTGGACCAGTTCATACACCATATATATATCGATTGATTTTACATCGGCGGCTCCTCTGCTGTTTATGTTTTATATATACGCAATCATAACAACGAACATCTGAATAGGCCATTGGCTCGTCCATCCCACTCGGGAGTAAAGTGTTATATAGAGGAAGCTGATCAGGAGTAAAAACTGTCACTTACAAAAAGAACCTCGAAATATGCCTGAGAAATTTACTTACGCGTTTTCGAAACATCGTACGTGTGTTTTGCTAAATATAACTTTTGTTTTCTATATTCTAACTTTGAATGTTGTCAATATTCTTGGACAAACACCATTTGGAACTTTGAATTTCGCCATTGCCCCACAGGCCTTATAAGTGACGCCATGTACGTCGGATCTGACACCACAATACCAAATGTGTGGAAATGTGCGCTCTGCGGCCCTGGTGTGAGGCGCTGTTATACATACGTCAGTACCCTCTCTGTGAACTCTTCTCCAAAACTGGTTTAACAGTCCTAGCAAAAACATAAGTCGCTGAATATTGTCAGTTTGTGGACAAGGGAAACTTTTCTCCAGAGGTATAGAGTTCTGTTTGTTTTGATTAAAACGATATGTTAATTGTATTGCCATGTAGATAATTTCATTTTCTTTCACTGATATATTCAATACGCTATCTTTATATGTGTTTTAAGAGTTTATTCGCTAGTCCGAGCCGGGTCCATCTTCATGAAATCGTTATTACCGTTTATCGTATGTACGCAGTATCCTGCTAAATTTAAAGTTAAGAGGGTTGTTACGCCTGTTTAACATTCAATACTTTTCACTAACATTCTCTACGTGATTACTTGATCCCAAACTCTGGGGACATTTTCGAAAAAGTCTTCGAAGACACCTAGTAGTGTTTTATCCAGGAATCGGACTCGGAAAACGGCATATATAAATTAAGAATTAGGTGCACTGGTTTGAACTGATTAAAAGTTGTTGTAAATTTGCCCATTTTAGATTTAACAGTAAACAGTAGACAGTCTTCATTTCTTAACAATGTTCATGGTAGCAATATTTACTAATATTTAGTGCGCCATGCATACATACACAATGAGAATGATGCGTGTAATATATAGTTGAAAAACACTAGTCTTAAGTCATTTGACTTGTTTAAAAAACATTCATTTATTTATAATATTGTTTTTTGACAATATTGAGTAAAATACAATGTTAAATTGGCCAGACAATTCATATAACAATTTTAGATACTGTAGTGATAAGATTATTGAACTGCAACAGCTATGGGTTATAATATGATCACTTTATTCACGGCACAGATATCAATTATGATGGAGTTCATCTGAACTAAAATATGGGTAATGCTTTGAAAGCAAGCTGGAGTTGGCGATTTATCTTTAACAGAAGGAGCAAAAAACTCTGATAGACATCAGTATGAATTGTAAGGCCGAATGTTTTTGAAAGAGATTTTATGTTTCATTTAAGGCAAGTAACTAATAATTTGTACAATACCTGACTTTACATACAGCTTAGAATTTAGCATGAAATAATTTACAATTAGGATCTGATCTTTACAACAAATTCAAAGTATCTCGAGTATAAATCAGTTAAACGGAAAATCTAACCTAAAACTTAGCCCAACCATCTTGAAATGGGTACATACCCATTTGAACACATCGAAGTTACATTATAGACAAACATTCACTAAAACTTTTTAAGTCAGCGGTCATCGCCTTGGAACGATATAACTAAAATCACATTGAGTTATAAGGAATACACCTGTTGCGATTGGTCTTCAATGATTGAGTTGAATGATTTACGAATCATACCCATGTTGTTACACAATCTGATCCATGATACTTCAACGTTGGGTATGCAACTAAGACAAGCAGCAAAGTCAGGAGCACTGAGTTTGTACAACTTATTTTTGTTAGAAATGTATTTAGAGGGTAGAAATTAAGTTTAGTTGGTTATTACGATTTCAGAAGCTGCAGCAGTACAAGAACGGTATTCTCCTTTTATGTGAGTGGTATGAACATTATTATAAATGCACCAAAACCCAGAATACTCCAAAACGTACACTACAGCTTAAATCTGGGGTTTTATGGCAGACCTTACAGGTCCATCAAGACACATATAAAGGCAAGATGCACGCAGTCAGCACAGGAATTAACATAGGCATGAATAAAATCCAAATCAAAGTAGGTCAAATGTATGGTCATCCAAAATGTCAATTCACCTAGAAAATATACCTTCATTCTCAAGGTAAAGTCATTAATGTACATAATGGGAAATCAAATAAACTGCATGTGTAAATGGTAGTATAAAACCCTGACGGACACACCCTCACTCATTCACGCACACACATGTCCAGGAAAGAAAAAGCTAGGCTGCTTTAACATTGACAATTTCAAAGGTAATGAAATTAAATCAGCTACCACAAAAGTGCGTGTTGAGCTTAGATAATATGATTAACCCTCATGTGACTCTTATTGCCAAATTGACTTCAATCAACTTCAACGTTCACTTTTGGGTCTTTTCGTAACTAAGGGCGAACAAGAGTTGTCGTTCGTTCTGGCAATTTTATGGTAAACAGGTAAACAAACCAAACGAAAACACGTTATGCACCTCTGATCGCTGGAATCGTTATATTTACTGTTCATTTCAATTCAAATTTACGTATACAATAAATAAGTATCAACTATTTGCTTCAGGATCTTTATTTCCATCGACAATGATCAAGATCTGAAATTAACAATGATGATAATTATATCTATAAAATGATAATTAGAGAAATGATGCTATACTATCCTGTATCTCCCCCCAAGTCTTTGGGTATGAAATGTTCATATGAAATAATATTACACTTTAACTGAAGTTGAAACAAAGACTGATAACAAAAAGTACTGGGAACATTGGAGCCCACCAGGTCTACTCCCTTATAAAGTAAGAGAAAAAAAAAAGAACTTTTTAACAACAAGAAAAGGCAAATGTCTTTGATGTGGTCAACTATATGAGTCTTTGTCAACAATCACATGACATAGTCTTTCTGCCACTCTGGGGCAGTTCTAGTTCTTCCTGATCGTCTGACTGGAAGGCACAACAGGTCCGTTGGCGGGGTTGTGCGGTTTGGTGTCTCACGACTTGGTCCTGTGTCCACGGAAACGTCTACTGGTCGACTGTCAGGACTCGGAGGCTCAGTATAGGCTAGCTGACGACGACTCTGCTGCAGGTTACCTCGGCTGGGTGTCTCACTGCTGCTTGGCGTTACCTTACTGGGTGACGCAGTAGGGTGAGGAGCAGAGTGAGTTGGGATCCCGGTGTTGGTTGCAGCCGGCGTAGATCTGGTTGCATGTGTTGGGGTCACTGCTGGTGTGATGGAGTGTCCTGTGGGATTTTCAGTTGTTGCTGCAGGTAGCCTGAGTGCTAGGTCACTATCAATGGACAGCCGTCGTGGTTGTAGTTGAACGGGGACATACTTTCGTAGGAACTTCCTATTGCGAAGGGTTACCCGTCTTGAGCCATCAAGTCGTACCACATACTGGTCAAATTGGCGAACTTCAATTACCACGCCAGTCTTGTCCCACTTGCGAGGATAGAGTCCAATCTGGTTTTGCAGGCGAACATTGTCTCCCACAGCTAGAGGTGGTAATCTCTGAGTGTGCTCTGACAGTTTTTCTGCACACCGCATGTGCCTGTTTCGCAAGGCTTCTTCACGGGCCAGTGATGTGCTTAACCAAGTTTCATGAGGTTTATACTTTCCAGGTGGAATTGGTACTTCTGTACTGAAGCATGGCACGCTGGAAGGCATCTGTGTTTATGTCACCAGTGGAAGTTGTGTTATCCATAAGGAGACGCTTCACTGTCTTTACACCAATTTCGGCCCTACAGTTGCTGTGTGGGAAGGCTACGGAGGATAGGCGATGGTGTACACCCCAATCACTCAGGAATTGACGTGTGGCTACAGCAGTGAATTCAGGGCCACCATCAGAGGCAAGTTCATCAGGTATTCCATATGTCACAAATATACGTCTAAGACATGTGATCAGTCCTTGGGCTCCGTTAGCTGACTGCTCTACAATTGGCCAGTTGGAATAACGGTCCACTACAACAAGGAAATGATGCCCTTGGTAGCTGAAATAGTCAGCACATAAGCACTGGAATGGATACTCTGGACTTAATGGAGGTACTGGTGGTGCGCTAGGATTTGATGGTGCACTACGGTTGCATTGTTGGCAACTGGTACGAAGAGCCGTAATGGCAGGTGTGATTCCTGGCCAAAATACTGATGTCTCTGCCCTAGCAACCATGGAGGTGACACCTTGGTGAGCTGCGTGCAAAGCCTCAAGTACTTCGTCTCTCAGTGATGGTGGTATGACAATACGGTCTTTGTATAGGATGACGCCATCGACTGTAGATAGACCTTCACGGTACTAAAAGTAGTCTCTGAGCGATTCTGGCAGCTGGTGACGGTGTTCCGGGATACCAGATTCGATGATGTCGGTCAATGCTAGCATGTCTGTATCGCTAGCTGTGGCTGTGCGAACTCTGTCCCAGGTGACTGATCGAAGGTTGAGAGCATTGAGGGATGAAACAACACCTGCAATGACGCATTCATCTATGGAGTCTTCCTGATCTTCCTGCATTCTCAAACCAGTCATGAGAGTACTGCGGCTAGCTGGATACACAGAGGTTAAATTGATATGTGTCTCATCATCTGGCAACATCAGCTTTTCTGCATCACTGATTGGATGACGTGATAGACAGTCAGTGGCGCGATGTTTGACACCTGGGATGTGGACCATACGGAACTTGTAGCGTAGCGTTTTCTCTTTCAAGTTTCTTAGACGAGTATTAGAGATGTCCTCAAGCGATCGGTCTGTGAATATCTTGAGAAGAGGCTTATGGTCAACAGCAATGATGAGGTCTGCGCAGCCTAGGACAAAGTACCTGGCCTTGTCAAGGGAATCTGCGACGGCAAGAGCTTCACCCTCAACCGGCGCATAGCGAGACTCTGCTGGATGAGTGAATCTGCTGCCAACAAGTGTGATCTTCCATCCAGATGGGCAACAGAAGGGTTCCTTCTTTGAGCATGTGCAGTGCTTTTGAAGGAGCCAGAATCCAATACCCACTTTTGACCAGTCGGTCGCCAGACATGTGGGTCTTTTGGGGTCAAAGATACGAACACCTTCTTCTATTTCGCTGGCGATCAGTAGTTTTGACTAATCGAAGACGTTCTGGAGATGTTCATTCCAGTTGAATGGAGTGCCAGGTTTCAAAAGTTCCCTAAAGGGTAGCATTCTTTCGGCCATGCTGAAAGCATATGATACCTGGTTTACTAGACCAAACCAGGAACGCACATCTGTAATGTCTTTTGGCGTGGGGAAGTTAAGGATGGCTTGTAAGTATCTCTGGCAGGGTCTTACATCGTTGCGTGTAATTTCAAATCCTGCAAATTCCACAACATCAGCTCCAAACACAAACTTTTCTGGATTCAGTGTTATGCCATTTCGACCGCAAATGTCTAGCCAGTGTACCGCTTGAAAGAAACTGTCCTCGAGATCATCAGCCCATAGCAATGCATCGTCAATACATTTGGTTTTGTGAGGGATGTCTGCAACAATCTCATCATAGCGTCGGGTGTATCCATCACCTGAAGCAATGTAGCCCTGAGGTGCAGTTTTGTAGCGATATCTTCCCCAGGGAGTGATGAATGTGGTAAGATGGCGGTCTTCCTCACACAGGGGTACACTGTGATAGCCGTTCCATGCATCGAAGACTGTTTTCTTCTTCCCATGGGGGACTGATCGTGCTTGATGAAAAGGTGATGGTGTGTGATGTGTTTCACGTGTGGCATGAGCATTAAGGGCCTGCAGATCAACAGTGCGTCTTGGCTGTCCACTTTTCTTTGCACACACAACCATTCGATGGCACCAAGTGACAGGCTCACCAATAGGGACAGGCTCAATGACGCCAAGTCGTACGTCTTGGTCAAGACCTGCCTTGACTGCATCTCGCCAGTGGATTGGAACTGGTACCGGTGTGTGGTAAGCAACTGGTTTAGCGTTGGGATCTACCAGAAGTTTCATTGGCGGACTGTCCATCAGACGAAGTGTTTGATGTTCACATGTGTTAAAGGTGCTGGCTTTGTAGAACTCAAGGAGGTACTGTTGAAGTTTGACACGATTCTCTTCTGTCGGTGAGCATGGTAATGTACTAGGTGGAGCTGGCGGAAGTTGACGGGCAGGGCATCCACATGGAGCTTTGTCCTCACCATTCAATGCTGCTGCACTGTATTGTTGTGAGGCATGGATTTCCGGAAAGTTGTCTGTGATGATACCAAGATTGATACAGGCTTCTCGACTCAGAAAAAGTTTGTCCGATGAGTCAGTAACATATGTCATCTGTCTGGTTTCAACTACTTGACCACTAGAGTCCTTGCTCGACATCCGCAGTAATAATGCACCGAGAATTTTAATGCCATCGTTGTTCGCTGTGTGCATGCGCATTGCCACAGGGATTAGGTCAGATTCACGTAACCCAAGGTGATGGACAACTTTGAGACCGGCAAGGCAGCTCTGGCATCCGGTATCAGCCATAGCCGGTATCACTGTAGCTAGAGACGGTTTAGGAAGATTGATGCCAAGTGCCAAGTAGTCCTCTGGAAGAGCCTGTATAGACACTCTTACGAATGGTTGAGGCTTAGAGCTTCTGCGAATCCAAGTGTCAGACAGGTTGTCATAGACATGATGATCAAGCGGGATGCTGTGTTTATTATTGTTCACATCCTGATGGTGTATTTGAGAGGAATCTACAGTACATAATGCGTCAAACAGAGCACTTTCCTTGTCAAGGTTTTTGGGCTGAGTGTGTGAAGGGCGCCTTGGATTGTCCACACTACGGCACACACTCTCAAAGTGGTGTTCACGTCTGCATTGTGCACACCTGTGGCCATAAGCTGGGCACTGAGTCTTGCGTTCCTGTGCAGTTCTTTTCTTTCCGTGGCCACGTTTGCCACAGTAGGAGCAAGCTTCTTGGGTGTCTCTGCTGGACTGTTGCTGCTTCATGTAACTGGTGGCTGCTCCAACAGCATGGGAGTCTAAAAGTCTCGAAGCTGACCTTTTTCCTGCTTCCTTGGCTTCCACGAATTGGAACACTTCCTCTAGCGACATGTTCTGGTTTTTATCACCAAGTAGGTCAAGCTGAATGTCAGGGTCTGCAACACCTCTTGTGAGAACATCACGCATGATTGCTTCAGTGTAATTAACTTTGGCGGCACAATTGTTGCAGTCAATCACAAATTTGCAAATGTCAGCCTGTCCTCTCAGACGTGCACCAAAGTTGCGGACAGATTCATCGCGATCTTGTCTCATGTTGTGGAGTGTCACTCTTGCCACCATTGTGTTTTCTTCACGCACTGCTAGCTTACGAATTGCTGCCAATACATTGTCCACCGATTTGTCAGTTAGATTGCCACCTGTTGTTCTCGTTAGGTCTCTCCGAAGAGGTTCATCACAACATTCCAACAACTGGATCACTTTGTCTCGACCATCCAGTTTGGTGGCAGCAACATAATCATTCCAGCGTGAGAGAAAGTAGGCCCAGTCCTCGCTGGATCCAGCGGCGGTAACTGTAGGACGCTTGACTTTCTCTACTCTGGCTGTTTTGGCAGGTGCCAATGTGTGTACGGCGCTGTGGGCAGTTATGAGTGCCGCAACGATGGCCGGATCTAGATCGGCTGTTGTGTAGGCACAGTCAGGGAACGGACACTTTACTGCAGGCATGGTGTCGTCTTCACAGTCTTGATCATAAATAAGTATCAACTATTTGCTTCAGGATCTTTATTTCCATCGACAATGATCAAGATCTGAAATTAACAATGATGATAATTATATCTATAAAATGATAATTAGAGAAATGATGCTATACTATCCTGTATACAATTATAATATATATATATATATATATGTGTGTAACAAATGTCAATATATATTTAAAATATATATAATAAAGTCGCTTTTAGCCGTTTATAAAAAATAAAACGCTTTTATTAAATTTGCCGTAGCTTTCGACCTCTCGGTCTTCTTGAGCGGCGTTAATTTGTGAATATATATATATATATATATATATATATCAATATGTGACAATTATTTCGTTTTCTTATTTTTTATGTGTATTAATATAATAAGATTCTGTTTGAAATGTTTTCTTACAACAGTGTATTGAATACATTAAGAAAAAACTATTTTCTTTGTGTCAATAAAACTATTCACTATGATATTTCGTAACAAATGTTCAATACCGTTTAGGAGAAACAACAGTGCGACAACATGAAGTGCCCCTCAAGTGGCGTATTGCAGGCATGTGATTTGTCAGAGCACACATGTATAACAGATGGTAATGAATATCGATGTTGTTGTTTTTTTGAAGTTGGTTCTGTATTGATGTTTTTTTTACTGTTTTTCTATGTTAATAGCATAAACGAAAACGTATTAATTTCAAAATCTACACTAAAATACATTTTCTTAAGGCATTTTTGGTCATTTCATCAAATGAGCCGTGCTCTGTGAAAAACCTGTTAATGCAGGTGCGTAAAGTGTCGTGCCATTTTAGCCTGTGCAGTTAGCACAGGCTTATCAGAGACGACACTTTCCGCTTTTATGATATTTTATGTTTAGTTTTAACCTTTTTATTTTAGCTCGATTGCATAGAAAGCCTTCGGCATATTTGAAACGCTCTCGAGGCCGTTTCCTGGGACTAGAACCAGTACTTGGTGTCTATGGGGGAAATCTAAAGAATGCTCCCACAGTGGGGATCGAACCCGTAACCTCCCGGTCGCTAGGCGGACACCATATCCATTACGCCACGGCGACTTTTATGTTTAAAGAAATTCTTTTCTGAGCAAAAATCCAGTTTCGGCTGAAAGCGTCGTCCCTGATTAGCATCTGCGGACTACGCAGGCTAATCTGTGACGACACTTTACGCATATGCATTAAACCCCATTTTCACAGAGCACGGCTCAAATCATTTCAGATAGTCCACGTTGAAGTGCATTGATCATTTAATGCAACTTTGCTTGGAAATACGGTATAATTCACTATGTTCCAGTTTAAATATACGTCATGTGCGTTCCGATAAGATAATATTGCCAATATGTTTTAATATTATCTATCATCTTTAGTATCTTTATTATTTTATTATTTGAGTGTATCGTCCATTTAACGGGAAGGGAAATGGAAAAGTGCTTGGAAACATGTACCATGAAGGCTCGGTACGAAGACTTCTTTGCATCGTGGTTACCGACCATTAAATACGAACAACGTTGAAAGTCGATGTAATGGAGGAACTTGGACAAACATAACAACGTGTATCTCAGGTTTGGAGGACGTTTTAATGCATACAACTTCCATGTTTGATGGAATTCTAATGAAGTAAAACTTAACCTGCACTATTGATAAAATGCAGTCTTTTACTTATGACAAAGAAGGTATTTCCAAACAGTGAGACCCAAAACCAAACCACGAAACGAGACAAACATGTACATAACTAACGCACAAGCATTGTCCGAACCGGGGTCACCGTCTTGGATTTTATTGAGCTCCAAACCTCACACTTGGCACAGTAAAATTCACTTAAATGGCACTTTACCACATATTTGTCCAGCTTTATTTATTAAACATGTAAGTACCTATAAGAATTAACCTCATAGCATCACAATTCACATTAAAAAGCAATACAAGAGATTACATAACAATTCATTACTATTTTACTACTCAAAGGTTATGTACAGATCAGAGCACTACAAGGCACGATGAAATGAAGCCAAAACAAATATCAACAAGATATTACCTAAAAAGCTTGAAAGACATAGCGTCATATAGTTTTTGTTGTAACGGAAAATACAATCGGTAGGTTATCGTTTTAACATTATTTTTATTCTCAAATTGTCTCGTACACACATGAATGTAAACAGGTTTTTAAGACGTCATGTTTTAAAGCGCAAAACTACTTTGTTTATCTAAACCATAACCATTTGACTTTACAATAAGCTATCCAATTGGTTAAATTGTTATTATTCCTATATGTGTACATGCTGTATTTTATTAAAGCGATAATATGTACACTCGTAATCATTCTTCAATTCTTTGTGTTTATACTGTAATGCATATAAACATTCAATTTGGTTACACTAAAGTAAATGAAGCTCTTTCAAATATTTGACGCCCTCCCCCTACACACACACACACACACATAGTTATTTAGTAATACAGTTGACAAAAATATCTAAACATATTTGAAAAAAAAAGGTCGTTTTGTTGTAAAAATGTATCGGGAATTTACCTTCTTTTATTTTCATTCACATGCAACAAAAACAAAGTAAAATCCGAAAGTTTTATATGAGCGCATTAAAGGAGTTTCACATTTGAGGACTCATTGACCCAAAAAATTCATCCAACAAACATTTCCTTCCGCAACCGCCAGCTTCTGCGTGTGTGGCACTTAACTGGGTTTTTTGGGTTCTATACTATAAAGCGATATAATTATAGTATAAAGTAAAGCAAATACAGCAAAAAAAACTGGCACTCAAGAAACCTTATCAGGAGAGAAATTTGTGTTGACCTCCGATAAAGTCTTTTGTTTGCGGCTAATTGCCTTAATAATACATCTTAATTAATCTTAAGCAAATTTACCAATAAACTAAAAAAATGTAAAAACATATAATGGTTTTTTTTTGTAACTGGATCATATTTTTAAGACGTGTTGTTAACGTTGCGCCATCATCATTAAAAATGGCACCGAATCAGGTTAGGCTCTAACATGAACTATTAACTGAACTTTAAATAAATTAAAACGCAACTTTATTGAAAATCTACACCTAAGTATATCGTCGATTAATTTACCAAACGAACATTTTACGGGGCGGGAGAGAAGGTTAAGCACCCTTTCCTCCTCCCTCTCCATTCCATAATTCGTCAAACGGTGAATCAATAAATAACATGTGCAATACCAGCACAAAACGTATTTAAAACGAAAATTATGTCATGTATACAAGTATTATACATCTAACAATGTGATTAATGGTAGATGGTTAATCATTGTAGTTACCCGTACAGAAATGAAATGGTAGCGGCTTAAAAGGTAGCCGAAATGGGTATCCTTGAGGTAGCGAAAGTCAGCCAATAGCGGCTAGGTTGCGGCTGAGTAGCCAAAACCTATAGCCGGAACTGGCTACCATAGCCGCTAGCGGCTACACTAGCCAAAAGGTAGCCAGAAACAGAACACGTGAAATATTTTTATTAATTTGACAAATTGTCAGCCGCTAGCGGAAACTGTAGCCGACAAAGTAGCCGAAAACAAAACTTTGGTACAATAACCTATATTAAATAAACAAATTGTCAGCCACTAGCGGAAACTGTAGCCAAAAAGTAGCCAAAAATCAAACTTGTGTAAATAATTTTATTAAATGAACACAGTGTCAGGCACTGGTGGCAACTGTAGTTAAAAAGTAGTAGTGACACTGCATTAAAAATCTATTTACACTTATTTTTTAATTTAATCCATTAATTGATCTTATTTTTTTCAAATTTTGCTCCTTTTTATTATAATATTTCATTATTACAAACTGACTGTATGGTTTTATAAATAGCAAAATTTGGATGTTTTCGTCATTTTACAGGTTTCCTTTAAAATCCACACAGCACTATTTTAATTTTATTTTTATATCATCAATAATCAAGTTTCTCTGCATGCTAAACTTAAATGAAATTGCATTTGTCAATCGTGAACTATCTACACATCAAGGTTGTTAAGATTTCATAACTTTGATTGAGATTTATCAGGTAGTTAAATGCGAATTACAAACAAAGAAGTTTGGAACTAAATATATATTGGAATACCAGACAAAAGGCTTTAATTCTGCAAAAATTGTAGCCATTGTACGTTTCTTTACAATCATCTACAGATTGAGGACATTCAACTGTGAACGTTTGAGCGAGATCCGCCCAGTCATTAAAAAGGAGTTGAAACAACAGCTTCATAGAACTTTTTAGATGGGCGCTTTAGCGCCCGTCTAAAGTGCTGAGTGTGAAATTCAGGTCGATACGACTAGGTATGATTAACCCAATACCCGCTTGCGTATCCGCGCAAGAAAGAGTTGTATAATGTATGCAAGAGGTTTGAGTTCTCCAATTATGTGTATTCACAAATGGCAACATTATATTAATATCGTGTTACATTCAATATTTTCGAACGGTGTTTTATAGAAAAGAATCAATGAACAATGATCGTATTGTACGTGTCGCGGAGGAGATTGTTTATGAATGATTAAAATAGTCCACTTTCTGCTGCGTGTGCGTGACGTAGTATTTTCGCTCAGCTCATTCATAAATCTGAGGCTGGCGATAAACAAAGGGGAGTCCGTGTGAGAATAACGCAGTAGTATAAGGTTACGATTGTTTATATTCACAGGTCTCAATTAATAATACGTTGACCACGAGTTCAACAATTATTACAGGGATACGATAGACAACATAAAAAATGTTTCATTATCGCTGAAACTGTTAAAAAAAACATTTAAATATAACAATAATATTCTCTAAAATATGTAGTCTTGCTGTTTTGAAATAAGGTTTGGAATTTTGTTTTCTAAATAACTTAATTCAAAACAAAAGTTTAATTATAGTGTTTTTTACTTGTTAGTCGCATATTTACCGCATTATAATGTGTGTTATAATAGGCAAACCATACATTAGTAAAATTCAATCTGCCTTCGCACATAGAAGGAATGGGTCAATTAGGTGCTGCGTTTCCTTTGCTTACTTCAGTTAGAGGTCAATTATTTAAGTAATAGCAATCACAAGGCTCCGACTTCAAAGGAATTGCGGAGCTTTCTTACATAATAAAAGTCGTAGTCGCATGGTATTTGCGTTTTGCGTCCTATTTGGTCACGTGGTTCTTTTTCGCGGTTGTTTTGGCATTCATGATATATGAGGCTATTAATAGATGCGTCTGTCGATAAACAAAGGAAAGTTTACGGGTTATAACAACGCAATAGGTTACGCTCTCGCATACAACTCAATGACGTAGTATAGGTCGTAAAATGAGAGATTCGGGAAAAAGTTGACGCTTATTTATATCAAAGACCCATATTATCTATAGGTCTTTGTTTATATTCTCAATTTATAAAACGTTGAACATAAGTTCAACAATAACTTCAGCGATACGATAGACAAAAAAAAGTTTCATAATTGCTAAACCCGAATATAACAAACAATTTATAATAATAATACGAATGCAATAGCAGAAGGTTAGTAGAAGGTTAAGCTTGTTTATATTCACAGTTCTCAATACATAGACAGTTGGATATGAGTTCATGAATTACTACAGGCATACTATAGGCAACCTCGAAAATGCTTTTTAATGGCTAAAACCGAAAACAACCAAATATATTATATTAAATATATTTATAACAATAAATGTCTTTTAAAAATGTAGTCGGCGTATACGCTGACTTTGAAATAAAATTAGCAATATACTTTTCTAAATAATTAAATACAATTAAACAAAAGTGTAACTATTGTGTTGTGTTTTTCACTTGTAAGCTGCATATTCACCGCATGAAATGTGTGTTAGCATTGTCAAACCACACATAAGTGTGAGTAAATTAAAAATATACTACGGGAGAGCACTTCATATGTGTCCTCATATGCCTTGTTATGAGTATCTTTCTTCACTATCGAAATATATCGTATGTTTATATTTGATTTAAACGCAGTTTTCTTTCGACACATTTAAATCACACGTCAATAGCGCCGTCATGCGAAAATGGGTCTTATGCGTTTCGGCAAGCGTTTGTTAAACCCAACATGTGCTTTTGCGCAGTCAGGCCATAGGCGATGCTGTTCGCTCTAAAATCACTCAATATGTTATGTTTCTCCTTACCAGAAGGAGTGATAGCTTAGTGGGCTATTTATATGATGGGCGCATATGGAATAAGACCCATTTTCACATGACGAGGGTCATTACAAATCTCATTGCGAATTGAAAATGCCACATTTAAGAACAATGCTTTTTGATACAAAATTGAATTGAAAATAGCAAACTTGTTAATAATGGCAGCCTATCCACACATTAAGGAATGATTTCCAGACGTGCTGACCAAGTACGGCAAACATTGTGGTATAATAATTAAACGATGTTCTCTTATCGTGACACTATACTATTTCGCTAATGATTGTTTTCTCATCTTGGAGGCGAAAGTGAAATTCTGCGAGATGGATTGTAACGCGTAATTGTAACAGGGCCACAATTTGTGTCGTTTGAGCATACAGAGAGTAGTCCGGAATTCCTTACACTGAACAGTGCTACATCCTTTGAATTGAGCACATACGCAGTGATGTAGCAAAAATTCAGAGGTTGTATCTCGAATCAGCTTATTAAATATTCGAAAATATTCATGCGTGTCTGTTGGCGTTATGTAAAAGTCACTAAGATGAAAACTGAAACAGCTACGCCTAAAAGCGCATGAGTGCTCTATACCTATGTTTATGTTAGCGTTGTTGACACCGTGTGAACTGCTCGGGTAATAAGTAAAGCATAAACAGCAATGTTTATATACTTTTATTCCTCCATATACAAGATACGAAGATTGTTGTATATTTTGAATTGTATATGGTGTCAAAAATCAAAAGTTTTGTTCACGGAACTTTCATTATGAATTTATATTCTTGGTGAGATAGTCATTTGATATAAGAAAAAAATATTCCTTTAATATGGTGACTGCAAATTTTCTTTATATTAAGTTATCATTACCATTTTCATCATACTTTCTATGCTTTCAGAACTTCCAAAAAGCATGTTGTTTTTATTTCGTCTTAGTTATTTCTATGAAATAATAAGGATGATAAAAAGTGCACACAAAACTCGACCCGTGCGCTATGACACACACTTTATAAAGTTGAATGGCGTGTGTTCATTTCAAACTTGCGATTGATTTTCAAAAATGAATTGCGTGTTGAATTATGCAATAGCGAACATCTTCAGTGCCTTCAGCGCTTTGGTTATTATATGTTGGAAAAACAGACAAAGGACCATAACTCTGCCAAAAGTAGTCACAGCCCAAAATGCTTTCTTAATGATCATCTAAAAATTAATTATAACTACACCCAGTGGGCATCAAACGTTTTTCGAACGTTGCTGAAACGTTATATTTAGGTCGCAACGTCGGCAACCATTACCGAACGTTGCCATAACGTTGCATACAAAACATTACAAGTACGTTTTATCATAACGTTGCAAGGACGTTTCAGAAACGCTGCATTCTGGTCGCGACATTAGTAACCACTACCGAACGCTTCTGCAACGTTGCAAGCGAAACGTCGGTCGAACGTTTGAGAAGGATGTTAAAACAACGTTGCTTCTAGGTAATTGTGCACTCTTTTAGCGTCTGCAGTTTTTTTCTGCCGTTTTCTCCCTTGAATTCAGTATCACCGCTAGTTTTTTCCCTTGAATTCAGTATCACCGCTAGGTGGAATGTATACTTTATTTTTTTATAATAATTATTTTGCTTATAGGATAAAATAAACATTTGTTAACTATCGATCTGTTAATTTTTAACGACAGAATATTAAAATGAAACGAAAAATTCAATTCTTCAATCTAAAATTGTTCTTGCCTATTTGGTGTTATTGTAACATATTTGTATCAATATATTACAATTTAACACATATACATAATCGTATAATCTCGCTTCAAAAGATGCTTAAGATGAACTTGTACTCAAAATCGCTGGATTAAATTAATTGTATAAGTTAACAAAATTTGCCGAAACTTTTAACTATCACGCCTAGCGATCGGGAGTTGGTGGGTTCGATTCCTACTCGAGGAGCATTCTCATTATCTCATCCATAGCCACTTAGTACTAGTCCTTCTCCGGAAAAGGACGCGACAGTGTCCATATCTACATATAAAACTCGAAAGAGCGGTTGACAGTGAAAATGTGTTTTCTTTTTACATAAATATATTAAATTGTTGCAACGTTTAAACGTAGCCAGAAAAGATAGCCGCTACGTAGCCGCTACTAGGTAGCCAGAAAATGTAAAAGCTACGTAGCCGGAACAGGTAGCCGAAATGTTGCCAGAAAAGGTAGCCGCTACATAGCCGCTACTAAGTAGCCGGAAAACTAATTTGCATACGAAATACTACCCAGCGTAGCCGCTAGGTTGCAGCTTGGTAGCCGCTATAGGTAGCCAGAAGCCTTATATTTCTGTACGGGTATTGTTTTTCAGAGTCATGCACAGATAACATGCATACGTTTAAAAGCTCAAGCTACCTGATTCCTGATTTTACCGTTAGGGGTTTCCAATCAACTCAGGTATCAAGTGTTACATCAATTATTAATTGGTTGCTTAGTTGAGTGTTTTTTTTTATAGATCACATCTGCTACATACGGTCGCACCAATACATAAGGGGTATTGAATCTGAATTTAACGATCTTTATTTCTTTAAGATAACCATTAGCGAGTAAACTAAGGTTTATATCTAATTCCAGTTGATCTAAATTGTACATAATAATTTAGTAAACGGTATTTACTTAGACATTGTAATTGAAATTGTAAAAAACAATTAGTTTATCAATATCATTAGTATTTAGTCAGAATAACACCTGCTCGATGTGAAAGGTATTTTATGTATTTATAATTTATAAATACCGAGTCTATTTAAACAAAAGATAAATCCTGACCATGAACCCTAGATTTATAGATTTATGTTTCAATGAAAATTCAATCGTTGAGCATCCATATTCAAAATAAAGTAGTTTTGCATTACATGTAAATCTCAAATAAACAATGATTCTTAAGACGTTTTTGAGGAAATGACTCCAATTTATTAAGAAAATAATTTTATTGCTATTTCGTGTTAAGTTTTCAGTGATATGGTTTAAACAAGTACGTTGGTTAAAATAGTGTATGGTATATACTTTTTTTAGCAGACTTAATAGTGTTTCAACAAAATGTGCAAACAAGCTTTATGATAAGCTGCCATGACATTCAGTTGTAAAACATGTCGGCATGTGTTCAGACACACATTTTTTTCATAGTTCATGTGTTCAATAAAGAGTCGTTGCGTTGAATGTGAAGATCATGTGGTCACTCTGGAATCGTCAGAAGAAGAACAATTGGTGTCCGGTACAATGAATTCGTTTCAGGCAAAAGAAGGCATTCATATTCCTGGTATGTTAAAGACGATTTTCACTTATTTTACGACTGCAACGAAAACGATTAAACAACACATTGGTTCAGTTGACTAGTTTATTGACATGATTGCAATATATTTTGCCTCCCAATAAACATCACACAAATGTAATCGAATGTACACGTATAAAGTATTCACTAACAGATCTATATAATATATTATGCAAGTAAGAGAGTGGGATATAATGGCCGCAGCGTTAACCAGAAACAGCCGTTGGTAACCACGAGCCCCGAAAGATTGGATGATTAACTCGGGGACGCTGGTTGCAAGAAAATTATGCCTACCGGAGGTGGACGAGCACACGTTGAATTACCGATGTGAAGTAACGCCGCTATAGTAGCAACACCGCCTACCCAAATAAATCAAAGTACTGACAGTACTGGTGTGACGATGATTTTGAAGAGGGTGGATATATAAAAGCATCAATTTAAGTTGATCTACATCATCACAATTGTGTATGTGGGTACGAAAAAAATTGGTACAAAAATTTTGGGAACGCAAAAATTATGCCAAAGAAAATAAATTAAGAGTACAACAAAACTTGGGAACGAAAAAAAAATTGGAAACGAAAAAAATTTGGGTACGAACAAAATTTTGGAACAAACAAAAATTGGGTAAAAAAAAAAATGGGTACGAAAAAAGTTTGGCACGGACAAAAAAATGGGGGCATGGGGACGTAGCACCCCTGGGGAACTTGACCCACAATCGCACATTCTTGGCCCTTTCCTTCAAACATCGGATAAGTACCTCGAAGGCAATAGCATGAATACACATTTATGGCGTACCGTGTGGGTCGAAAGTCAACAAAACCTAGTAGGTAAAAAGAGAAATGTACTTTGACGTACAATATGTACTTCGATGTACAAAATTGTAATTCGACGTTCAGTCTTTACTGACCATTGTGTGTTAGCCAATCAGAAGACGCCTTACATCTGTTGCTTTTAGAGATATTTGACATTGAACATTACTATTATTATTATTATTTATACCAAATTATCCGACTATCGACCGCTAACTAATAGATATTGAGCGTATTTATTGAACATTATTATTATTATTTATACCAAATCATGCGACTATCGACCGCTAACTCATAGATATTGTGCGTATTTATTGACCTGGCGTGGCGGAATTAACCTCTGACTTATGCAAATAATGGTAAACCGCTTTTTAGCAAACAGCTGTCAAGCGACTGAAGGCTGATCTGGATCCAAACTGGCCACAGTTGCCTTAATGTCTCTTTTACTGTGACACAGTTCATTTGACTAAAAAATGATATTTAATACAGTCGATTGGTGTATAACGGATATCTAAGGACTTCGAGTCTCATTTCAACGTAAACACCATGCATTCAGTAATTAAACCTTTAAACCTCGGAAGACAAATGTCTTTCCTATTGAAACATGCCAGCAGTTTTAAAATTCCGTCAAAAATTTTTTGTTTACAGCGCAAATTTCAGGGTAAACTGATTCAGCAATTACCGAATCGCTTAGGTCTTTATCGAATTACACTTGTATCGTGTTATTTCCTGACATTTTACCTAGCATTTGTAAATCATATCGCAAGATATGTACATTTCCAGAAAAGGAACTTCATGTCTGCGTTTAATAAGACCGAGTTCATGGAAATCGCTGTTCAATTGATGAAGTAATGGCTGTTCAAAGCGATGCACCCTATATTCGGGTCGTTTTGAGTTGAATACCTTGTTATATATATTCGATAGTGAAAACCATGTTTTCAGATAAATCGATTTTTCGTTATAATTTTATTATTTTTCATTCAAAATTATGTTTTTACTAATAAATATCATAGCCACGCGCTACCCACATGTGATTGGACAACTTCAATTGAGTTTTCATTTAGTTTAAGACAATCCCCACATTCCCGATTGTGTGCGTTATTCACTAAATCACGAGTTGCAGCTCTCATGCTTATTTTATGTGGTACGCATCAATTTGGTTTCTGAGCATTCTAACTTTTTGAAAGGACACATTATACTACAATACTACATCATTGAACATAATGTTTACCAAACAAATTCTGCAAAATTAAGGAAACCATACGTCTTCACTTTACCTTTCGTCACAAAAACGGTGCGTACATAACGTGACCTTGTTCTGCTTTCGAAAAAGAAACAATTGTAAGTTAAACATTGACACACATCAACTAAAACATGAATCGACTGAACAATGATAGGCATTTTGTATTCAAGTCATAGAACACTATAAATCTTTACATAATAAAAGTATTTTGCAAAAAAACTTTTAACCTATCCGCTATACACCAGTCGACTGTACTAAAATAGAAAGAAGAAATAATACAAACCCGTAATATGAGCAGAGGCCAGTAGTGCGTTCAGTTACAGCGAACGTTCGCCAATGATGGTTCGTTTGCGATTCGGTCTTATTGAACGATAAGTTCGGCGCGAACGTTTCAAGATGGCGGCTCCCAGAAAATTGATTGCGATGTTGATGGCGGAAATCGCTAATAACACAGAAAGTACTTATCTAACAGATATTTCAAAAATAATAAAACATATAATAATTTGATTATAATTATAAGTGGTGTGGATGCGATAGTGTTATGTTTCATTAGCGATCAAAGTTTAGTGTAAGAGGTGCATTGAATCAGTTATAAAACAAAGCCCTAAAATAGCGCAATACATTACAATCTTCAAATGTAGTTGTAATTTTCTTTTACATTGAATGAATTTTCGTTTCGTTTACATTTAATGAAAATATTAATAAATTTTAGCATTCAAATGGAAAAAAACACCTTCATATTTTGCGAATTGAACTGTCTTTGAATGCACACCTATATTGAAAACTCTTTTGTAGTGATAATGAGGGATACAAATCTGGCATTTTATTATACCATAATCTATACATTTATTTTACCCAAGTATTTTATATCCGTATTATGATCAAACGCGATTGCTTGTTTTCACGATGATGTTTCGAACACTGCAAAAACGCACGATCTTTACACGTTATTACATCGGAGTTTACATTTGCAGGTACCCGTTAAATACGATAATTGTGTAGCAGTAAATTTTTACAATATTTTAAATGTATTTCATTATAAAACACTTAAGTGTTATGTTTAAACTGGTTAATATACATACTTAATAGTTCCTGTTAATCCATTTCGGACAAATGTACGCCTATTTTTTAAATATGTTCAAATGTTTTATTAAAGCAACTGTTAAGTGTTTGGCTTAATATGCCAAGAGATGACACGGAGGTATCATAAATTGTGTTTAATGACCAGACACATGTGGTTAATGACCCCATACTGAGTCATACAAATATAGGTCCCTGGGTTTATGACACCCTGTTTTCTTAGTAATTGTCTGGACAGTATCCGATCATATCGAGATAATCGGTTTGTGATGAAGGGGCAATTAAACAATGGGTGGTTAAACATGCTGAAAGAAGGAGTGTCAAAATAAGTGTGAACAATTAAATAAAAACATTTACATGTATCAAGAGGATTTAGTTTATCTGCAACAAGGTAAGTCTTTACGGACATATAGGTTCAAATAGTTTCTTTATGTTGATTACATAAAATCAATCAATTTGTTGTTTGTTTTCGTCCTTATTTGTGATAATAACGTCACGTTTGCGCATCCTCAAATTTTGGCCGCCAACACTGGGCCATTCTGCTATTGTTTGCGTTTGATGATCCGCATCGTGATAAGATTTCAATCATATTCGCGACCCATTTTAAGAACAACAAAATATTCAGAAATTGAAATTCTTCCATATTAAATAGAATCCAATGAATGAACACAAATAAGGACGAAAACAAACAACAAATTGGTTGATTTTATGTTATCAACATAAAGAAACTATTTCAACCTATATATGTCCGTAAAGACTTACCTTGTTACAGATTAACTAAATCCTCTTGATACGTGTAAATGTTTGTATTTAATTGTTCACACCAATTTTGACACTCCTTCTTTCAGCATTTTTAACCACCCATTGTTTAATTGCCCCTTTGCTCATCACAAACCGATTATCTCGATATGATCGGATACTGTCCAGACAATAACTAAGAAAACAGGGTGTCATAAACCCAGGGACCCATATTTGTATGACTCAGTATGGGGTCATTAACCACATGTGTCTGGTCATTAAACACAATTTATGATACCTCCGTGTCATCTCTGGGCATATTAAGCCAAAAACTTAACAGTTGCTTTAATAAAACATTTGAACATATTTAAAAAATAGACGTACATTTGTTCGAAATGGATTAACAGGAACTATTCAGTATATATAAAAGCCAGTTTGAACATAACACTTAAGTGTTTTATAATGACAATACATTTAAAATAGTGTAGAAATTTACTGCTACACAATTATCGTATTTAACGGGTACCTGCAAATGTAAACCGATATAATAACGTGTAAAGATCGTGCGTTTTTGAAGTGTTCGAAACATCATCGTGAAAACAAGCAATCGCGTTTGATCAAAATATCGATATAAAAAACTTGGGTAAAATAAATGTATAGATTTATGGTATAATAAAATGCTTTAATAAAACATTTGAACATATTTAAAAAATAGACGTACATTTGTTCGAAATGGATTAACAGGAACTATTCAGTATATATAAAAGCCAGTTTGAACATAACACTTAAGTGTTTTATAATGACAATACATTTAAAATAGTGTAGAAATTTACTGCTACACAATTATCGTATTTAACGGGTACCTGCAAATGTAAACCGATATAATAACGTGTAAAGATCGTGCGTTTTTGAAGTGTTCGAAACATCATCGTGAAAACAAGCAATCGCGTTTGATCAAAATATCGATATAAAAAACTTGGGTAAAATAAATGTATAGATTTATGGTATAATAAAATGCCAGATTTGTATAGCTCATAATCACTACATTAGAGTTTTCAATATGCATGTGCATACAAAGACAGTTAAATTCGCAAAATATGCAGGTGTTGTTTTTTTCCATGTGAATGCTAAAATTTATTAATATTTTCATTCATTAAATGTAAACGAAACGAAAATTCATTCAATGTTAAAGAAAATTACAACTACATTTGAAGATTATAATGTATTGCGCTATTTTAGGGCTTTGTTTTATAACTGATTCAATGCACCTCTCACACTAAATTTCGATCGCTAATGAAAAATAACACTATCGCATCCACACCACTTATAATTATAATCAAATTATGATAGGTTTTTTTTTGGAAATATCTGTTAGTTAAGTACTTTCTGTGTTATTAGCGATTTCCGCCATCAAAATCGCTACAAATTTCTGGGAGCCGCCATCTTGAAACGTTCGCGCCGAACTTATCGTTCAATAAGACCGAATCGGAAACGAACGATCATTGGCGAACGTTCGCTGTAACTGAACGCCTCTGCGCACTACAGTTGGTCCACGGTCGCCCAAATCATTTTGGCCAATCAGAACACTGATCTTGAATCAGGGGAGAGGATAGGCTATAGTAAGTGGTGGTGATCTCCCTTTCTGTTTTGAACTTGTTTAACAAGGGTTTTTAGAGAGTCCAGAGAATTTTATTCTCGTCAGTATTTTATACTGACCAAAGCTTACATACTATAAAACAGCTGTTGTTGACCAGAGACTACGTTGCAGTTTAAGAGAACCGCGTTGCGTGACATTTAATCGTTTGAAAGTGCTCGTTTAGAATTTGTAATTTGATTTCGCGACGTTACCTATTTAAAAACTGAACGTTGTTAAACTTGTTTGGAAAATCCAGGTTCGGATTGTATTTGAATTCGGGCGTTTGTTTGTTGTCATGTTGTATTTTGAGTTTTTAAACTTCCCCAGGGTTCGTGGAACGATGTCCTTTGTTATTCTCATACCGACAATAAATAAATTTTGATTTGATTTGATTCAGGAAGCCTTTTGTTTAATTTATTCTGGAATCCGGAGAACTGCCCCCTTATTTTAAAGGTGGCGGAGAGGTGCCCCCCCATCAAATCGGTAGGGGCGGAGAACTGCCCCCCCTGTCAGAATTTAGTAGGCGGATATCTGCCCCCCCCCCATCAAATCTGTAGGGGCGGAGAACTGCCCCCCCCCCCCCGGTGTCATATTAGTTATTAGTTACATAGTGAAAACAATACTTACGGGTAATTTTACATTATCGCCGTACACATTTTATCCGGTAACAAATTAATTTCAGTACAAGTATATTGCCATTTATCAAACTGAATAACACAAATTGTCTAGAGGCATGTGATAATACTGTTTAAGGCCCTTGGTACGCATCTTCACCACTCGCTATGCATGAATGCCATGTAAAAGTCGTGTTTTAATAAGAGCGCGAAACATAGTCGAGATCCACACAGGAAACGCGTGCATGTTAATACTGGCCATGTGTCGCAACTAAATATAGACGTGCAACTCAGTACTTATGGAGGAAAAGTTACATCGGAATTAATTTACATTATAAAGATAGTATTGACCCATGGAAAAATAAAAGTAACTAAACGTATAAAAAAGTAAATTAATAGGCAAAGCAAAGGCAATAATTTAGCTGACTTGAAGAAAAAAGTAAACACTGGGGGCTGACGAGGTATAAGCGTAGTCCGTTTCGCTACGAAGTCGGGTATATGTTTTTCTACGAAAACATTGTGTACATACACATGACATCGAAGAACGGATTAGTGGAAATTTGTGTTTAAAACAGGTAAGATTATGCTTTTGTAATAACAAAACTCTGAATTTAAGCACAATGACATTTCATAGGTCTGTTACATCAAATTATGATTCAACATGTGTCTGGTTTATGCGTTAAACATTAAATTTACCGCTGATTTATCAAACCGAAGTCAAGTTTTATTTTACAAAAATGCAATTAAGGTTTACAACTATGTTTAATTGACACAATTTTACAATTTCCATATTGATGTATGTATCGTTAAGCCACTGGTGTGTTCAGAAATGTAAAGGGTGACCCAGTTGTCAGAAATAAAGGCTAAATAGTATTATTATGTATGATCGTGTCTCTGACAGCATACGAATATGCCTCGCTACGACAACGCTTTAGCGTGTATGCGTTTCTCACAGAGGACGTATTGGTTATCTCTCAAAGGCGAAATAAAGAACATGTTTTTTAAAATACAGAGTCATGGAGTGGCTGGATGTTTCCTTTGAGAAAGAGATAGTAACAACGACACAACATGATCCGAAGCGCACAGTCGACATGGTAATGCACATTATTATGATATAAATAAATTCACGACTAGGCCAAAGGAAACGATCAAAATCGAAAATCCATATATAAGACGACAGTTGAGAGTCGAGAACCTATTGTCGTCGGTCTCAATAAAATTTACGCATCTTCACCTTGTGACAATCCCTTATACGTTCTTTTGGACAGAGACCGACGATAGGTTTTTAGCATACGGTATTCTTTATCAAATAACATTCGATGCTCGTTATGTTATCTCGAAACTCTGCTTATGTCAAAGTAAATCCCATGTCCCAACTTCGATCCTTCTTTATCTCATACGGATTTTTACATTTTATCTGTCAAAGCGATTTTCTTGAAAATCGGTTACCGCCAACTAATTTTTAGATGAATTTCATGTTCGTATACATGATTTTACCGGTAAAATCAACACCTGTAACAGCCGTAAGGTGTGGAAAGTAGGTACCCAATGGCACAAATCCGCAATTTCCTAATAAATGTATTGTTGTTAAGGCTTGACAGTGGGTTTCTGTCACAGGTTATTGTTTACTGTGTACATGACGGCCGGTAAATTTACCTCGTGTTACAATGTGGTTAAGGTCCGGTCTCACTATGATGCCGGCGGAGCCCCGGTGCGTGATCAGGCATCTACCGGGATGAACCGGGGCCATACCGGGATGAACCGGTGCTCCACCGGGATGAACCGTAGACGACCGGGGACAATCGGGGCTCCACCGGTAAAATATTAAAATGTTTAATACCTCCGAGATGAACCGCGAGTCACCGGGAAGGACCGACAACGACCGGCGTGGCACTGTGAACAACCGGGACTGCACCGGTACGTCACCATAGCTCCACCGGAGCCCAAACAGACCCCGGCAGAGCTACGGGGAGCCTGGTGAATGCCGACAGAGTCCCGGTATAGATTCGGTACATAATTAAACCGGCGCTCTGACGGTTCCATCCCGGTTGTGTCTACATTGTCCGAAGGTACCACTGGCTCGGGAAATATCTGACAATGGGCGTGTTAATTCGTGATATCTTTCGCACAGGACTTTCTGTCACTGTAGATTTTGTCGGAATTATCAATTTGCCAGAAACCGGATTGAATGTAATATTTTCAGAATACTTTTAATGTCGCCACCCATAATATTGAACGTTCGATTTCTGTATTGTACACCTGGTCCAGTGTCACAAGGCATCTCCCACATAAAGGGAACCTTTTCGTTTGGATGCTCATGCGCACAATTAAGCACAGCATCTTTTGCACTGGGAAATGGTAGTCTGCAGTAACTGCAAACTGCATGTGATATGTCCTGAAAAGGATACAGAGACTTCGTTGAGTAACCTATACATTATATTTGTACTTCGTAGCACAACCAATACATACTCTGTGCGAAACCTATACATAAAGCGACTTGTAATTTCCTTCGAAACAAAGCATCTGAATAATTAAAATACATGTTCGTAACCGTTTTTTTACTTTAAAATGTGTAATGTACAATGAATCAAAGTAACATGTAGTTTAATTCGATTTAAGTTACCGTAATTGGCTTTTTTAACATAATAACCACCTTATGCATGCTTCAAATCAAAATATTTCGATTTTACCTCAAAATAAATGTACAGGCTGAAACTACGCACATGTGTTATTAGTTTTTTATTGAAAATAAGTACCTACCATTACTGGATGTTCCGTTCTCTAATCCATAAACACCAGAAAATATGAAACTCGCCTGATTAAGTAGTGTATGTACACAATGTTTTCGTAGTAAAACATATACCCGACTTCGTAGCGAAACGGACTACGCTTATACCTCGTCAGCACCCAGTGGTAAAGTGAAGTCGAATTAATAATCAATTTATTTATGTTGTTTAGTTAATTCATGTGAAATACAAAATAACATACATAAATACACACATTACATGCATACATACATTCACAGTTACAATCATACATACATACATTCAGACATACATTAAAAAATATATACATGCTTACATAAACGTTCAAAACATACATTCATGCATACATACAATCTGCAACAGTTAGCATTTTGAGCAGATCATGTCGACATGCCAAACAAACAAAATCGGTAACAGTTGCTTTAATTAGCAGCTAATTAGGCAGGCAGAGAACTTGTTACCGTTAACGATAAGCACCGCGATCTTTTAATTGGTAGACCGGACTGACCTTAATTGTTAAGAACTTGTTAGCTTTGAATAAAGCCGCGTACGGGTTTATTATATTGAACCGTCCAAATCCGTAATTGGCGAAAACAAACAAATAAATTATTGTTTTCAGCTTGCATAAGGATGGATTAAATTGCATGCTAATTGTTTGTTTTAATTACGGGGAAAATATCAAATAATTCAGCCGCGAAAACTTTTTATTAGCAAAAAGTGATTTGTTTTTCTTTGTTAACATAGACGAAAATCACGTGATTATCAAGATGGCGACGTCCATGCCGAGGCAGGTATTTTTTTGCCGTTTTATAACTTTAATTCTTGTACAACTTTATATTACTTTTGAAATTTCACTCAATTTCCAGACATAATAGCAAGAAAGTTACTGGCGTTATTGTCATTATAATACTCGTTTTATATATAGCCGCGAAATTTCTTTAATTAGGGGGCACTTCTCCGGGTCATCAATTCTGACAGGGGGGCAGTTCTCCGCCCCTTATTAATCAGCAGGGGGGCAGTTCTCCGCCCTATAAAAAAACAGTGAGGGGGCAGTTCTCCGCCCAGTGAAAAATCTTTGGGGGGGCAGTTTTCCGGGGGGCACTTCTCCTAGAGCTGTTTATTCTGTTTCAGGTGAAGAACATGTCTGGTGCAGCAGCGATGTTCGTGTTCTTATTGCCGGGGATTCCAATGTCCATCGTTTGAAGTCTGCATGTCCTCCAAATGCAAGGATTGACTTTCTGCCCGTATCTGGTGAATAATTTTTAACTGTTAATAGTTGAGTGTGAGACCCAACATGTTTCTGTGGCATGCTGCTTTATATTACCCCTTTTACTGTCTTAAATAGTCGATATAAATTGCCGCCATAATCTTTTGATGATTTTTGCGTTGGCATAATTATTTTAGCTACTGTCTTATACTGCAGTGGGGACGATTGAACTTAACCGGTACGCAACACTTAACATCAAACAGCGTACCCTAACCCTTAACACCTAACACATAACAACTTACGCAACACCTTATTATCCTTTTATCCTATATATTTCTTTAGTATCGGGGGCTACCGCCCCCAAACCCCCGCTTTGTCGATGGTTGTAAACAACTGCGTACCGGTAAAGTTCAATCTAGCCCTGCAGTGTTTGTTGCTGCCTTTGGAAAAAAGGTTGCTAATTTTAATATTTATTTGAAGCTTTGTGTACCAAATAATTGTTTTTATGCCCCCGGTAGGGTGGCATATAGCAGTTGAACTGTCAGTCTGTCCGTCCGTCCGAACACTTTAATGGTCATAACTTTTTCAATATTTAACATAGCACCGTTATATTTGGCATGCATGTGCATCTCATTGAGCTGCACATTTTGAGTGGTGAAAGGTGAAGGTCAAGGTCATCCTTCAAGGTCAAAGGTCTAATATATGGCATCTGTCCATCCGTCCGAAAACTAACATTGGTCATAACTTTTTCACTATTGACGATAGCAATTTGATATTTGGCATGCATGGGTATCTCCTGGAGCTGAACATTTTGAGTGATGAAAGGTGAAGGTCAAGGTCATTCTTCAAGGTCAAATGTCAAATATTCCGTCCGTCCGAAAACTTTAACATTTGCCATAACTTTTTAAATATTGAAGATAGCAACTTGATTTTTTTTTATGCATGTGTATCTCTTGGAGCTGAATATTTTGAGTGGTAAAAGGTGAAAATAAAGGTCATTCTTCAAGGTCAAATGTCAAATATTCCGTCCGTCTGAAAATTTTAACATTGGCCATAACTTTTTAAATATTGAAGATAGCAAGTTGATATTTGGCATGCATGTATATCTCATGGAGCTGCACATTTTGAGTGATGAAAGGTCAAGGTCATCCTTCAAGGTCAAAGGTCAAAATTTGCAATATTGAAGATAGCAACTAGATATTTGGCATGCATGTGTATCTCATGGAGCTGCACATTTTTGAGTGGTGAAAGGTCAAGGTCATCCTTTAAGGTCAAAGTTTGAATACATGTACATGGCTTCAAAGCGGTGCAATAGGGGGCATTGTGTTTCCAACAAACGCATCTCTTGTTTTTAAAGAAATGCTTAAAACTCCACTGAATATTGCTTCAATACCCAAAAAGATATTTTACCCTAACAGTTTCATGGTATTTACATGTACACGTCATGTATATTATTACACTGATAAAACATGTATTATGGAATCAAGCAAAATACCCTTTCTGCTGTAACCAAAATGGGGAAAAAGATTGCAAATCCAGAAATTTGACGCAACATAGAACAAGTGAGATAAATATTAACAAAGATAAGCTTGCTTGTCTCGAACATAGCAATGATGACTATTTTTCATAATATTCAATAACAAATGACAACTCAAGAAAAATTATTGCAAATGAAAACCAATTCCAAATGGAAGATCTTATTTTACTATGCAGGTGCAAAGTATGTGTCTGACCGGAAGGGCTTTAGAAAGCTGCTGCATCAAGAGCTGATGTCAGGTTGTTACGACATATTGTACCTGCATCTTGGCTCTAACAATGTTTGCTGCAAGGATAGCGATTTCTACCGGTATGTTGAACAGTAATTTTTCAGTTTTAGTTTTTATTTAACCTATTTACCTTAGCTTTATTGCAGGGAACGCACTATGCTTATTGAGACACTCGAGTCTGTTCCTGGGAAGAACCAGAACTTGGTGTTTATGGAGAAGATAATGAGAACCTCCTAACTCCCTATCACTAGGCGGACACCACATCCACTACACCATTATGCTTTTACATTGGCCTGTATTATTGAATGTCCACACCAACCCCCTAACTAGAAACCCTGGATCCGCCACTGAACAGCTTAGCAGCATGAATAAAAATGAGCTTGATCAACTTAGTATCATTTTCTTATTAGATTTTTTTGGATTGGCATTTTAATGAAATAAAATAAGTTAGTTTCTCAAATATTTTTGTAGTTGTTTGTAACTTTTTATGCACCCGGTAGGGTTGCACATAGAAGTTGAACTGTCCGTCAGTCAGTATGTGTCAGTCTGTCCGTCCGTCGGGAAAAAAAACTTCGACGTTGGCCATAACTTTTGCATTATTAAAGATAGAAACTTGATATTTGGCATGCGTGTGTACCTCATGGAGCTGAACATTTTTAATTGGTGAAAGGTCATCCTTCAAGGTCAAATGTCAAATATATGGCGTCTGTCCGTCTGAAAACTTTAACATTGGCCATAACTTTTTCAATATTAAAGATAGCAACTTGATATTTGGTGTGCACGTGTATCTCATGAAGCTGCACATTTTGAGTGGTGGAAGTTCAAGGTCACCCTTCAAGGTCAAAGGTAAAAAAAAAAAACACAAAGCGGCGCAATATGGGGCATTGTGTTTCTGACGAATACATCTCTATTTAATAATTGTTTGTGATGGGAAGATAATACAATGAGCAACTAATACCATTACCTTATTATCCCTTGCCATAGGAGGAGGGATATTGTTTTGGGGTTGTCTGTCCGTCTGTCTTTCCATCTGTCCGTCCAGCACTTTTGTGTCCGGAGCCATATCTTGGAAGTGCTTTGGCGGATTTCATTGAAACTTGGTATGAGTATATATATGGATAAGAGGATGATGCAGGCCAAATGGCATCGTACACCATCTGTTAATAGCAGAGTTATGGCCCTTTGTTTCTTAAAAAATGCTTCTTTAGTGTCAAATATAACACTTTTGTGTCCAGAAGCATATTGGCAGGGTATATCAATTCAATGAATTTGCTTGTTATTTTTAGTTGTGTGACTGAGATCCTTGATGTTGTATTCAGTGTGTGCACTGAAATACACGTGGTGCTTTGCGTGATTCTTCCACGTGATTTTGATGTGAGAATGTTTCCCCGATGGCCACTCTCAGGGGCACAGTTGAGGAACTACTGCCAGTGGATAAGGAGCGCAAACAGCATGCTGTGGGAACTGAGTCACCATGTGCCTTCTGTGAGATACATGGACTATGGAGCAACTAAACAGGTATAGGGAAAGATCTAGAGTGAAATAGGAAGTTTCTCAGCAACTGTTGCATGGAATTTCATCATCATGAAACTTAAAATAAATATATGCATCATTATACTGCGGTGGACCAATCCCAAATTCTGTTCAGACATCCTTCTTTGCTCAAGAGATATGCCCCCTTAATTGGTGAAAATTGACTCATTGAGCAGTTTTGTTGCAATTACTGGTTTCTTAATAACTTTTACATGAAATATCATGAATTTTAAAATAGATGTATTACTTTGTGGTGGTACACTTGCACGTTTTGTTGGTTTCAGCTCTAGACGTAAAGCCCCATAATTAAAGATATCTGTCTGTGCTGTAATATGGAAGTTAATGAAATTAAAAAATAAACATGTATTATCATTTTTTTAGAAGTTCTTGCATAAGTTTCGTCAGGATGATCATTTTGGTCAGTTCAGAGTTGTACACTCTAATTGATTGAAACTAAAATATTTTTTCATTCGTTGAGGGAAACCAGTTCATTTAATTTGCTGCTTAAATATCTTAGTTATGTTTAAAACAAATTAGTACGGTAACTATCTATAATCAAAATTTAATTTTAAGAAGTCCCTGTACTTGTCCCATGATGGACTACATCTGAGTGCTGAAGGGGCTAGGAGGTGTTTAGCATCCATACAGGACGACCTGCCAAACCAGCTGTGTGTGGAGGCTGCTGTTCAAGATCCTACAGAATGGCCAGCTCTCTCAGCCACGGAAGTACCGGTTCAGGAGCATGACAGCACCATAGCACTCTTTTCGGATATTGTGCAGACTGTGAGTTTAGTGCTACAACAAAGTGGACTGCATTTATGAGCCATAAGCAAATGTGATTTATGCACAAAACTGCAATTCTGCGTCAGGCTAAAACCTTAACATTGACTCTAAAATCAAAGCACTTCCACCTACAAATATTCATAACAATTTGATTTTGCTGTAATGTTTATATTTTTGATTAAAATAAGCCGTTTAAAAAAAGTATAATACCTGTATTATGGTTAAATAAATTGTAGGGAGCTCAACCAGAGATTCAAGACAAGGTGGATGCAAGTGAAGTACCAGTTCCCAGGGACATTAAGCCTCAGACACATAAAATAACGGTAACTTTTCTATGCATTTAATCGTACAGATATTTCATCATTCTTAATGAACATTTATAAAGTGATTGCAATCCAGTATTGATTGCTCATATGGCTTGTTACAGCCTATAAATTAATGTTATGTCTAGAGCCGTAAAGCTGGGCACCCTGTCATGTCTCTTTTTAGCCTCGCCTTTTTGCCCCTGCTCAGCACCATAATGCCCTTCATTATTGGTAGCTGTAAGGCAATAGTTGGACTGCGGGTCCTATACTTTTAAAGCAATGCCTTTAATCATCTAAGGCATTGTTTGTCATTAAGTGGTAAACATGAAAAGTTCAACAGATGTCTTTGTGTGAAAGCCAGACCACAGAGTTGATGTCATAACCATTCAGTTATATCAGAACATAACATTCTGTAATTGTATAAAAAATAAACTAGTTAGTTTATATAATTTTGTTTTCCTTATTTTCACACACACAATTCATTCTCAGGTTGTCACAGCCAGAGCTAAGAGGTCTGCAACCAGAAATGTCAAAAGATATGGAAAGAAGGTAAAAAATACCGTTAATTTCAGATAACCCTCACTGTTTCATTGTGGAAATGTCCTACTAATTCTAAAAACAAGTTTTTTTTTTGTTGAAAAAAAACCCACAACCAAACCTATTTTGAAAGTAAAATATAAGTAAAAGACCATATTAGTGTTATTATTTTGAGGACATCTTTCCTTTCTGTTCTCTTCTGCATATTATTATATAATTGTTGTTATTTTTCAAAATAGTCAACTTTGGTGGATGAGGTTTTGCACTTATGCCATGCCTGTACATGCATGTGTAAATTGTTTCAGTTGGCAAAGAAATGCCACACAAGGTATATAAAGCTTGATTGGTGCCTTTGTTATTGTTGAAATTTTTGTTTGCATGTACATGCATGTGTTAATTGTTTCAGTTAACAAAGAAATGCCACAATGTTTAATGTGCTTCATCCTATAACTTTGAAACTTTATATGTAGCTGCACCTTGATGAGTTATACATGCCACACCCTTTTTTGTGTCACTAGGTCAAAGGTCAAGATCACTGTGAACTCTTAAAAAAAAGAAACTGAACCTGCAGCCGAGCGTTGGCACCTGCTATGCGGTGCTCTTGTTTTTATTCATCATCATGTTACTGGTAGTGAAATCTGTGTGAAATAAATAGCCATAAAATACCGATAGGGAAAGCACAGTAAATAAATGCAGATTTATACATGTTATCAAGGAATAGGAAGCTTGTTTGGTGCATTTTGTTTTGTTTTTTTTGCTTTCGTTGAAAAAATCTATTTGTTAACATTTACATGTATTATATCCTTGAAGTCATTAATTTCTGGCACATCTTTTTATGCCGCCGAAGGAGGGCATATAGTCTGTCTGTCACACTTTACGTTTAGGTTTCGAAAAATGCTCATAACTTCTATGTCGCTTCAGATAGCAACTTCATATTTGGCATGCATGTGTATATTGACAAAGCCTTTCCATGAGCACACAAATTTTGACCCCTGTGACCTTGACCTTGAACTTAGGGTCTGCGTTTAGGTTTCGAAATCTGTGTTTAAGTTTCGAAAAAAGCTCATAACTTCTATCAAGCGTTTATAGGGGGCATAAGTCATCCTATGGTGACAGCTCTTGTTTACCTATATATACATAAATGTAATGCATTCTTAAGTAGTTTCATAAAAATCACCTTTCTTAATGGAATTACATACAACATAAACATATGCCAACATAAGGCACTCATAGTTGCTTTATTTTTAGACACCCCAACAATATTTATTAGCGAGGCTGTTTTCGGAGAAAACCCGAGGTATTGTCATAGCCTGCTTGTCGTCCACCGGCGTCGTGCTTAAACCTTATCATTGGCTCTAAAATCAAAGTGCTTCCACCTTCAACTTTGAAACTTCATATGTATATGCACCTTGATGAGTTCTACACACCACACCCATTTTGGGTCACTAGGTCAAAGATCAAGGTCACTCTGACAAGCTTTCGCAGCCGAGCATGGCACCCGTTATGCGGTGCTCTTGTTTTATATTAAAACTTGCTGCATGAATGCTATTACTGCAGTAACTCTCTTGTTAGTTTCATGTCAAATAGGTTTAATCGTTTTGTTAGTTTTATATTGACGGTCATTGGAATTAGTGGTCGTCCAATATTGTCCGGGACAACAAAAATATAGTTCAGACATAGTTTCCCTTTTTTACTGGATGGCAATTTTTAGCCTGAATGAATATTAATTTTACATGATTGTGCATTCACAGACACTGCATTAATGATCCTGTTTTTTCGTCATGCATTAAAGGTCATGCTGCAGTGGATTTGTTTACCTTGACATTACTGAAGATGTGGCTGTTTTCCTGCCTGCATACAAGTTGAATGGCTTATGCTTGGTACTAATTTTATGACGATATGCTCCATACTTTTTAACACTTTCCATCTTGACAATTTACATAAATATTTCTTTCATAGGTATTTTCATTACTTTGATTTTAATATAAATCAGCAGAATGTGTGTTTGATTCATCTGTGTCCTATTTGTATGTATCATAATATAGTAATTGGTTCAAGCATGAAAGACAATGATTGCCCTGTTTATATGACACTATATTTGTAGCATGCCAATTGATCTGATAGCATGGCACAATGCTATAAACAAATTTTATGTTTTCATTGAAAAGAATGAATTTAATGAAAGGGATGTATTCACATTATTTCAAATCATCTTCAAAGGTATACGCTTTTCAAATTATATAACCGGTAGTAATTTGTAGCATTTGTACTGGTAATATGGACTGATAGCATAATAACTTTTCAGAAACGCAAGAAGATGGAAGTCAAGACTGGTAAGGTTAAAAGGGAGAAACCTACCATGACAAAAAAGAAGAACAAACAGATAAATCAATGACAGAAAGTATTCTTTCTTGTCAGATAAACAAAACTTGTTCAAGAAGATCCTTTAAAACACACATTCATCCTTTCATGTATGGTCATTTAGATGTTCTACAAATACAGTAAAACCAAGCTTTAAAGACGACACAAAGAACCTTATAAAATTAGTCTAAATAGCTGGTATTCTTACAATTCAGGTATAATTGATTATCACCAATTACCTGTTAAGCGGGGTTTTGGTGTATGTAAGTCTTCCATGTGCAAGCTTTTCAGGACCAGTCCTGGGCCTGTATTGAATTCATTATAATGTAAAGATGTTCTAAAGTATGAACCAATTGTGGTACATGTTTTTGTTTTGTTTCAATTTCCATGAGTTTTTCACAAATATTACTTAGACGCGATTTTAGAATCCTCAGGCTGAGTGGTATTTTTTAGGTCCCTTGCTACAATTGCCCAAACTGCAGGGTGTGCTGCTCATCTGAAGATGCCCTGCTCGACCATTTTATAACGAAGCATTCATCGTGGAAAGTTGATAGGCCTGACACACTTTTCAATCAGGTTTTTAAATGGAACACATATTGTTGTATAGCTTTATGTTATGTAAATATACTCTTAAGATTTTGAATGAAAAAATATAATACTTTTTCTCCCCTAACAGTTTAACCTGAGGGGACTTATGGTTTGCGCTCTGTGTGTCCGTCATTCTGTGAGTCTGTCACTTTTTCTGGATCCTGCGATAACTTTAAAAGTTCTTCATATTTTTTCTTGAAACATGGATATATGGCAATATGGACATTATGTACGTCATTTCATTTTGTTCCTCATCAAAATTTCTGGTTGATATGGCAACAAATATATATAATGAAAAAAAAAATCCAAAAAAATCTGATAATGGTGGAACCTGTAGGGGACATACATTGCTTGGCAATAGTCTTGTTTGTCTAGTAAGTATTGTATTAAAGGAAGAGTTATTCTATTATAGGAAGATGAAATCAACGTGCCATCCAACATCCATTGCCACCGAGACACTGAAGAGACGCCCCAACAAGATGACAACGCCGCAAATGAAGATCAAGTCAATGTGCCATCCCACTTCTTTTTCCAACGAGACACTGACGAGACGCCCCAACAAGATGTAGACACTTCACAGCTTCTTCTTATTCTTTCAAATGACGTTGAACTTAACCCTGGACCGGTGAGATATTCCTGCCTAATAAACAATATTAGTGGGCAAGTTCCTTAATCAGAGGAATTTTAACCTTGTTAATGTTCTATAAATAAATATATATATATATATATATATATATATATTATATGTGTGGTTAGGGGAATTTGAGGAAGGTGCTTGTTTGAAATTATTATCTCATATATTGACCATTTTCTATTTGTATGCCCCAAGATCAAATGATCGGAATATATTGTTTTTGGCCTGTCTGGTTGGTTATAAGAGAAATATAAGTACTTTACTAAATTCGAAGGTTTGTAGGCACTTAAACTTATTTAAATCATATACTCACATGTGGGAAGATTTAATTCATACAACTATTGATAACAATGATGATGAAGAACAGCAGTTATTTGATGACAATATTGATGATGAAATGCCTGTTTCGGTTACATTAAGTACTGCTGCATACAATAACTTCAATGAGGAATCTGGACTTTGGAATTTTAAGTGTAGAAGTAAACATTCTCCCAGACTTAAAGACAATAATGAGTTAAGGAAAAATATCATAAAGGACCTGTATTATTTCCAGATATTCCAGACAATACCGGTCCCTGTGGAAGCGGTTGGCTCAAGCGAGAAGATGACGATAATTACAGTGAAAATGGACTGACCATACACGAAAGACAAAGGACATTAAATATTTACACAAATTTTGCACCTGTAAAATGTGACATTCATATACGTGAATGCTATAATTCAATTAGTAAGCCATGCAGAATTCTTTGGGATGAAGGGGACTTAGATTGTTTACATGTATTAAGTAGGGATACAGCAGCAGGAGATGAAATAGGGTGGGAATTTGTATCTATGGTTATGAATTCTAGTTGCACTTTTTCCTCTTACTGCCAGTTTAAAAATGAGATGTATAAAACTCGCCACAATAAGGCTAGGTTTATGGATCAAACAGTTTTTTTTTATTTTTGGTTCAGTTGGGCTTCAAACATGAAAATAGATTTCCATATACCCTGTGGTGTATGTGGTTATGGTCCTAAGAGATTGTGCTGTGATGGTACAAAAGTAGGGGTTGGATTTCGGAATTCAAATTATGAGGAAATTACAGAAACAAACCATGCTTTGGGCATTAATAATACGCTGCATCGTAGAATGGATAGATGTTTTTTTGAAAATTTGAATGGAATTGACAAGAAATGATTAACCTTCGAACTTCTTTAGATTACATTGCTCGGAAAGAACTGAATGAAATTAAAGAGAATGAAATTATTCCAGAGAGGGATTTATTGGACCGTATCGAGTTGTTAAAACAAGCACTGCCCTCTGAAGTTTTGGGTTCCTTCGAATAATTTTATCAAATGAGTGATAATGAACGAGTTGCATATTCAAATGTTTTAAAAATGCTAGCCACAACAGCGTCCATTACAAGCCTTGTACCCCCTGCATATTGTTACAAAATTCAACTATTATTAAATAGCCCCAATATTGAAAATGATCGATTTAATAGTATTGTTAATGAAACTCGTTCGTTTGCACCTGAACTAAGAGATTTAATTTGCGAGTCTTTAATAAGCAACAATGAAATATTGCCTGATGACATTAGATTATTTTTGCAATATCTAATTAATGAATCAATGTCATTGCAAGTTACTGAACCAGAACCACCTGTACCTCAACTGGGCACATACAATCCTGAAAAGTTTGGAAGGGCCTATTATTTTTAGCTCATCTATTTTTTGAAAAAAAAATATGAGCTATTGTCATCACCTTGGCGTCGGCGTCGGCGTCCGGTTAAGTTTTGCGTTTAGGTCCACTTTTCTCAGAAAGTATCAATGCTATTGCATTCAAACTTGGTACACTTACTTACTATCATGAGGGGACTGGGCAGGCAAAGTTAGATAACTCTGGCGTGCATTTTGACAGAATTATGTGCCCTTTTTATACTTAAAAAATTGAAAATTTTGGTTAAGTTTTGCGTTTAGTTCCACTTTTCTCAGTAAGTATCAATGCTATTGCATTCAAACTTGGTACACTTACTTACTATCATGAGGGGACTGGGCAGGCAAAGTTAGATAACTCTGGCATGCATTTTGACAGAATTATGTGCCCTTTTTATACTTAGAAAATTGACAATTTTGGTTAAGTTTTGTGTTTAGGTCCATTTTATTCCTTAAGCATCAAAGCTATTGCTTTCATACTTGCAACACTTACTAACTATCATAAGGGGACTGTGCAGGCAAAGTAATGTAACTCTGACTGGCATTTTGACAGAATTATGTGCCCTTTTTATACTTAGAAAATTGAAAATTTGATTAAGTTTTGTGTTTAGGTCCACTTTATTCCTACAGTATCAAAGCTATTGCTTTCATACTTGCAAGATTTATGAACTATCATAAGGGGACGGTGCAGGCAAAGTTATGTAACTCTGACTGGCATTTGGACGGAATTATGGGCCCTTTATACTTAGAAAATTGAAAATTTGGTTAAGATTTATGTTTTGGTCCACTTTACCCCTAAAGTATCATAGATATTGCTTTCATACTTGGAACACTCACAAACTATCATAAGGGTACAGTAAAAGGACAAGTTGCATAACTCTGGTTGTCATTGTTACGGAATTATGGCCCTTTTTTGACTTAGTAACTTTTAATATATGGTTAATTTTTGTGTTTCGATCCACTCGAAGTATCAAGGCTATTGCTTTCAAACTTCAAATACTTACATGCTATCATGAGGTTACTGTACCTGGCAACTTGAATTTTACTTTGACCTTTGAATGACCTTGACTCTCAAGGTCAAATTATTAAATTTTGCTAAAATTGCCATAACTTCTTTATTTATGATTAGATTTGATTGATACTTTGATGAAACTACTCTTACCTGACATACCACAATAGACTTCACCCAAACCATCCCCCGTGCCCCCCCCCCCCCCCCCCCCCTCCCCCCTCCCCCCCCTAATTTTTTTTTTTTTTTTTTTTTTAAGATCATCTCACAAATGACCACCACACCCTCACACTATACCCCCACCCCCCCACCCCACCCCACCCCCCCAATTTTTTTGTTGATTATTATTTTATTTTTTTTTAAGATCATCTCACAAATTATCACCACACCCTCACACTATACCCCCCCCCCCATTTTTTTTTAAAAACGGTTATGTTTGAAATACCGTCCAACCATCGCACCCAACCCCCCCCCCCCGATTTTTTTTTTTTTTTTTTTTTTTTTTTTCGCTTTTTTGGAAGATAATGTAATAAATGTCCACAACCCCACACTATACACCCCTCTTCACTCCACTCCTCCCTCCTTTGTGATTGAAAATGAGAGTCCCTTCACCTTTAAAAAGAAAATAGATGAGCGGTCTGCACCCGCAAGGCGGTGCTCTTGTTATGAATCTGGGTTAAAGTTAAGAAGTGTAAGAAAGTTTTCCATTGACAATGATAGCTGTGTTAAAAGAAATATAGACCATGACGATACGACTTTAGAATTTGAAAAATGTCAAAAGCTTTATTCTAAAGTTGAAACTTCTGCTCGAGGAACATCAACATTATTTCTTTGGTTCTGTGCAGACCATGGACATTGCTATGGTTTCCACATGACTGGGGCAGAAGGAAGAAAAGATCCCGCATTATCACTCTATAGCTATTTAGAAACCCCTCCACAAGACGTGTTTTATGACTTTGCATGTAATTTACAAGAATATTGCCTAAACAGAGAAAGTGGATACTATAAAAATGAACATTTTTTTCATGACATTTTCCATGGCTACTCCCACAAATGTTCTAGTGCTTTTACAGCTAGCAGACTTCAAGGCTTTGAATCTGTAAATTCTGAAATATGTGAACAATTCAACAGCTTTATACAGTGCATTAAAAGGTCGGCCCGTCAGATGTCACAGTCACACTATTGCTTTTACCTACAATTCTTTTTAAATAACTGAATGGAATAAGAAGAAAAAATTATCATATGAAAAAAGATAAGAATTGCTTTAGCTGGGTTAGTTTAATGTGATACTTAAATGATCTATAATTTTAAGTTCATCTGAACTTTGAATACTTACTATTGCATCTTTTGATGCTTTTTACTATTTAAAGACTGAGCGAGTAAACACATACTATGTATTATTATGCAATAATTGTTTTGTGTTTATATCTCAACTGAGCATAAAGTGCTCAGGGTGAGCTATTGTGAATGGTCTTGGTCCGTCATGGGTCAACATTTTTTACTTAAACAACATCTAACCTCTGTGCCAATCTTAATGAAACATGGCACGAGTTTTCTTGCATGAACCTCTTTCAAAGTTGTTAATGAAATGCATTCCATGCATAAATCTGGTTGCAATGGCAACCAAAAGGAAAGCTTATATATTGGCATAAAACATCGTCTGGTTGACCTCCTTCGTGAATTTCAAAATATGCTATACCCAACTCACAGGCAAATTTGTCCTTATTTGCTCATAGTGAACACTTCTTTTAAATGGCCAGGAAGAGAGTTCAAGTTTATAGACAAAAGCAACAGTCAGATGAGCGATATAGTGTCATCATGGCACCTTTATAGTTTAATCATTTATGAAAAATTGTCAATGATATGTTCTGTGACTTGTATGATTTGCAGTATTCATTTCGCTGTCTTCATGCACCTTACAAAAGCCATTTTATTATCAGTGTTCCTGATTCTGTTGTAGCATTTATTCTTGAAATTCGTTATTTTTCATATTTTTCCTAATTGTTATGCTCCCGAAATACAATTTCGCCGGAGCATATAGTTTCCAGTTTGTCCTTCCTCACTAGTTTCCCATAGCACCTTCAATTCTTTACCGATCTCTTTCATATTTGGCATGTAGGTACCTTGCATGGACCTTAACCTTTTGATGAGGTCACTGGGGTCAAGGTCACCAAGGCTAATAATAGATTTTTCCGTCACACTTTTGTCACAGTTTCTCATAGCACATTCAATACTTTAACGATCTCTTTCATATTTGGCATGTAGGTACCTTGCATGACCTCTTCTTTTTGATGAGGTTTGAGGTCACTGGGGTCAATGTCACCGAGGCTAATAATAGAATTTTTTAAGGTGGTTATTAACACATAGATTGACATAGCGCATCATCGGGGAGCATCCATCAGTTTCACTGATATTCTTGTTGTATGTTATATACGTGATCATAGATACTGTAAATTTTGTCTTATGCGACATGTTTATAATGTAGAAGATGAGTACCCTGTGTTTATGCAGTGCCCATTATATAACACAGATATGATTTGTTTATTCCGCAGTGTTTGAATGAAATGGAAACTTTGGTTTGTTCAATATGTTAATGGCCGATGAAAATGACAAGCACATATTTTTGAATGTGTGCATGTGCATGCTAATATATAACAACTACGTAATTATCATGCAAATTAGCTGTCATTTTAATTCTGCATGCTTGTATTGCATTGTTTATTTATATCTGATAAAAAATACTGATTCTTAGGTTACTTTATAAGTATGTTACTATTTTGCATGCTTACATGTTATAGGTAGTTAATTATAAATTAATCCTTGTTTTGGTGGTATTATAATGTATAGCAGCATTTGTTCTACGAAAGTGCATGCGTGTTGCATCATATGACTTTGTTTTCTTTAACTATTCAGGTTATTTTATATAATTATGAAATTAAACTATGTATTATGGCCCTGTGGCCTGACTGCAAATAAATATTCGTATTTGTATACAGTTTTTGTAATGTGATGTATCATGTTGTTTCACTTTTTGATCAATATAACTATTATGCATACAATGTGTTATTATTCTTACCTCAAAGGAGCCATATCAATACAAATTACAACTTTCCTTCAAGTGAACAGGTTGACACGAGTGACTGGTGTATCGGGCATATCTAGGTTTTAAAAATGACAATGAGATTTACTATGCGGTTAAACATTGTTTTAACTGGTGACACGACTACAAGCGGTACATTTACCGGTAGTTTCATACAAATGTTACATAAATTCATGTGCCATATCAAGTACAAGCGGCACGTACATCGATAGTTCGCATACCCATGTTCAAGTACTAGTAATATCTATTACAAGAGACAATTGTACCTTAGTTGGCATGTTCAAGTGAACAATGTCGCATGCGTGATATCATTCAAGCGTCACGTGTATCGGTGGTTTATATACGCATATTCAAGAGATCCATGTCGCATGCGTGACATAACAAGCGCCACGTGTACCAGTAGTTTGTATACCCATGTTCAAGATACATAACGCACGTGATATCAATTACAAGCGGTACATGTACTAGTACTTTGATATTAATGACGAGCGTCACTTGTAACGGCGGTTGACATACGCATGCCCAAGAGATCCATGTCGCCTGAGTGATGTTCATGGCAAGCGTCACGTGTACCGTTAGTTGACATACGCATGCTCAAGAGATCCATGTCGCCTGCGTGATGTTCATGACAAGCGTCAAGTGTGCCGATAGTTGACATACGCATGCACAAGAGATCCATGTCGCCTGCGTGATGTTCATGGCAAGCGTCACGTGTACCGTTAGTTGACATACGCATGCTCAAGAGATCCATGTCGCATGCGTGATATTAATGGCAAGCGTCACGTGTACCGTTAGTTGACATACGCATGCCCAAGAGATCCATGTCGCCTGCGTGATATTAATGACAAGCGCCACGTGCACCAGTAGTTTGTATACCCGTGTTCAAGATACATAACACACGTGTTATATCAATTACAAGCGGTACATATATAGCCTTGTTCAAGAGATCGATGTCGCCTGTGTGATAGAAATATCAAGCGCCACGTGTACCTTTAGTTGGCGTACCTTTGTTCAAGAAATCCATATCACATACGCGATATATCAAGCGTCACGTGTACCGGTAGTTGGTGTTACCTTGTTCAAGAGATCCATGTCGCCTGTGTGATAGTAATATCAAGCGTCACGTATACCTTTAGTTGGCGTACCCTTGTTCAAGACATCCATGTCACATACGTGATATTAATATAAAAGCGTCACGTGTACCGTTAGTTGACATACGCATGTTAATGAGATCGATGTCGCCTGCGTGATATTAATGGCAATCTTCATGTGTAGGGGTAGTTGACATACGCATTATCAAGTGATCCATGTCGCCTGCATGATGTTCATGGCAAGCGTCACGTGTACCGTAAGTTGACATACGCATGCTCAAGAGATCCATGTCGCCTGCGTGATATTAATGGCAAGCGTCACGTGTACCGTAAGTTGACATACGCATGCTCAAGAGATCCATGTCGCCTGCGTGATATTAATGACAAGCGCCACGTGCACCAGTAGTTTGTATACCCGTGTTCAAGATACATAACACACGTGATATACCAATTACAAGCGGTACATGTACCGGTAGTTTGTATAGCATTGTTCAAGAGATCCATTTCGCATCTGTCAACTTCATGAGAGTGCCAACCGAGATGTTTGATGAGATTCTCGCACGAGTGAGCCAAAGGATAACGAAACAGCGCAACAACTACAGACTTCCAATTGAACCAGGGATGAAGCTATCAATTGCGCTGCGGCATCTTGTGTCTGGTTCAAAGTACCGTGATATGCGATTCGGCTGGAGGGTACCCCACAACACTATTTCTCTTCTCGTGCTAAAAATAAGTACCGCTTAATTTACTATAGTGTTAAAATAAATTTAAAAAAGGCTTCTGTTAGTCATTTTAATATTTTTATATATTTTAATGTCTACGTCTAGCATCAGTTTATATGAATTGCATTGTGTTAAGTTATTGGTATAGGATAAAAGGCAAATAGATGAGTGCGCGCATTACAACACTAACCTTCTAAATTGTATATTGTAATTAGTACTGTCTTGTGCGCATATCTTGAAATGCACACAGTTATAAGAACATTTTATGAAGTAGTATATTTTTACTTTATCATCCACTCGCTAAAAGTCATAGATTATCTACTACATGTGTCATACACTTATACTCCACGCGAGCTTATTATACTGTTATCTTTTACGCGTCAGGTCTGTAGAGCAGTCATAGATGAGTATGCTGACGAGGTGATGCCGTTGCCAACAACAGCTGCCGATTGCACGCGAATAGCGGACGGCTTCAGGGACAGCTGGAATATCCCCCATACTCTTGGTGCTATTGATGGCGAACATATTGCTTGCAAATGTCCACCAAGATCCGGGTCTACGTATTTTAATTACAAGAAGTACTTAACCGTTGTCCTGCTAGCCCTGTAGGATTCTGAGTACAAGTTCGTCTGGGCTGACATTGGAGGCCGTGTTGCTGCATCCGATGCACAGTTGTGGAACGATTCCGACCTGAAGGCAGCAGCTGAGAACGGAGACCTTAACCTGCCAGAACCTGAAGTTGTGCCACATGATTCTGAGGATGTGCCCTACTTTTTCATCGTTGTACGTTGTACGTTGGTGTTCGGTACTTTTCCGTTTCTCTCACGTTGGGCGAACGTTTTGTCCGGTACTAATGCATCTCACTGCCGTTTTATCCGGTAGAAGTCCTTTACTCGCACAGTCATATCCGTTAGCCGACCGTTAATTATCAGGTACATTTCCGTTAAACGTTCGTTTTTTCCCGTTATAGCACCGGTACTTGTGCGGTCATTGTGTGTTTCCTACGCTTCACACACCGTTTGCGAGAATCTTGAGCGGCAAAGCAGGTAATTTAATCACCGGATAATCAAAATCTGCATTTTTGTGCGTTTTTTCTCCGTTGCATATTCGTAAGTCGGTCTGACCGGGCCTTGTAATTTTGTAATTTGCTCAATTCGTTTCTATCTAAAATCATTACCCATATAAATCGCGTCTATTCGACGTTAACCGGTTTCATAATAACAAAACACATTTCACAATGTATAGGCTCAAACAAACTTGGAATACTAGGGAAAACGTAGAGCAAAATAGGAGTTAGCTTCACCCAGCTCCTTTTTTTGGTTCATCGCTCCTGTCCCTTTAAGGCATCAACATTGAAATGATGAATATCCTCCAAACTTTAATTAATTTTGTCAAGTATTCGATAACAACACTCACGAAGCACATGTGCTTACACCTGTAATTAAATACATTTTACTTACAAATACCCTTGATATAACACATAATCAGAAAATGTCATCGTCTGTTCCGAATTTCCACACTGCTCACTTCTTTAGCAGCACCAGGCACCTTTTGGGATCCTAGATCTTTCCATTGGTATACTTTTGACTGTGTAGTACCATTTGCATTTCAATTTTCTTGTGGATGTATCATCAGCTACGAAAACTTAGTTTTCTATACGGTGTCAAGCGTTTGGGTATGTAGGAAGTTCGTCAGAAACGGTTAATGACGCTATTTTTGCATTGATACTTCATGCTGCCAAGCAATGACTGTATGCATACAGACACATCCTTAAACTCTATATCTACAGGCGTGTACGAGTACTTTAAAACCACAGCTCTTCTTAATATTCGTACAATAGTGTACTATAAATTAAATAATCTTATTATGTATCCCTGATTTGAAGTAATCTAAGACCAGAGCACATTTTCACCAACATTTCAAGTTGAAATAATAGACTCGTACTTATATTTTACAAGCAAAAAAAAATTATGTAGGTATCAAATTATGTTAAAATAATGAAGTGTTCTCTGTCTAGTTCTCCGTATATTGAATGCGATTGTTTTACGATAAGAATACCTAATAGGTCAAACGCTTTTCCATTGCCTTTCTAAAGTCACAGTCTTACACAGAGCAAAATTCATTTAGACAACTATCTGATTGGAATAATTTTAGGTTCATGAGGATCAATGTTGACACCAGTACTTCCTTCAACATTCAGATTTACAAAAAGCCTTATTCGTTTAATTTCTTGTTTCATAAAATACATAGTTTTGATGATTCATAAAGAGTCATTTTGATGTAAACGTCGTATTTCTTAACACTTTAGTGTGAAATTCATGAAACAACAAGATATGTGTTTGTCAGAAACACTATCAGTACGTCCCCTTCTGTGCCGCTTTGAAGCTATATATTTGACCTTGACCTTTCACCACTCAAAATGTGCAGCTCCATGAGATACACATGCATGCCAAATATGAAGTTGATATCCTCAACATTGCAAAAGTTATGGCAAATTGTTAAAGTTGGAGCAAACAAACCAACCAACCAACCAACCAACAGGGCAAAAACAATATGTCCTCCCCCCTATAGTGGAGGTGGAGGGGGACATAGAAATAACAAGATGCGTTTGTGAAACACAATGTCCCCCTATATGACGTTTGACCTTGAAGGATGACCTTGACCCTTCACTACTCAAAATGTGCAGCTCCATGAGATACACATGCATGCCAAATATCAAGTTGCTATATTCATTATAGCAAAAGTTATTGCAAAATGTTAAAGTTGGCGCAAACCAACCAACCAACAGACCAACCAATAGACCAACCAACAGACAGGGCAAAAACAATATGTCCCCCACTACTATAGTGGGGGACATAAAAAGCAAGGCAATCAAATCACATCGATAACAACGTTGAACTTCCATCATATACCTTTTTGGCAAATATGGAAGTTATGTATTAAATAATAATAACAATACAGTGTTGTTGTTTTGTCATTTATTAAGTATACAGATCATTGCAAGATTCTGATGGCTTTTCTTGAAATGCATCACCAGCCGTCTGGAACACTGAAAAAAAGGCAATGGATACTCTGTTAGGTTATGGTGAAAAACAAATTATTTGCATTTTTTGTACAAAAATAAATTAACAAGGCTCACATTATACTGCAAGCAATTCATAAGTTGCCTGCTGGTGACCCCCCCCCCAACATCATTAACAATAGTGCATTGTCTGTATATAACCATCAATTCAAGATTGTATGATTCAATCTCAATGCTTTGTTTTGGTTAAAATTGGTACAATGAATCATATTTATTTTAAGCTAACTCACATGCAATAGTTACTGAGAAACGGCTCCGAATGGAAAAAAAATCTTAAATGTCAGTCTAATAAGGGGCCATAACTCTTGAGCTATGAAGGTATAAATCATTATAATGTCAGGGTCAAAAGTATTTTACGTGGTGTGTTTGTGTTGAAAGTGTTTACAGATCCATGGAAGTGTTAGAGATATGTAGAAAGAATTATAAGCATTCTACAACATGTGTCATCACTTTCAGACTCTACCTGGGACATTTCAAAGGTTATCCATCACTGAAATGAATGTAATAAGTTGAAAAAAGGCTATATTTAAGGTAATAAAAAATATATTGGTACATAATTTGAACCAAACTTCTCAGGCAGTTTCTAATAATGGACTTTAATCAAAGGTTTACCAAAAATGGAATTTTTTTAACAAACAAAAAAGGCATGCCATGGCTAAACTATTAATTAAATCTTACCTACCATAGTGATTTTATTTACAAATGATAAAAGAAATGAGTGAAAATATATACTGTCTATGCTCACAAGTGAAATAAAATCGCTACCAGAACCAACACATTTTCACTTTATTTCATGACTCTCTGAACAAATTGTATACTATTATAGTTCTTGAATACATTCATATTGGCGAATTTGGCAAGAACCAGAATGAAATGTCACTTTGATTTTCAAAAATTTGATTCTTGAATCATATAAGATTTGTTAAAGGGCATATTGACAGCTAAAACGTAATTTTATTCTCTGAAATAAATGTATGCGTTAATATGAACTTATTTATATGTTTCTTAAAGCACAGACCTTGCTTTATATATTGTAAATATGTACATTACTAATTAACAAGAGCTGTCAGAGGACAGAGCGCTCGACTATTCAAGTGCTTGACAGTATAACGTAAGCCATCATGGAGAGGGGGTATAATGTGTGTGTGTGTGGTCATTTAATAGATGATATTTCAAAAAAAAGAAAAAAAAGAAAAATTTGAGGGGGGGGGGGGAGTCAAGGTCATTCAAAAGTCAAGGTCAAATTCAACTTGCCAGGTACAGTACCATCATGATAGTAAGAAAGTATTTGAAGTTTGAAAGCAATAGCCTTGATACTTTAGAAGTAAAGTGGATCTAAACACAAAATTTAACAAAATATTCAAAGTTACTAAGACAAACAAGAATATCAGTGAAACTGATGGATGCTCCCTGATGATGCGCTTTGTCAATGTATGTGTTAATAAACACCTAAAAAATCTATTATTAGCCTCAGTGACCTTGACCCAGTGACCTCAAACCTCATCAAAAGGTAGAGGTCCATGCAAGGTACCTACATGCCAAATATGAAAGAGATCGGTAAAGTATTGAAGGCGCTATGAGAAACGGTAGCAAAAGTGTGACGGAAGGAAGTCTATTATTAGCCTCGGTGACCTTGACCCCAGTGACCTCAAGCCTCATCAAAAGGTAGAGGTCCATGCAAGGTACCTACATGCCAAATATGAAAGCGATTGGTTAAGTATTGAAGGCGCTATGAGAAACGGTAGCAAAAGTGTGACAGAAGTAAGGAAGTAAGTAAGTAAGGAAAGACAAACTGGCAACTATATGCTCCACCGAAAAAGGGGCCATAATTCTGTCGCAATGCTTATTACAGTTGTCTGATCTTGTTTATAGATTGGAATCATGTTGGTAAAGAAGTACGCAAAATTTGAAAGCAATATGTCAAAGGACATATGAGGTTGTACGCAATTTTTAACATAGATTTATCAATAATATTCATATTCTAAGTGAAAAAAGGGCCATAATTCTTACAAAATGCTTGATTCAGTTGTCTGCTCTTGTTTATAGATTGGTGTCATGTTGGTAAAGAAGTATGCAAAATATAAAAGCAATATGTCAAAGGACATAGGAAATATGTGAGGTGGTACGCAAACTTTAACATTCCAACGCTCACGGTAACGCCGACGCCGGGGTGAGTAGGATAGCTCCACTTTATATATATATATATATATATATATATATATATATATATATATATAGTCAAGCTAAAAAAAGTTATCACCACGAAACTTTTTGTGGGCGCAGGAAATCGTAGTAGTATTAACATATCCAGCTATGGGCATGCTCACTGACCATAATGAATAATGGAACAGTAGTTTTGTGTAGAAAATATTCATTAAGATTGTGAATGTTGTGGGCAAGATTTCGATCCCCATAAGCACTAAGACCATAATGTAATAATATTTTTTTGGCCCTTCACTTATCTTTTTAAACGATTTCATCAATGTTCCTTATACATGTACATTTATTTTTCATAAAAATCGGACATGTGGAATGTTGAATATTTGCCATTGCATAGAGAAAAACCATTGACATGCCCCCTTAAATTGATTGCAGAAAAAGTTGTAAACCAAAAACAAATAATAACAAAGAGCAGTGAAAAAAATTGGCCATTATTAATTTAATTTCAAAGAACAATGAAAATTAAAGGCAACAAGAGCTGTCAGAGGACAGTGCGCTCGACTATACGAGTGCTTGACAGTATAACGTAAGCCATCATGGAGAGGAGGTATAATGTGGGTGTGTGGTCATTTTATAGATGATATTTAAAAAAAAAAAAAAAAAAAAAATTGTTGTCTTTTTTTTTTTTAAGGGGGGCGGGGGGGGGGGGGGGGGGGGCATGGGGGATGGTTTGGGTGGAGCCCATTGTGGTATGTCAGGTAAGTGTTGTTTTGTCAAAGTATGAATCAAATGTGATCATAAATCCCCTCCGATGAAACCGGTAGGGGACAATAATGAGCGGATACAAATTTAAAGGATAGAACTGAATGTTCAAACCTTTTATCTTGTTTGAACCTGATTGGTTTTGCAAATCGCATTAATTAATTGTGGTGAGCATTGGTGTTTTGTTTCTTGGAACAATGAAACGGGATATGTGATTTACTAAGAAGAATCAAAATCATAATGTGGCAAATGAATATTTATCTTCAAGTGTGAGTGATGCCAAATCCAAACTCTGCATATTGAAACAATATGGTCACCATTTGAGTGAGATTTAAAAGAAATATTTCTTAGTGGCCTAGGACCTTTGACCTGAAAGTATAAATTCAGCATATAACCTGATTGTAGCGAGTTGTTGAATGAGCTTTCTTGCATATATAATGGTATGTGAAAATTGAGTATTAAGTGTGACTTTGACCATGAGACGAGTTATTCCAAACCTAAGCTTTCCATTTTGGTTCGTTATGCATTTATACTTCACATTGCACCCTCTTTCAATTACCTTGAAGACTCTCGTCACACCTTGGGGAGGTTGCTGCTGGGAGATAATTTTTAGGTCCAGGAAGCGCTCGGAAGCAGTCAATATAGCAGTAAGCATCTTCCAGCACCCTGTTATGGAGAGAAGAGTATTGGGGTTTATGGTGAGAACTGTGAGTGTCATTCTTTTGTACAGTTGTAGTGGCAGCCATTGTGTGAATACTCATGTAATCACTCTCACTTAAGTATCAATAGCTAATTATATATATATATATATATATATATCATTCGGAAACCATTTTACTGCTTCAGGTCACTGTGACCTTGACCTTTGACCTAGAGACCTGGAAATCAAAAGGGGTCTTCTACCAGTCATGATCAATGTACCTATGAAGTTTCATGATCCTAGGCTTAAACTTTCTTGAGTTATCATCCGCAAACCATTTTACCGTTTTGAGTCACTGTGACCTTGACCTTTGACCTAGTGAACTGATAATTGAAGGGGTCATTTGCCAGTCATGATTAATGTACCTATGCGTTCTTGAGTTATCATCCGGAAACCATTTGATGGACGGTCTGACCGACATGTGCAAAACAATTAACCCCCTCTTCTTCGAAGGAGGGCATAATAAATTAATTTTGTTCAATCTATCTATTTATCCATTAAAAAGTTCACACTTTCAAAACAAATATAATACAAACTTGGTCATAAACAATAATAAAATACCCCTGCTGTCCCTGTGAATGTTTATGAGCGAGGATCAAGGAATCAAGACCATTACTCTTGGATGTGAAATCAATGCAAATAAAAATTGTGTTTTGAAAATCTTCTTTTCATGCTGATCACATATTTACAAGTTTGAATGGATAGACAAATCCACAACAGACCAACCAACATACAGACTCCAATATACCAGGAATAACCCCACATACCGCATTGACACAGAATATTTTGCATGCTGTCTTCACAAAATAAGAAAAACATATTTACATGTTTGGCGATTTTAAGAGTTATTATGCAATTGTGACCTTGACCTCAGAGATATCGACAATTCTTTGGCATGACACACCGTTCAATGATGGTAAACAAATGTGCATTTTTTTTGTTTAATCTCACAATGAATGACATAGTTATGGCCCAGATAAACTCACAACCAAACTTAGATAGATATTCAGTCACTATTTATTTCAAAAATTTGTGTTGAAAGCCTGTCGACAGGTGTCGCAAGCCAGTGTTATAGGACCTAAAGTCAAAATCCATGTGACCTAATTTTTCGGCCCGGCATGGCCCACGTTTGAGGTTGGCCTAGAGATCATCTAGATTAAACTTCTGACCAAGTTTGGAGAAGATCGGATGAAAACTACTTGAATTAGAGAGCAGATACCATACTGAATGCTAAAAAACGCACAAAGTGACCCTGTGACCTAGTTTTTAGCCCGGCATTGCCCATGTTAAAACTTGGCCTAGAGATCATCTAGATAAAATTCTGACCAAGTTTGGTAAAGATTGGATGAAAACTACTTAAATTACAGAGCATGATGAATGTTTTAAACGCACTAAGTGACCCCGTGACCTAGTTTTTGACCCGGCATGACCTATATTCAAACTTGACCTAGACATCATCTACATACAACTTATGACCAAGTTTGGTGAAGATCCAATAAACACCTTGAATTAGAGAGGGGACACTTAATACAGAGCCATCGACAGACAGACAAGGTCACTCCAATATACCCCACTATACTATGTTTCTGGGGATATAATAGCAAATAATCAAGAAATATAAAACAAGATAATCTTAATAATAATTAATACTCAAGCAACAAACATATGAACCAGGTATCGCATTGTGGAGCACTAACCAGTTTTTACTGCGGAAGACGACAAGCTACATACTGTGTGTGATGGGCGGTTGGGAACCATACCCTTCAATATGAAAACTTGCCAGCTTCTAAGTGTTCCACACAGAGGTCAGCACCTTCACTGTCTCCAGCTCAATCTCTAGGTACACCTACCTATATATGCAAAAATCAATTGAGTGAAACCACTAGTTTGATTATCCATTAGATGCATTCTTGATCAAACATTAGAGCAGTAGTACCCGTGTGATTTACAATATGGGTATTTTTACTGGATGCTGTAAAAATAACAGTTTGCTTTTGTTCACATCAATGACCATGATAACACATTAATGGCTATAAAAGAAATAATGAAATTAGCTGAACAAACGCGAGTTATCAACAACCTATGGCATAACTAGCAAAACCATCAGTACAGTTTACAAAACAAAACGCTTCTTTTGAAAAATGGGTTGTTTGTACAGTAACTGTAACACTATTTACTTACTTACAGTTTCGTTTCACATTCATATGCATTTTCTAAATTTTGGCATTTAAATTACATAAAAAATATGAGTGAAAATAGTTTCATGCATCGTCAGTTTTAAACAAGAGTGCCAAACTGTCACAAGATACGCCCGTTCGAAGGTTTTGGACACCATGCTCAATGCTTGAAATGCACTAAGTGACCTCGAGACCTAGTTATTGACCCGGCATGACCCATATTTAAACCTGACCGAGATATCATTTAGTATAACATCTGACTAAATTTGGTGAAGATCATATGAAAACTACTTCAATAAGAGAGCGGACACCATGCTAAATACTTGAAATGCAATATGTGACCTTGTGACCTCGTTTTTGACCCTGCATGACCCATATTCCAACTTGACCTACATATCATCTAGACACAACTTCTGATCAAATTTGGTGAAGATCGGGTGAAATCTACTTCAATTAGAAAGCAGACACCATGCTAAATCCTTGAAATGCACTAAGTGACCTCGTGACCTAGTTTTTGACCCGGCATGACCCATATTTGAACTTGACATAGATATTGTCTAGACACAACTTCTGACCAAGTTTGGTGAAGATCGGATGAAAACTATTTAAACAAGAGTGCCAAACTGTCACAAGATACGCCCGTTCGAAGGTTTTGGACACCATGCTCAATGCTTGAAATGCACTAAGTGACATCGTGACCTCGTTTTTGACCCGGCATGACCCATATTTGAACTTGACCTACATATCATCTAGAAACATTTTCTGACCAAATTAGGTGAAGATCGGATAAAAAACTACTTCAATTAGAGAGCGGACACCATGCTAAATGCTTGAAATGCACTATGTGACCTCGTGACCCCATTTTTGACCCGGCATGACCCATATTCGAACTTTACCTACATATCATCTACACACAACTTCTGATCAAATTAGGTGAAGATCGGATGAAAACTACTTCAATAAGAGAGCGGACACCATGCTAAATGCTTGAAATGCACTATGTGACCTCATGACCTAGTTTTTGACCCTGCATGACCCATATTTGAACTTGACCTACATATCATCTAGACACAACTTCTGACCAATTTGGTGAAGATCGGATGAAAACTACTTCAATTAGAGAGGGGACACCATGCTAAATGCTTGAAATGCACTAAGTAACCTCGTGACCTCGTTTTTGACCCGGCATGACCCATATTCGAACTTGACCTACATATCATCTAGACACAACTTCTGACCAAATTAGGTGAAGATCAGATGAAAACTTCTTCAATTAGAGAGCGGACACCATGCTTAATGCTTGAAATGCACTAAGTGACCTCGTGACCTAGTTTTTGACCCGGCATGACCCATATTTGAACTTGACCTACATATCATCTAGACACAACTTCTGACCAAATTTGGTGATGATCGCGTGAAAACTACTTCAATTAGAGAGCGGACACCATGCTTAATCCTTGAAATGCACTAAGTGACCCCGTGACCTAGTTTTTGACCCAGCATGACCCATATTCGAACTTGACCTAGATATTGTCTAGACACAACTTCTGCCCAAGTTTAGTGAAGATCGGATGAAAACTATTTGAATTAGAGAGCGGACACTGCCATGGACGCCGCCCGCCAAGGGTGAAACTATAATACGTCCCGTTTTTAAAACGGGCGTATCACAAGAATAAAATTATAAAAATAAACCCGATGAAAATATCGCAAAATAAAACTGGATAAAAATATTGCATAAAAATATTGCATGTGTTAATCGGTTGCATGTCTCCAATCAGACCTGACTGATATATAATCTATATACTACCTCTGACCAAGTTTGGTGAATTCAACTTGAACTAGAGCTTTGTCACTGAATGTGACTTATACCCCCATACCACTTTGACGCAGGATAAAAAGTTGTTTAAAAGTTTCGGATGAATACAATTTGAATTAGAGTCCGGACAAAGTGGCGCCGTTGAAAATGCACTAATTGACCCTATGACCTAGTTCTTGACCCGACATGACCCATATTCGAACTTGACCTAGATATCAACTAGATGCAACTACTGACCAAGTTTGGTAAAGATCGGATGAATACAATTTGAATAAGAGTCCGGACAAAGTGGCGCTGTTGAAAATGGACTAATTGACCCTATGACCTAGTTTTTTACCTGGCATGACCCATATTCGAACTTGGCCTAGATATCAACTAGATGCAACTACTGACCAAGTTTGGTGAAGATAAGATTTATACAATTTGAATTAGAGTCCGGACAAAGTAAAATGCACTAATTGACCCTTTGACCTAGTTTTTGACCCAGCATGACCCATATTCGGACTTGACCTAGATATCAACTAGATGCAACTACTGACCAAGTTTGGTGAAGATCGGATGAATACAATTTGAATTAGAGTCCGGACAAAGTGGCGCCGTTGAAAATGCACTAATTGACCCTATGACCTAGTTTTTGACCCGGCATGACCCATATTCGAACTTGGCCTATATATCAACTAGATGCAACTGCTGACCAAGTTTGGTGAAGATCGGATGAATACAATTTGAAATAGAGTCCGGACAAAGTGGCCCCTTTGAAAATGCACTTATTGACCCTATGACCTAGTTTTTGACCCGGCATGACCCATATTCGAACTTGGCCTAGATATCAACTAGATGCAACTGCTGACCAAGTTTGGTGAAGATCGGATGAATACAATTTGAATTAGAGTCCGGACAAAGTGATGCCTTCCGCCCGCCGCCCGCCCGCCCGCCAAGGGGTTTCACATAATACGTCCCGTATTTTATACGGGCGTATAATTAGAGAGCGGACACTGCTGTGGACGCCGTCCGCCAAGGGTGAAACTATAATACGTCCCGTTTTTAAAAACGGGCGTATAAAAAAAGGAGAGCATAAGATTTGGCTGTGTGAGAGGGTGTTTTGCTGCGTAAATGCGCGACTCTCACGCTGAATGCCCGATACTTGACAGGCGCATGAATGTTGATGCAAACTACTTCAATTAGAGAGCAGACACCATGCTAAATCCTTGAAATGCACTAAGTGACCCCGTGACCTAGTTTTTGACCCGGCAAGACCCATATTCGAACTTGACCTAGATATTGTCTAGACACAACTTCTGACCAAGTTTGGTAAAGATCGAATGAAAATTATTTGAATTAGAAAGCGGACACGAAAAGTGTGACAGACTGACAGACAGTGCGAAAACTATATACCCCCTTTTCTTCGAAAGGGGGCATAAAAATAACTTATCCATAGACATCGGATGTATTTTGTAATGGGAATGCTTTGGAGATTACCATAACATTCTGTGCACACGTAAAACCTTTATGAAGAATCCTCAACATTAAAGATTTATTAATATTTTTGAAAATTAAGCAAACATTCATTTTTTTCCATGAAAGCATTACAATTATGGCTTTTTATAAGTATAATATGATGTATGAAATAGTTTTTTTCTTTTTAATTTTATGTTAATGTTGAACCATTCAATCACTTTAAAAACATTGCAAGTTATTGCATATCCACAAAGCAAATGAATCTTAGCAGGTAAATTCAATGAATTTATCATTGGTACCCCCAGCCGATAATTTTAAAAATCTGTATAGAAGTTCACCAGATGATGTTTTATGCAAAATATGTATGTTCGCACTGCAGTTTTTGAGAAGAATATTTTTAAGTGTTCATTATATATATTATAGAAGGAAAACAAATTTGATCCGAGGGTGGGGCAAATATGATCCAATGATACTTGAACAATCTTGGTGAAGGTCCACAAGATGAACTTTCATGCCAAATATCTTTGCTCTAGGCCTTGTGATTTATGAGAAAATTTTTGTTTTTGAGGTTTTTTAATATACTAATAAGGAAATTACATTTCCCTTCCCAGTTGGGCAATTTTGACCCCAGGAACATAGTTTGAACAATCATGGTACAAGTCCCACCAATTAACCTTTGAACTCTTAAGTGTAATCTTGAATTTGGAGATTTTGACGTAATTCTTTCTTATGACACACCGTCGAGTGATGGTGAACAAATGTGCTTAATGATTTTAAAATCTTACAATGAATGACACAGTTATGGCCCGGACAAGCTCATTTATGGCCATTTTTTACTTTTGAACTAAAAGTGTGACCTTGACCTTCGAGATTTCGACATTATTCCTTCCCATGCAACACCGTTAAATTATGGTGAACACATGATTTAAATTGAATTTAATTCTGACAATGAATGACATAATAATGGCCCAGACAAGGTCATTTATGGCCATTTTTGACATTTGAACTCAAAGTGTGACCTTGACCTTTGAGATATTGACGTTTTCTTGAGCAGTGACCGGCCGTGTCATGATTGTGAACATTTATTGTAAGTTATTTGAAATTCCTCCAATCAATAACAGACTTACGCTCCAGACAAGCCTAACCTGGACTTTCATACTGACGGACTGATCCACATACACCAAACCGCCAACTGTGACAAATATGTCGAGCTCTCCATAAGTGGGCTCGACAAAAAATCGACTTGCCCACAGGTAAAGGTCCACCACACAATGTTTCATGCTAAATATCTCAGCCCAAGGCCTTGCAGTTTCAGAGTAGATTTTTTAAGTTTTTCCTTTTGGTTGCCAGGGCAACAAGGATTTCATGGAAAACAATTCTTGGAGCAACATTGAAGGAGCTTCATGCCAGGAATATTCCTGCCAGTTTCATCAAGCTTTGCCCAAAGGTTTAGTAGGAGATATTGTTTAAGTAAAAATGTTGACATATAGACACACATCGCAAAACAGACAAAGACCAGCAACAATAACTCAAGTTGAGCTATAAAGGGTACATCTCTGAAATGACCAAATCATCCTGATGACTCTTATGCAAGAACCACTGAAAAATGATAACAAATTTGATCTAATTTGAATTTCACTAAATTCATACACCAACATATGCAGACAGAAATTTGACATTTTCAATCAATTAAGGGGCCATAACAGTTTAATTTTACAATGGCTTCAAGGCCTTTCCCCAATTTGGAATGTCAAAATGAACTTTTGCATTATAGTTTATCTGTCTTCAAGGTAACAATCTGGTAAAAATATTATACATAAGACAAGTCGGTCAATTAACAGGCGAACAGCTTTGTTGTATACTTAAATAAACCCAATTTTAATGCCTATTAACTTCAAGTTTCATTCAATTCTACTGCAATTGCTACTGAAAAACAACTCTGGTCTGAAAAGTAATTTAGGGTTATCTTTTCGAATCAATACTAGGCTTATTTATATTACATACCCTCAGGTTTGTATACTTGCCGGTTCAGGAGGCGTTATAGAGCGCTATCAGTTTAATGATTATTCCCCGAATATCTTTCAGGTGTGCCAGCGGGGTCTCCTGGAACACCTTGATCGTTTTCACTACATGCTCACTTTCAGTGAAGTGGCGCTCCAGGTTTGCGTCCGTCAGGATGGCCGCACTCTCCTCTACCCTCCGAACAACCTCGTGACGGCTCTTATCCAGGCAGGTTGAGGTCAGGAAGCCTGTGAGAAGGAGATCGGCCGAAAAAAAATAAAGCTAAACAAGCAAATTTGTTGAATTGATATCCCCCGCCAATATGCTTCTGGACACAAAAGTGTTATATTTGACACTCAAAAAAGCATTTTTTCAAGATACAAAGGGCCAAAACCCCGTTATTAACAGACTGTGTACAATGCCATTTGGCGTGCATCGTCCTCTTATCCATATATATACTCATACCAAGTTTCAATGAAATCGGCCAAAGCACTTTCAAGATATGGCTCTCGACACAAAAGTGCTGGACGGACGGAAAGATGGACGGAAGAACAGACAGAAAGACGGCCAACGCCAAAACATTAATAAGTAGATGTCCAAGAAGAATGAATAATTTACATAAATCAAATCCTAAGTTTACGCTTACATTGTTCAATGTGCGGGCGTCCGCTAGACCATTCCCTCGCACCACTTCAGGAAGTTCTTGATTGCCGTTAGTGCATTCCGCACCGTCTTCAGCTGGTGAGTGGTGTTGAGGAACTGTCGTGGACCTCCATATGGCCCATCCACAACAGCACGTCACTCAACACCACTCCTTCCAAGTAGCCAGACAGGGCCAGGAATTGGTTGATCTTCATGTTGACCTCTTGTGTTTTCGACTCGTTTGCCAACCCACCTGGCCTACTCCGCAGGAACATGTAGTCTACATATGAGTCAACGATTGAAACTGCAACAAGTATTATTGGATGATATTCTATGCTAGATGGTGAAATCGCATATAATTTAACTAACAACCAGTAATTCCAAAGTATTATAAATAAATAATATTTATCTTAAATTTTAATGTACTTATATATATTTCCTCACGGTTTTTAATATATATACATGTTGCAATAATAATGACTATCAATTGAAATGTATATAATTAAAAAAAAATCTGGGAAAACAGGGCTTAATGCACCAAGTACTGGTTCTACCCCGAAAACGGACCCAAAACTTTACACTATATTAGCAATCCATATTGTTACTTGCAGCTTCTCCGACCATGCATCACCCTTGCATTGGGTTCCAGGCTCAGGCAGTATTTCCGCGTTAGGAATGAAAAGTCCTCTTCCTCCTCCTCCTCATCCTCCACCTTCTCATCCTCCTATGCCGAGTCATCATGAGTGGCGAGTCTGCTGGTCACCTTTCCTGAAGTTTTCGCGACCTGTAAATGACGTCTAAATGTAAAAGTTACAAATCGTTTGGTATGGTTTTGTATTAGACATTGATAGAAATATGAGAAATTAAATACAAAAACCACACGAACACAATTTAACACTTACTTTCCGGAAACGGCCTTCTTGTGTAAACAAAATTGAATGTCCCAGCCTCCATTTTGTGCTCCTGTTCTAGATGACGCAGCCGGTCAATCACCGACCGGTCGCACAGCCAGCAAGAGTAGTAATTCCTCGGCTTTGTCTTCTTCACTTTCCGACCGGTCTTAGCACGTGCCTCTGACATCAACGGCTTCACGGGGTCTGCCGTCAGCGCTTGCACCCAGCGAACGTGGTCTGTTACCCGGAGGTACACAGTCGTGTTGCCTTTTACCACGCAAATGGGGCATTGCCTTGGGATAGGCTTTGCGTTTGGTGTCTGAAATATTAGTTTGAAATGTGTACGAAGCAGGTGGCTATCAATATATATGATTTATTAAGAGATGATGAGATAACGGACCCAGTTAATTGATTGAAATAATGATTATGTGATTGAAGCTGTTATGCTAGGGTAAAATACCAAGGAATGTGTATAGATATTGTTAACTTTTTTTTAATGGTGTTAAAAATGAATATTTTATTGCAATATTTGCACATGCTTTGTTTTATTTTACAAAGTAATCACTATTAACCTTAAGTTTATTCTCATGAAAAAAACATACCATTAAATAGCAATACTGATTACTTTATCTATTTGAGCGACATTAAGAGTGACCATGTACATGTATATATCAATCTATACTGTCTAACTCCCCTTGCAGATATTATTGACAGGTAAATATAATATTATATACCGTCTTATAACGATTCAAGACTTGGCCAAAATAAGGCCCCATTCCCTCAACAAAAAAGTATTAATTTTTTCCCAGATAAAAATTCACCCGACACTCAAGCAAATTAATTGCCCTAGACCCAGAATTGTCAAGTTTAAAATGTTTAAAACTAAATAGAATTGTTATGTATTTAATTTGGCGGTAATAAAGACTAATCAAGTGATTAAAAAAACATATTATATTGTTTCTCATGTTTGGTTTAAAGTCCAATTTTTTTTTAAAATGATGCCCTATTTCCCCCGCCTCAGGGTACAGGTATCATTAGGCATTCTGAATCAACATTTTCATCAAAAACAATGATTCTTCATTCTTTAAAGGCTGGGGGATTAAATTTTTAGAAACAACAATAACCTTTCAAATCGCATACCAAACGTTAAGACTTTTTAAATGAAAATGTGGATTCAGAATGCCTAATGATTCGGAATACCTTGACAAACTGTACCGTTACCCCAAACCCTGAGGTAGCTGTGGCGTAAAGGATATGGTGTCCGCCTAGCAACCAGGAGGTCACGGGTTCGATCCCCACTGTGGAAGCGTTCTTTAGATCTTCCCTATAGACACTAAGTACTGGTTCTAGGCACCGGAAACAAAATTTACAGCTTTTTCAAATAAGTCCTATGCAATCAAACTAAAATATACAGGTTTGAACTAAACCAGAGGGAGATCTCTGCATGATGCATGTTAGTCTTATTTATAAGACGCGCGAGATACTTTACCCATATAAAAAGTAGCTTAATATTTAAGAGCGTCAAAAATTTGGACTAGATGCATGTATGCAATATCCCAGTGTGACCCAAATTCGACGGGTGTAAAGAACCGAATGTAATGGACCGAAATTCGACGATGTAACGGTTACATGAAGCAATATTTAGCAAATAATGAAATGTTTAATAGCAGAAAATAATAATTTTAAACTCGGCTGTATTACTTTGAAATGATTCAAAGACAATAATCATCCATTTAATCAATATAAATAGAACATCGTCGAATTTAGGTGTCGTCGAATTTGGGGTGCGGTAGGATAATGTATGGTTTCCAGTATTTACTATGGGGAAGAACTATTGTTGGCAAAATATTTCACTTCAAGAATATGTTTGCGTATCAGATATCAAATATGTACAACACACAACCAATACAATTGTGTTACTGTTATGAATAATACAATTTAAAAAAATGTTTTTTTTTCTCCGTTTATTACTTTCACTGAATCGAAGGTTTAACAGAACCCAAGGCGAACATGATGTAGGGCGAACACAAGGCTACGGGCCGAAACCCATTAATAAAAATATATGCAATGACAACATAAGTATGGGGTCAATATACAAAAGATACCGTCTAATTATTTGGACACAAACCACAGTTTACCAACCACTCAAAATGGCGGCGACATCTACTTTCACTTTAACCATTTACTGCGCCCGCCACTGAGCATGCGCATACTTGGTTTTACATGCTATTTTTAGTTGGGCGACGGTGGACCATCGTCCATATGGAGTAAAGACTTTGTAATCAATGTTTTCAGGACAGCTTGGTGATCTGCAAATCCCATGTGATATGTTGATATCGGGTATCATAGTCATTCAATAAGTCGCAAAATGCTCGAATACAATTTACAAAGCAAAATGTGACTAACATTGATAACTAAAAATACCAGTTTTGCCGTGTTAAGCTGTCAAGATCCAGAAAGTCCTGCATTCACATCGAATGTATCCTTCGAATTCAATCCATTTTTTACATTAGCGGAGATTTAGTTAATAAATTACTCATATATCCTAAATGACAGTTTCTAAATAGCCAAACAAGCCGATGTATGTTGTAAGAAAGTTTTGACACGAGTGTGAAGATTCTCTCATGGGCGCGGCCATTGTTGTATGACATTGAGCGGTCCGTCTAAAATGCGTATATGACTCATATCCGCGGATATGAACGAAAAGTGCGAATATGAACGAATATAGGCAATATTTATGCGTTTTTTTTTGCAGTTTTGTTATGAACAAATCATTGCTGAATTAAAAACTCACAATATGTGATAAATATGTTAAGACTGCCTCAAAATAGAGCAATTTAATAAAAGCGGTGGTCTGACTGGTCGTTCATATTCGCGGATATTAATTTGGAGTTACTGAAATTAAAATGCCAATGAAATACGCTTTTAAATTCATTCGATCGTAACATTACACATTAGCGACGTGTATTTTTGTCATAGAAAAGCCATTATCCGTTCATATCCGCACTTTTCAGTCATATCCGCCGATAGTCGTACCCTATGTTGAGACATGAACAACAACTCTGCTGGAGAATGTTACCAATGCTAATCAGCGAGATATGCCGATTAGAAAATCGACACAATCTCAATCGGACTGGCTCGGTCTTTTACATAGCTCGCAATTGTGAAGAATTTTTTCATTGTATGATAACAGCTGAAGCAGCATCGTCAAAAATGCTCTTGCTCATCAAGCGACCGGGCCAGAAAAAAACATTTACTTGATTGGGCTAAACCTAGCTGTACCAGTCGCTTGACCATTAATCGCTCACCCAGCGATTATACCTTTAAGCAACACTTTTATAT